>NW_006290306.1:706143-745802 GCF_000327345.1 Myotis davidii | reverse complement strand
TTTCCCTTCCTCCATTCCTTCTTTCTCCTCCTCTACCCTCCTCTCCTCACCTCCTCAGCTCTCCCCCATCACTCTCCTCTTCTCTTTTCCTTGGGGTGTTGGAGAAGCCATGGAAGCTTCGCAGGAAGGAAGGAATGCAGTGCGGGTGCTCCATAGCTCTGGACCCAACAGAAGTGGTTTTGTGACTGTATAAGGAGTTGGTGACATCCATTCCTTTTGAAATTCCTCGCTGGCAAGACGAGACTCCAGCCCAAAAGAAGGCAGGGACTGACTAGAAGTGAGTCATCATGGGTGGCACAGATGATACCAGATTCTAAGAATCTGAACTATGTGGCTTGACTGAGCACCCTTGACTGTTTCTCTTATTTCCTTGTGTGGTTTTGGCCCACAGGAAGGTGCCAGGTTTGGTCATATCCATCCTCAAACCCTGTAAAATACTTGTACAGGGGCCTCTGAACTCCAGTTACTCTATAAATCTAAGCATAAAGACTTGAGCTAAATGGCATTTTCAGTCAAGGTATTTTCAATATAAGGCGAGTAAAACCAAGGGAGAGGTAAACCCAGACGCACTACTTGAAAAAAGAAAAGTGTCCTATTATATAATTTTCCCATATGAGTAAGAAAATTTAGTGCCTAAATAATTAAAGGGCAAATACATTCCAGGCAGGTAAATTTTAAGAGCTTCAGTAGGAAGTGATGGTTAAGAGTGAAGGACTCCAGAGCCAGACTGCTTAGGCTGGAATTCTGATTTCCCCACTGAGGACCTGGGTAGCCAGAACAAGTCATGTCACCTCTCCATAACTCAGTTTCTTCATCTGTAAAATGGGGATAATAATAGTTCCAGTGTCATTGAGTTTCTGTGAAATTAAATGAGTTAATATTTCTAAAGCACTTCAAAAAAAGCTCCTGGCACATAACAAGAGTTATAGAAGTGTGTGTTAAATAAAAATAAAGAAAATCACCTTTTTCTTAACAAACAAGTTTTTCAGGGATTAGTGGAAGGAACCTTGAGGAGTTCAATGATGCCTTTAGATTCTGGATGAAAAAGACCTGAAAATAAATAACTTTGTGCCCAAAGGTACATATTAGCAGATGCGGTTTCAGGATTTCTCTCTGTTATGTCTTCATACTAAAGAATCTGAACAAAAAAATCCAAAGAAGGAGCAAATAAACTTTTAAACTCTTAGACTGAAGTTAAATCTGTTTAGGTTAGCAGATAAGGAATTAAATTTCTAAAACTAAATTTTTGAGTTTGGGAAATGTTTGAGACCAAAAATTATGTAGTTATGAGAAGAAAAATTGAATAAAAATAACATTGCATTCTCCATGTAACCCCATACAGGCAAACAACTGTAGGCAGACAGATGGTAAGGCTGCCCATGCACCCACCTTTCAGAAGATAAGGCTCTCTCTTCTGAACCCAAGCAGTATCTCTCAGGCATAGGACCTCCATGCTGGCTATATTGCCCTTCTGACTTCTCTCTGTTCTTCCAATGCAGGCCTAGATTCCCTGGCTAAGTTCCCCAAGGTCTGGTCCCTAGGCCTGGACCAACAGGAAACACCAATTCTTAGACCATGTTTGCTGGCTACTGGAATAGTATGCCTTGCTCAGGTTCTGGCCCTTCTCCTCTGAGCATCTTCTCTTTGCTTCAGAATTCTTGGATCCCCCATTGCACCATTGTTTCTTTTTAAAAATCTTTGTTGTTGACAGTATTACAGATGTCCCTCCTTTCTTCCCCATCACCCCTCTCCACCCAGATCCAATCCTACCCTAGGCCTTTACCACCCTATAATCTGTGCCCATAGGCAATGCATATCCTATCTAATAATAGACAAACATGGTAATTGACCATACCTTCGCTACACCTCCCATTGTCTAATCAGCATGATATGCAAATTAACTGCCAACAAAGATGGTAGTTAATTTGCATACATAGGCTCCAAGCAGTGGAGCGAAGCCTGACGGCCCAGGGCTGGTGGAGCAGTGAAGCCTGACGTTTCCAGGGCCGGCTCCAGCCAGAACTCAGCCAGAGCGAAGGTCTGGGCCCCAGGTACCAGAGGCAAACTGGTGCCAGCAGCCAGGGGAAAGGAAGGGCTATTGCACGAATCTCTTTGTGCAACAGGCCTCTAGTATGCATATAAGATCTTTGATTAATCTCCTCCCACCTCCCCCTCCCCCTTCCCTCTGAAATTCATCAGTTGTTCCATGTTTCCATGCCTCTGGTTCTATTTTATTTATCAGATTATTTTGTTCATTAGATTCCACATATAAATGAAATCATTTGATACTTGTCTTTCTCTGATTGGCTTATTTTGCTTAGCATAATAATCTTAAGTCCCTTCATGCTGTCTCAGCAGTTTTTGGTCTTTATGGAGAAACCAGAGAGATAGTTGCAAGTTTGTAGCCATCAGTTCTCCTTAAACATCTGTTATTGAATAGCCTATTTCAGGAGGTCCTTGACATCACTACCCAAAAGCCATTTTCATGATTAATAGAGATAGACGGCTATAGAGGAGAGAAAAAATCAGAGGCTGTAAATCTAACCCCTACCCACATACTAATATACATACCTGATGCTTCTATCACATGCACACAAACACACATATACATTCTTCCCTCACTTCTGGGTGTGTGACCTTAGACAAGTACATGCCACTATTATTAACATTGATTTACTTATTTATAAAGTGGAGGAAAAATAGTTTCTGATCTAAACACAGGTTTTAAATGAATATAATAATAACTCAATGATTAATTAATATTGCACTATATCTTTCACAACTGCTGTTCATGTTCAGCAACAATTAATGGAGCAGCCAGTCACTAAGAGGAGAATGTAAGATGGGTGGTTTAGTGAAGGGCTATGTGAAGACAGTAAATTTTAGGGCTTGATAGAAAAAGTATTCTATCCAATCCATAGAAAAAAGAGCCTGGCTTTGGTTGGTTGGTTGATTGATTGATTGAATTTAGAGATAGGAAGGAAGGGAGGAGGTGATGGGAGAGAGAGAGAGAGAGAGAGAGAAACATTAATCAGTTGCCTTTCCTATGCACCTCTGTCACCTTTTGGTGCACACAAACCAACTACGCCACACTGGACAGGGTGCCCCTGGCTCTCTTTACCTCACTATGTAGTTCTTGGTTGATGTACAATAATTAATGATGGTAAATAAATATCAAGAAACTGACCCTAGCCCTGAATCACAATACTGGCTTAAAGAGACACTACGCAGATATTTTAAATAGCTTTGTTTTGATTTATCTCTGAACTACACACACACACACACACACACACACACACACACACACACACAATTTCCCATTTTGAGAGAGCTATGTGTACTATAAAAGTAGGTGCCCTGGATAAATAAATAACCTATTTTTAAATATCAATTGGAAAAAAATTCCAGATGAAATTCCAAATGAAGCCCCATGATTTGTGGGCTGTGCATCAGATAAAATAAAAATTCTTGATTGTAGAGCTCATTACCAAAAGAAGACTGAAAGAGGTTGAGGGGTCTTCATAAAGAATCTTTCTAAAAACATGCTCAAAGTCACTAATCACCCAAGAGATGCAAATTAAAACAACAATTAGGTACCATCTCACGCCTGTCAGAATAGCTATCATCAACAAATCAACAAATGATAAGTGCTGGAGAGGATGCGGAGAAAAAAGGAACCCTCGTGCACTGCTGGTGGGAATGCAGACTGGTGCAGCCACTGTGCTTACTATTTGCCACAGCATGGATGGAACTGCAGAGCATTATGCTAAGCGAAATAAGCCAGTCAGAGAAAAAGGTAAATATCACATGATCTCACTCATTTTTGGAATATATGAACATCATAAACTGATAAGCAAAAATAGATACAGAGACAAAGAAGCATCGAGCAGACTGACAACTCCAGCTGGATGGCAGGGGAGGGTTGGGGGTAAGGGGAAGAGATCAACCAAAGGACTTGTATGCATGCATATAAGCATAACCAAAGGACACAGTCATGGGAATGTGCCTGGGGTTGGGGGAGGTGTGGGGGAGACGTCAATGGGGGAAAAAAGGCAACATATGTACTACTATTTGTAATACTTTAAACAATTCAAAAAAGAATATTTCTAATGATGTTTAAACAAGGTTTGTTGTTTCCTCTCTTGCAGTTCTGTAATGAATAAGATTCTACTCTATCCGGAGGCTGGGGGATGGATGTTCACAATTTTTCTTAAACTTGAATTTAAATTTCCCATTTTAATTAGAGCATTAAAACTGAGAGCAGAATAGCTGTTATAAATGGGACTAAAAATGGAGTTAAGACTCCATCATTTATTGTGAGGAATAAATGAGGATAAAGTATGTAAAATGCTTAGTATAATACCTGTTACATAGATGCACTCAGTATATGATAGCCTTTAATGATCATAATGGTGATGATAAAACTGTGCTTTTACATTTCTTATGCAAGGGATCTTTTTTGTGCAGAGGTGTTAACAGGCAAGAATGTGTTTAAAGTGAGTTCCCAATAACCTTTTCCATATCCAATTCCCTTTTCCTCAACCTTGAGAAAAATCAAAAGCCCACATTTCCCCTACAGAGTTAGTCATCACCAGCCTATAAAAATTAAATTGGCTTTATTGGCATGAAACACTGATGGCTTGGATGTCATCAGAGATTTATGGTCAGACTGTGAGTTGATTTATTTTTTCCCATTCTAGGACATGATTTTAGTCATTCAATATAAGAACTCACAACCAAAAAGAAAACTAGAGCCATAAAAATTTTAAAGTAATTGTTTCCATAGCTGGCTACAAACTCCACACCTGTCTCCAAGCACAGTGTTTGCAGAATGTAAATATTTATTGTATTTAATTGAAACATTATCATATAATGGAATTTTTCCCACGGCCAAAAATGTATAGAAATATGCATAGCAGTAGCAAATTATAGAGACAGAAAGAGATCTGGATATGTCACATGCAGACATGAAGAGTAGAGACAGAGAGCCCACATCCTTCAAGCTCTAGGTGGGTGACCTGGGAGGGATACCTGGACCCCAAGGGTCTGGCTACCCAACCATAGCCCATGATTACAAGAAAACCTCTTAACTCACAGGTGACTCATGGTCCTGGTGAAGTGGTTTCTGAACCTGGGACTAAGCCAGTGAGAAGGTCAGTCTTAGCACACCCTCTAATAACAGATACAGACCCAAGCAGAGGCCAAAACAAATGAATTGCATCATCTTAGGTTATTATCCTATATAATAAAAGCCTAATATGCAAATCAACTGAACAGTAGAATGACCAGTGGACCCACCAGTGGCTATGATGTACACTGACCACGAGGGGGCAGACACTCAATGCAGAGCTGCCCCCAGGCCAGAGGCCCCAGGCCAGCCAAGGCAGCTGCCAGTGGGGGCTCCCCTTCAATTTCCCTGCCATTTGCCCCACAGATTGGCCCTGATCACCGGCCAGGCCTAGGGACCCTAGCTGTGCATGAATTTTGTGCACTGGGCCTCTAGTCTTCTATCAAAGCCTCTATCTCTTAGGAATAAAAATTGGGTGGGGGTGGAGAAAGGAGGAGAGAGGAAGCAGGCTGTAAATATGTTTGGCTGCAGACAGATCATTCTTTTGGAATCATATAGTCATTGAATACTGATGCTTAAAGGGACCTAGAGGATTACAACATTCATTCTCCAGCCTTCATTGCTGGAGCCCACAGCATCTTAGGTAGTTGAAAAGCTATTCTGTGTTTCAAGCCTTACAGAGATAGTGATAGGGACAGGAAGAACTTGTGTTTAACCTAAGTATTCCCAGGTGATAGCTTATGATTCTTGCCTATTGCTTTGCTAGAGATCTGTGGACAAAAAGGGTCCACATTCTAATCTGACAAGCTCAGGGAAGGCCTACATGATGGCCTTGCAAACTCAGAGACCTAAAGTAACCACAGAGGATGGTCTAAAATTAAAACGTTTTAACTCAAAGGGGTTTATGACAGTTAGTCAATCTTCACCTTAACTGAATCTATTGTATTTTGCATCTATAACATACCATTGGAGTCAGGGTAACTTTTTCCGGACCCCTCAGGGCACAACCAGTGTACCAGAGCAGACTACAAATCCTCTAATTATTATTTTTATCATGTTAATTGTTGACTATTAACTTTCCTGTACCCACCTATGTAAAAGATGTAAGTGTCTATCATTTTATTTTTCATCCAATCCCAGAAGTCCCTCCCCCTACACTTTGCTTTCTCCTACCTTTCAAATCTATCACCAATGGATTTTATGTAACCCACTTACATCTTCCCTTTTGAATCTAATGTATAAAATAAAATGCATTATCTCAATGCCTTGAAATTTTGCTTCCCAGCAATTGTCAACTGTTTGGCCAAATAAAATCACAAAAATTCTTTACAAGTTTCTTACACTGACAAATCTATAATTCTATTTTGTATATGTACAAGTCTATTCTCATTCACTGCTCCTCAGACAGTGCATATCTATTCACTGTATATCTGTATTTTTAAGATATCACTCTAGAATTATTTCTTTCATCTTTTTTTCAGGTAAAGAAACAAGGTGGGGGCGGGGGAGGAGAGATTCAAACTATCAGTGGTATAAATTATTTTGATGATGGAGTTAAAAACCAGAATCTCACTTTCTTTATTCCTAGATTCTTTACAAGTGTATGACCAAAGTCCTTTAATATTTCTCTTCCTTATTGCTGACTTACTAGACATTTCCTCACTAAGAGGAACATTTTTCATATATTTATATTTCTCTCTTATATTTGTTCTTTGTCTCTTCTGTTCAAATCAAGTAATCATCAAGAGAATTTAAAAAACACAAAATTTTCCATTTAATATCCCCATTAGAAAGCCAGTGGATTTTTTTTTCATACTAAATTGATTTAAACTCGAGGTCTGGAATATCACTAATGCAGATATGAGAAAAGAGACAACAGTAAAATTTAATCAAAATGAACTGGTAAGTCTCCAGGAATAAAGTATGGAGGCACACACTCTCAGGATCCCCTTTCCTCCTGCTACAGTGATAAAATCAAATTCTTTTGACTATGGAAGTGCCCTTTTCTATCTATAGTGTAATACCCACTGATCACTCATAGTAGACGAAGAGGGTTGAAGTTCTGGGACTGCAGCTGAGCTAAGTAAAATTGATTTTGGATGAAAAGGGGAAGAGTGCCAGGAGCCGGTCCATCCTTGCTGTTTCAAGGGACCTGGCATATATGGCATACTGTTCTTGATGTGTTTGCTCACCTTCTTGGCACTATGTGTTTTAACCAAGGTCACCTCTCTGAGAAAGGTTGTTTCCCCAGGTAGGGATTTTCCCCTGAAGTTAGGGAGGGAATAAAACCTCTTAACTGCCAGGCAGGTAATTAATCAGGTGGAGAGCCTGGAGAACGTGGCTGGAGAACCTAGCAAGCGAACATGGACACAGAACTTGGCTGGAGATTGTGGCTAGAGATCCTGGCAAGGCTGCTGATCAAGTGAATGCTGTCTCCATGTCATTCCTTCTTTGCCGACTCCGTCCACACCTTTGGGGACCCCTGGACCTGCTGGGGTTGGACCCCAGCAGAAGAGGGTATATCTGAGTAGTAAGATAGGGTGGGAAGAGGAAGAGAAGCGCAAACATGAACTGTCTCTTGAGCTTGAGGTCAGAGTTGAGGTTAGAGACATATTGACCATGCTGGATGATAGTATCAGAAAAGGAGATGATGGGATAGTAGTCTGAGGAATATCTACTTAAGGTAACAAGCAGTCACTGGAAACTCTTGAACAAAGGAATAATATGGCAAAAATTGCATTTGAGAAATATTAATGTGTCAGGAGTGTGTAGGAGAGACAAGAGATTGCAAGCGGATACTCCAATGAGAATATGTTGCAAGAATCCTGGACTGAGGTGGTGAGAGCTTATAGTGGAGGTTGGCAAAGGGATCATAATAAAAATAATATAGCTCACCTTTATTGAGTGCTTACTCCATGCTAACCATTGTGATAAGAGATTTATGTACAATATCACATTTCATCATTACAATAATCCTACAAAGTAGGTATTTATTATTATTATTATTATTATTATTATTTTCAAGTGTGAAAATTGAGGCTTATAAGCTGCTAAGTAAAAGCAAAAGTAGGAGATGCATATTAGAGGGGAATCCTGAGGATTTGGTGAGCAGGCAATGTGAAGGAAGGGTGCAGAATGTTTAAGGAGCCTGGATAACTGGGATTGATATCTATTAGTGTCAGCAATAGCAAAAGTGAAGTTTTGGAGAAGGAAGAGGTTTTGTTAGAAAGAAAAGCAGTAAGCCTTCTTGCCCTATATGAACTGCCCATTATCTTAGAATTTTCAAACATTTTTATTCTAAGTTCCAAGCACATTTTCTCAATAGGATCTCCTTCCCCATAGTATTTCTACAGTTTGGGAAACAAACTTGGTTGAGCTACATTGTGGAGAAAATGGGGGGCCAGCAACATGAAACTAACACCAAACAGTGAAAAGAATCCAGGTCTCTGGTGACTTTCTGGTCAACCATGGAACTGGCTGAAGGCTCTGCTTTTCCCTACCTCTTCGTTCCACCCACAAACTTTCAACCACCCCAGGCTCCCGCACCTGGAGGGACAAAGCTGACTTCAGTTCTCTGCAAGGGCACCGTGTCATTCCCAGCACTTGGATTCCTTCAAGTCTGGGAGAGTGGTACTTCTCAGAAAGACAGGCAGTAAAAAATACCTTTGAGAAGGATAGGACTTCCAAGTGGGGGGAGGGGGAGCGGTGGAGCAGGCACCTTCCAAAGGCCACTGGGAGGAGGGGCGAACAGTTCTGACGTCAAAGAATCCTGACACAGAATTAGATAATGGCTTTTTCCCTGAGGGAGCAAAGCTCCCCTTGTCCCTAGGGTCTTGTGAAACTAAGGCCACTAGGAGAGGTTAACCATAGATGAAAGTTCTGTCTTAACATTGAGAATCTTCTTCCTGTTAGGCTTGCCTTAGAACACATGCATATGTGCAACACATATATGTTCTTATATGCTTCCTCTGGTTAGGGTTTCAAGGTAATTACTCTCTATCTTTATTCCCTCTTGTCCTTTTTTTGAGCTTCCACTTCTCCTTCCTCTCGATTTCATTACTTTCATGACTTTCAATGATGGCAGATAACATTTCTATCTTCTTCTTGCCTACTAAACCCAACAACTGAAGTCAATCACCCCATAATCAAGATAAATAACTATCTGGGGTGGAGTTGGGGTAGGGAGTGGTACAAGACGTTTTCTAATTGTCTGAAATGTGGAAGGGATTCAGGTTCAGTGAATAAAATCCCAAAATAACTCATCCTCAATTATGGTGTCCTTAACATGCCTTACGGGTGCACAGCAAAACTCCCCATACCACCTTCAGATCTCCTGGTAGTAAGTCCCCAAAATCTTTATTTTACTAGAGGATCTTAAAGGAAAGAGTCAAATCTGTCGTAGCTTTCCAGACTTGGGTATTTTCAGAGCAGGTTTCTTTTCTTTTTATATCAGAGGGCAGAATTCTCCCTTGCTTGTAGATCTCTACCTAATTGTCTGACCATGTAATCTTACTTTGCCCACAACATCTATGTCTCTTAAACAAAAGGTAGTCCTTCTTCATTAGTATGCAAATAGACTATTAGCCTCTAATATATGACTATTTTAACTCTCATTTGAAAAATTTTTATAGAATATGGCAATCAATCAACAAATTAGATTTCTCCATGACCAGAATGAAGTCTCCAGAAGGTCAAAGACTTCATATATTATGCCCCACCCAACCAATAAGAATGTATGAACACATTCCTAATGGTTTACAGTCATTTAACTGCTTCCTCCCTCATTAGAAACAATTCGCATATCAATTTTAAAAGACTGGGCACCCTGCCCCAAAGGTGATGCATGGAATAAATTTATCTTTTTTAATTTCACCAGCTAAGCAGGCAAGTGTTGATATGCCAACTGGTCTCCCCAAGATTCACTGGCCCTCCAACCACATTCTTTGGTGAGAAAAGGAGTCTCTTCATAAGTCCTGCCTACACAAAGGTCTGATTGTTAAGGGACACAACAGTGACATACATGGTCCCATTTAGCTTGGAGAGTTTGTGAATCTAAAGGTTAATTTTTGATTTTTTATTATTTTCAATACCATTCCATGTGTTTTTCCCTTACACGAAAGAGATGTTAGACTCTGTGAGCTCTCAGAGAAGCATCCTTTTACTCTCTGGTTGTTGTTGTGATTGTCAGATATTCATCAGATTAGAGTCCAGATTACATGGAACTGGAAGAATGGAGAGAGTGCACACCCCTGTGTAAACACCCACACAACTACAACAAACCATGAGTGACATCGGCAGTCCTAATCTGAAATTTTCATGCCCACGGAGGAGGCTTCAGCTGTATATTTCCTTCTTTTCACTCTCTCTTTATCCCATCTTATCCTCTTCCTTCTCCCTGCCACTGGCTTATTCTGTGTCCTCACCTCATCACAACTAGACTATTGAAAGGGTCTCCTCCAGGTCTTCCTTAATGCTCTGAATTGAACTGTCTTCTTTGGGCAGTATTTTTCTCCTTTTCTTCTTTTTTCCATCTCTCCAGATCTCAGGTTATTTAGAAATTCTTGTTTCTTTTGCAATTTTCCACCAACCCCACCACCATTCAAGTTTTAAAAATAAAATAAAAAACGCTGTAGAGAAGGGCAAGTAGGAAACATGTCTATCCCTAACCCTTACCCATAATCAATCCCCCAAGATCTCAACTAACTAATGACCCAGCCCTGCCCCCAAATTTCCTGCTGGGTCCCAGCTCTGTAACTTTGCCTTTCCTTGAATAGAAGTCCAAACATCCAAATCTCTATACCTCAGTCTGTGCCTGGCTATCCCCACACCCAGTAGTACTCTCTTAAGCAGACATACTTAACGTACCTGAAGCACAAACACACACTGAAGACATTTCTACATCTTCTCCCTTAGGTCAATCTGAATTAACAAGGTGAGAGCAAGCAGGCTAACTTCACCCAGAACCTCAGGGTAGAGTAGGCAGGAAATTAACAGTGTGAGTCTCAACACTAAACCTTTAATTAGTGAATACACCTGTGGATCCTCAGTTCTCTTGCCACTTTGATCTGAAGCCTTCAGCTGTGAATCAGCCTGTGAGAGGGTGAGGGTGCCTGGAAAGAGAGAGATACCAAGCAAATCCCACCAAGGTGTTGCCACCAAGCTGCACAAACTTAACTTCCCAGCATCTTGCAGCCTGAGAAATTTATCACTCCAAGACACACAGCCCAGAGGGTCTCTCAGGTCTTGGGTAAGGTGCCAACAATAAGAAAAAGAAAAAGGAAATAGAGAAAATTAAGAAACTCCAGACTCTATGGAACATTTGCTTGGTAGAAGCAAACTAAAAATCTGTCATGTCTCTCTATGAATTAGACAGGACAGAAAAGTTTACCCCCTAAAAATGGAAAACAAATAAGCAAGCAACAACAACACATCAACAACAACAACAAAACCTCAAATGTATTCACTTTGCTTTTGTAGGGTAAAGTGGGAGCATAAAGCATGAAAAAGGAATGTAGGCAGTAGCCAGGTTCTATTTACTAGAGCAGTGGTTCTCAGCCTGTGGGTCATGACTCCTTTGGGGGTCAAACAACCCTTTCACAGGAGTCGCCTAAGACCATCAGAAAACACATATATAATTACATATTGTTTTTGTGATTAATCACTATGCTTTAATTATCTTCAATTTGTAACAATGAAAATACATCCTGCATATCAGATATTTATATTATGATTCATAACAGTAGCAAAATTACAGTTATGAAGTAGCAACGAAAATAATTTTATGGTTGAGGGTCACCACAACATGAGGAACTGTATTAAAGGGTCGCGGCATTAGGAAGGTTGAGAACCACTGAACTAGAGAATTGATTAGAGGTCTTCCAACCTCGTTGAGCCTTTGTTTCATCACCGATATGTAACCCTAATAAACTCAGGCACTCATGTAATTTTGTTCCAGAGAATTGTCAGATTTAAGTAATATCCAAAAATTAAAAGTAATAAAGATGGAATTCCATTTATTACCTGGTATTCATGCCTCTCTGAAGAGAGTAAAGTGGATGGAAATGCATGGTTTTCAGAAACACTATTCAAATTCTCTTTTCTCTCCAACCTACTTTCTTATCCTAGTTACTCTGGTTCTGGTCCCCAGGGAAAATAAAAAGCTTTTCCTTTCACTCCCTCTTCATACACTTTTTTGTCATTTTCATTCTCCCTCCTCACCCTCCAAGTACTGTAATATATATATAGATCAATTTATCTTTTCTTCCAGCAGAAATTTATTCCTTCCTGTGAGAGCACATGAGGTAGAAATTGGACTAGCATTTGCAGGATTCTTTTTGGTGAGGTTGGAAAAGGAGTAGGTCTGTAAATAATTCTATATTATTGATTTTATTCCTGTATCATTAATTTTTGTTTTATACCATTAAATATGATACCTCTGATCTCTCCTTGCTTGCCTCACAAGTTTATTGTGTAGATCAAATAATATTGTACATTCCTTTGGAAAAACCATAAATCACTATAATCAGGAATATAGTATTTTTACGTGAGTCTATAGGAAAAGAATTGGCACAATTTTCCTTTCTTGGAGGCTGAGGTTAAAATTTAGGGGGCGGAAAGGAAGAGTTTCTCTTTCAAATAACCATATATATGATTATTCCTCTGAAGATGCCAAACATATCATTACATTGCTTAATGTCTTTATCATCCTTTTCTAGTTTCAACACTCCTAAGGACAGGTTTTGTTTTTGTTTAATTGTATCTCTATAAATGGAGCCCTCCATTAATTAATTGATTGATTAATGAATATTTGTCAATGAAATTAGTCATTTCCTCTCATATTTTTTTTATAAAGACATCTTTCAGGAGTCCCGTGCTGGGTGTTAGATACATCATAGCCCTTTCCCTCTAACAGTTCACAATCTAGTGGGAGAGGCAAAAATGTGCACAGACATTTGACGTCATTGATTTCTTATGGAGCAGTGTCCAAGGAAAAGGATGGGGAAGCAGCCGCTGTCGCTGATGGCTAACCCAGATTCCAGTTCCTCTGTGGGTGAGCCAGAAAGAGCTCAGTAGCTGGAGTGGACAATGTTTTTTGACCATTATTTGGCTATGTACATCCCCCCCTCCTTTGCCTACATCCTATAAAGAGAATGAAAAAGGCAGGTCACACTTTCCCAGCTGCTACTGCAGCTAGAGATGTCCATGGAACCCAGTTTTAGCCAGCAGGGAAGTCTGTTGAGGAGCTTTGGAAAAATTTTTTCCTCTGATAATAGAAAAAAGAAGGAGAAGGAGAAGAAAACTAAAAAGCTTTTGCACAGCAATGTAAACAATCAACAAAATGAAAAGTCAGTCTATGGAATGGAAGAAAATATTTTCAAGCTCTGTATTGAAAAGGAGTTTTAATGTACAAAATATATAAAGAATCTGAAAACTCAATAGCAAAAAACTCACAAATAAATGATTTTTTAAAAAATGGACAAAGAACTTGAATAGACAGTTCTCCAAACAAATATATACAAATGGCCAACAAGTATATTAAAGGGTGCCCAGCCTTGCTAGTCATTTGGGAAATCCAATCCAAAACCACAAAACCTCATACCTGTTAGAATGGCTATTATTAAAGAAAAAAAATTATATAGAGAAATTGGAATCCTTGCATACAATTTTTGGGAATCTATTGGTGTAGTCACTATGGAAAACAGTATGGCAGTGCCCCCACTTTAGGAAATTTGGGGCATCAACCATGTAGCATTTGAATTGTCTTTGAAAGTTGTGACTCCAGACTTGCACCTAACATCCTCATTTGCCACCCAATTCCAGGATTGGAAAATATTTAGGGTCCCACTCCTTTTAATACATATTTCCCCTCAGCTCAATTTCCACTTAATTACATTCTTCTAGTCAACATTTACTCAATGCCTACTATGCACAAGGGAAAAAAAAATCTTTTCTTCAATACCCAAATTAGGGTTAAGGGTAGGTTTTGTGATTATTTTTTTTTTGCCCCAAAATGCCTTTGATATTAATGGGATTTTAATGAATGTTTACTACTTCTTGACTAGTTTGGTGCCTGGCATCTGGTCTGTCCAGAAAATCCAACTGCATCCTTACTGCTGCTGCTTGGTAATTTCAGTCACTTTCCTGATCTGAATCAGAAAGAATGGAGGTAGATGAGTAATCATTCACCTATAACATGGTTCTGTTACAGAGCTCACATCTTCCTCCCTCTGGATCATTCCCCTCTGTGAAATTGGAGATGCAGCTGTCCTCCTATACCTTTCACTGTCACTCAGACATGATGACTCTGTATAGCCACAAAGGTGCCAGAGTTATTCCTTCCCAACTCTTGCTTCTGAGCTTGCTCTCCAAGACCATGGTGGTTCTGGGCTGCATGGGACCCCATGGATAAGCAGATAAGGAAGGGCTTAATCACTACACCAGTTCATATAATCAGAGGTCTCCTGGGCAGAAGGACTCTGGGAATCTGATGGGCAAGCCCTTTATTGTGGGCTGAATGCTTATTTCCTCTACTAAATTTACATGTTGTGATGGTATTTGGAAGTGGGTCTTTGGGAGGTGCTTAGATTTAGATTAGATCATAAAGATAAGAGCCTGATGATGGGATTCATGCCTTCATAAGAAGAAGAAGAGAGGGACCTCTCACTCTCTCAAGGCCCATGCACCTAGGAGAGGCCATGTGGGGACACTGCAGGAAGATGGCAGTCTAAAAGCCACGCATTCAATCTGGCACTGCCTTGATTTTGGACTTTCCAGCTTCTAGAACTGTGAGAAATAAATGTCTGTTGTTTAAGCCACTCATTCTATGGTACTTTATTGTAGCAGCCTAAGCTGACAAGACAGCTCCCTTTATCAGTCAATTTCCTTCATGGGTGATATGCACCCTGGGCTACCCTCTGCTCTTCATTACATCACATTCAGTCTTATTTACAGCACATGCAGGTAACTCATTTTATTGGTGAAACAGAACATGTGTCAGAGAGTCTTGCAAGTAGAATCACACATCTTCCTAAGCTCACCACTTTCATTCAGCTCCACTGCTCCCTCAGCCTAGAATCAGAAATTTTCAAAAACAAGGTGTTGGATCCATCTCAGTCTCAAATCAGCGATCCATAGAACAGCCTTAATGATGTCTTTGCATAATTGCTGGTGTCAGCTTTCAACCTTGTTCTCCATCCTGCACAAGAATGACAGAGCAAGAAAAATTAGAAGAGGAAGAGGCCAGCCCAGTTGGTGAGTCCCTATGTCTAGACAGGCTAATGAGTAAAAAGTGTTCCTCATGAAGGTCCTGAACCAGGAAAATAGCTCCATAGACTGATTCTTTTTTTCCCCCTGATCAGCCAATGCCACTTTCCCTGATCCCTATTCCAGGTTAAGTGGGGGAAATACTTCCTATTAGCACTTGGGACCCTGCTGTAACACAGGTCTTGCCTGCCAGGCCAGCTCAGGCTCCACCCCTCTCAATCAATGGGGCTCATTCAGCACCAAGGGCTTCACCTACTCCGGTGACGCCTCACCAAAGTTGGCCATTCAAATAAGCTCAACACATGGTCCCAGCAGGGCAAGATCTGCAGAGGGCCAGGATACTCTATTCCTCAAGATTTCTTCTTATATTTTTTAGTGTTTCCTCCTATTTTCTAATATTCACAGAATCCCTTTCTCTCCAGTCACTGGTTCTGTCTGCAGGAGTCCCCCTGCTGAAAGTCATTCAGCCTCTGCTTAAAAACTTCTAGATATGGAGAACTCATAATTTCTCATTCCCTCTTTGGTCAACTCTTATTATAATGCTCTTCTTTCTCTTCTTCTTCTTTTTTTCATTTTTTATTTTTATTTTTATTTTTTTGCTTTAGAATCATGAATAAATAGAACACCTAAAATGGAACTCAGAAAAAAATCTACCATAACCCCCTCATTTTCCAGGGAGCCCTTTTGATGCAATGAGTTCCTGAGAGACATCACTGGGAGCCTTGAAAACTCAGCTCTTGTTCATGACTCAGTCTGTGAGATGGAGAAAAGAGGTCAAAGTACACCTTATATCTGTCCTTCCCTCCATGCTCATCACCTTAAGAACTGCTTGCCTCTACTTTGCCTTGGCTTTCTGTCTTAGCTTGTTTTGTTACCAACAGTCTTTCTTTTCTTCTCCATCTAAACCATCATTGTTAAAGTGATCATCCTAAAGACAGCTCCAGGCATGGCACTCTGCTGCTATAAAATCTCCTCCAGTGGTTCCCCATTGTCTATCATCTGAACTCTTAATAAATTCTTAATATGAAATTGCCTTCATAAGGCCCATTCCAATCTAACCACAGCTTGACTTTCCAAAAGGGAATCAAACTGATTGTTGCTTTCTCTAGAGGGACTCAGTGCCATTGGGGTATCTCCAGACTCTGCAGATCAGTCAGAGCAGGAAGTGGCCCCATTCCCCTGCCTCGCTTTACCTAACTACCTGACCTTCCTCTCTTGTGCCTTGCGTTTTCCTTTCATTCATTGAAGACTCAGAGCCAGGTGAACTCTGGGGTTCCTTATAACTCTGAAGGAGTAGAGGGAACAGAAACATAGACCTGGACTCTAAGTAGACAGGAAGACTGATGATGTGGTAAAGGATTAGAATCTCAGAGAATGAGGAATTAGCTGCAGGGAAAAACGGGAAGAGGGGAAGATCTTGGGAAACTTCAATGTTGAAGGTTCTGCCTCAGAACCTTAGTGACATATTGGAATTAGCTGGAGACTTTGTAAAACACTGAATGAAGCCTGGGTCCTACTCCAGAGATTCTGATTTAGTTAGCCTGGAGTGCAGCCTAGTCATTAAAATTTTTAAAAGCTCCCTGGATCATTCAAATATGTTGCAGAGTTTGAAAAATCAACCCTAAGTGAAAGCCAGGCATGGAGGGAAAATGACACAATATTTATCAATGGGAGATAGGAAACACTGACAGAACACTTTTGAACCCACAACTCCCCCAGCAAATGTTTTTCTCACCTCCTAAGGCCAGCAGCATCAGGTTCACTCAGGGAACCCTCCACGTGAGAGGACTCACTCTACCATTACTGCTAGCGCATGTACATCATTTCCTTCTGGCCCTGCTGTGCCAAGGCCTGAGGGGGCTCAGGTCTCTGCAGATTGTGTCCTCCCAGAGCACCTGAAAGTCTATTTATTTATTTTTTTTAGCTGTGCTGGTGTCCTGTGAGGGTGAAAAGACTGACATGTCTATCAGGCTGGGCAAAGTCTGCCTCCTACACTGTCTGAGTAAACTGTTGAGGAGCACTAGAGAAGCCAGATGATTGCTCTTAGGAATGTTCTAAGAGAGCTGTTGCAAGGCCTTTCGTTCCAGTCACACTGAGCTGAGCCCTTTCTCAGCCAAGGGTAAGAACCACTAGCTCTGCTCTGGAACTGAAAGTAAGTGTGCTGTCAGCCAGCTGCTATTGGTCACAAGGTGGGAGCTGACTCAGAGAGTGAGGGCCAACATAAAGAATGGGGTCAACACAGAGTGGAATCAAATCAATGCATTTTCACTTCACTGTGTAAGTTTCACATTAAAATCTTTGGAAAGAAGTTACCAAACAATTTGACTTAAACAATTTGAAAAAATAAAGTGGAGATAATCACAATCTAGGATAAACTCTTGTTCTTTACTCCCTTTTGTGCCTTCTGCGCATGCCTTCTGCAATTTTATGCTTTATTTGGGATGTATGAGATATATGCCATTTTCCCTCCATATACACTAAACATTCCTCTCTACCCTGCCTTATACATCCTCAAATGTACAGATTGCTTCCATTATCTCATGCTTTCTGACTTCTAGTTGGATTTAGCAAACGATAAGCACCAACAGGAGATCAAAGCAAAGTGACATGACGCTGGGGTTTAATGTTATAGACTGCTCTATTTCTCTATTAAAGACCATAAGTGCTATAAGGCTATTTTCCCTTTTCCCAGTAATCATTACTTCCCTCTCTTGCTCCTTCATGGCTCCTGGGTATGACTAGCTTGGAAGATACTGTACCATTCTTCATTACTGTTCTTAAATTATGCCTACCGTATTTGTCGGCGTATAAGACGACTGGGCGTATAAGACGACCCCCTAACATTTCCACTCAAAATACAGAGTTTGTTATATACTCGCCGTATAAGACTACCCCCTCTTCCGCACACCTTCCACACACCAAATAAAAGGTAAAACACAGATTTGATTGATTTTAACATTTTAATTTATATTCAAATGCTTATGACATGCAGGAAAACTGTCACAAGGCTGTATGTAATCAAACATATACATAAAACAGTGCAAGTTTATTACCGGTAAACATACCGGTAATTCACTAAAGAAAACAGCCTGAACGGTATGTGGAATGAAGTGGGCGGGCATCGGGAGGCCACTATGGCACGGGGCAAGCACTATGGGCAGTCTATCTGAAGTGTACCTGGCGTATAAGACGACCCCCCACTTGGAGGCATATTTTTCAGGGCCAAAAAATCGTCTTATACGCCGGCAAATACGGTAAGTATCTGTAAGTAGCCACTTTCTTAAACTTTTCCTTTATTATTACACTGTCATAGTTGGACTATAAATGATACAAAGAGTATGTATGTGTTTGATGGTGATGGTTGGAGAACACAAGCTTGCTTAAGAATGAGTAGAAATGACCTCTCTAAGAGAATTATCTGAGTAAGGAAAAGCAGTTGGTCCCTATGCTGTCTTGTGTCCCTCCTGCCCAAGAGCCTCCTCAGTGATTTCATAATCACTATCATACTCTTCTCCAGTGAGATCCTTTTTTAAAAGCTCTATCCCAAGTCAGAACAAAAGCTCCTTTCTTCATTTCTCTTTATCTTAGTTAAGCCAGAAAGACGTTATTTGGCGTTGCTAAGCACCAACTTATAGAACACAAAAGTGTCTGTATAGTAGTACACTGCTTCTTTGGTCCAGCTCTTCTACAGAGATGCCACATTTGGATTAAGTATGCAAGGATTTTATGAGGAGAAAAACCTTTGTGAAAGGAAATCAGGAAAGGCCTGGAGAAGGCTGGGAAGGCCTTCAGACCATAAAGAAAATCTTATCCTGAGTGAAGGAGAGAGGGAGGGAGTATTGAGTTGAAGTATCCTAGACTGCCCTGAAGTCTTATGAAGGTTTGGCAAAGCCATCTGGGAATAACTGAACCAAAATGAGCTGACAAAGCACTCCCAAGATTCATAGAAATGATGCATTCAAGCCTGAGTGGGAAGAAACCTGTGGGAGGTGTGGCCTTGGAGAAAACAATGATGAATTTTAGAGTGCAGCATCTGAGGCCCTGTGCAGTAGGAGACATGGTCTTATGGCCACCAGAACTGTATTTGGTTGTCATGAAGAAGGCTATTGCCACATTATTACAGATCTGCCACTTTATCAGCCAAACCATGCCTTATAATTATGAAAGATTCAGTAGATACTGTCGAGGTCAGTTTTCCTGCCACCTTGATTTCACCTTGCTGCACAGGCAACAAAGGCAGCCTTTAAGACAACCCTAGTATTTACACTAGCTCTGAGTAATAGTAACACTAAAGTTCTGAAAATTAAAGCATTTATTTACTTCTTGCTTCATTGTTATTATATCCTTAATATTTTGTTAGTTTCTGTGGCCACCACAATAAATAAGAAACTGTTTCTGTTTTCAAGGATCTTGCTGTCTAGGAGAAAGGTGGAAAAAAGATTTATATGTTTGCAGTAAAGTGTTGCAGGATTGCAATGTCTATATAGGCTGTGAGGGACTAGAACACAAAAGGGGGTGGTCAAATTTACCAGTGGAAAGTAGGGAAGTCTTTAGAGAGAGGTTGAACTTGATGCCAAGTACTTGAGGGTCTCCCAGATGAATATGTGGGATAGAACTCTAGCAAATTGAGTTACAGAAGTGAGTACTGAGGTGAGAAGTTGTTTGACCTGCTTGGGGAATCATAGCAGTTTGGAATGATAGTAATGTGATAGAAAGTAGGAAACACAGGAGGGATTCAAAAGTGAAATTAGAGACAAGGCCGGGGTTAGATTGAGAAGGATATGCAAATAAGAAGTCTAAAATTTATCTATTGGGCCTTGGGTCATAAATTGAGCAATGAGATGATCAGATTTGTACTTAAGAAAGATTCCTCTGACTGTAGGATAAAGAAGGGATTGAGGGCACAAGGCTAGAGACAGGGAAACTAGGTTGTTGGCAGCTATAACAGGCCAGTGAGAGATAAGGCCCTAATTGAACCAATGAGGAAACAGTAGTACTAGAGAAGGAATATGGTCAAGAAATGGTAGGACACAGCATCAATCATACTCTGTGAGTGATGACTTATGAGGAGGAGAGGTGATGGTGAGGAAAAAGTGAGGGTTTAGAAGTGATGCCCTATGGGATCTACATTAAAGAAAGAAAGAAGATACTGTTACTAACTGTGGCAGGCAGAAATCTAAGATGGCCCCAACACTCTTGTTCCATGGTACACACGCTCTGTATAATCCTCTCCACTTGAGTGTGTGTGGGACCTGAGAATATGGTGGGTGTCACTCCTGTGATCAAGTGACACTATATGGCAAAGGTAAATGGATTTTCACAGATGTAATTAAGACTCTTAATCAGTTGGCTTTGAGTTAATTAAGACAGAGATAACCCTGGATGGGTCTGACCTAATTAGATAAAATTTTTAAAAGGGTATAAAAGTTAGAGATGCTTTCTCTTGCTGGCCTTGAAGAAGCAAACCACTGTGAGTTCTACAGCATCAAGAAAATGAATTATGCCAACTTCCATGTAGACTTCAGATAGGACCTTGAGCCTTAGATGAGACCCCAGCTCTGCTTTGTGAAATTCTGAGCAGAGGACCCGGTAAGCTGACCCATGAAAACCATGAGATAATAAGTAATGAATATTCGTTTAAGCAGCTCAAATTGAGGTAATTTTTATACAACATTAGGAAGCCAATACACTAATGAGTATCATGATCAAAATAATTTTTGGCATGTTTTTTCTTATTTTCCAGGTAAATTTTATGAGAAGAAAGTATTACCCAGAGGTCACTTTAAAATCAATTTTAAATAAATATTATATTATTTAAGGCTCCACATTAAAAAATCTAATTCTCCTATAATCTATTACTTTCAACCTATAAATCTTATAATTCTGATTATGGACCTAGTGAGTTTAATTATCTTAAAGAGCTTTTGATTAATGTTTGGTCCTAGTTTCAAAGTCATTACAGAAAACATTCTGCACTGCATTGATAAATTTAATCTATTAGATTTCACTTAAAAGAACTTTGTCTGATAAATTTTCTCAATTACTTAAATGAATCTTATAGATCTAATAAATTAACCTTTTAAAATAGTTATTCTTAAGTTTTCTTAATTATATAAATACAATAAAAACTAAGTTTTTATCCTATACTCAGATCTAAATTAATCATTCCATTACTTATTGTAAATTAAAGTTTCAAGGTTGATCTGTAATTCTAATAGATGAAACTCTCTTAAATGAGAATGTAAAAAAAACAACACAAAATATAAAATATTTAACTATAAAGATATTAATTATATGTTTATTATCTAAATTTTATACCCTTAATTCTATCTCCTTCTGGGTTCAAAGATGCTAAACCATGAAAGAAAAAATAGATCATTACAAATAATATTTGATGATTGAGCCTGTATTGTGGCCAATGACAATGGCAGAATGGGAGGTCTGGAGAGGCTGAGATCCAAAGAGATTTCTCATGACCCCTTCTGCCAAGAGGAGACTTTCGTATCTTATCAAATCTTGGGCTTTATATAATAGAAAAGTGGATTTTCACAACATCCACATTCCAGTTGTGAGTCATGTCATTACCTAATTTTTTCCATTGACACATGGAAGAATCTATAATCCAAGCCCTGGAGTCATCTTATAGCAAAGAATGGAGCTTAGACCAGGGATGTGACCTTTAGGTTGCTCTGCTACTGCTCATCCTTGGCAAGAAGTTTGCTTTCCACCAGTACCAACACCTGAGGTCCTGGGTGGAAGAAATGGGAAATAGGGGTGCCAAAAAGAAGTGTTAAACCAAAGGAAACTTGGTTTGGAAAAATGCGTAGATGTCTGGGTTGCTGTGTTTTTCCTTCAGGAACTGGAAATGCAGAAGACGCTATATGTATTAGTTGCAGACTTGCTAATAGGCCAGGTCTCATAGTTGAATTCCCAGCCAACCACTCAGCCTCACTCTGAGAAATATTTCCCTTCCCCTGCCTCCACTCCATTTCCTTTTTTCCATGTGATTCTTTCCAAGTTGGTACAGACACCTTGGGTGGCAAAATCCATTTGCTCTGTGACACACACCCCTCTGCCTCTCCCACTGGCAAATACTTTAGGTTTGCCAGGAGCCAAATGAGCTTTGGGTAACCCCAGAGATGTGACTCCTTCTCGGAAAATGATCTCTGGTCTTAAAGTATGTGTGCCCTCAACCTTGCAGCCACTTTTTTTTTTTTTTTGGTCTGTTTCTTTCCCTTCCCTCCCTCTTCTCCTTTTTGTCTCCTTTTTATCTTCTCTCCCTTTATTTTATTCTCTCTTACATGTCTTTCTTTTGTCCTCCTTCCTCACCTTTTCTTCCCTTTTTCTTTCCTTTTTTTCCCATTTTTATGCACTGGGATATATATGTTTATGGATATTTTTCTTTAAGGGGAATGGTGGTGAGATGGGGTGAATATATATTAATGCCAATAAAAATAGCTAACCTTGTCAGCCATAACTACATGCCAGGCAGTGATAAGCATGTGATATGTGTTACCATTTGATCTGCAAAACAATCTTGATTGATTGCTATATATGGTTCCCATTTTTCGTATGCAGAATCTGTGGCTTAAAGAGGGTAATTTCCCCACGCTTAGTAAGTGCAGTTTAATCACACGTCCCAGGAGTATGACTTTAGGATCACACTCTGAATCACTATTCCTTATTAACCCAAGGCCCATTATCCACTGCATTTGATTAGAGGAGTTCAACATTATTTCCCTGACATCCTTGTCCCTTGAAGCCAGACCTAGATAGGTACCATATCTCTGTATCTTACCCTGAGCTTCTAGACAGACCACATTCATAACAGAAAATCTAGAAATTATTTATTTTGAGGAGAGTGTTTATTAAATCCACACTAAAAGTTCAGAGCTCATATTTCTCATGCTTGTTGACATGTGTTAGGAAGTAAATAACCTGCTCTAGTCTAGTAGAGAGAAGTCATATGAAATGTTAGCAGGCAGGGTGAAAGGGAATGGGAGTGTTGGTGGATGGGATAAGATTCAAGGAGTCTTGATAGCAGGGATATATCTTAGGGCTGGCATGTGGTCCCTAATGAATGAAGCATGATTTCTTATACAGTCCCTCTAATGCTGACTCTGGGCTTGGCCATGTCACTTGCTTTGGCCAACAGACATCATAAAATGTGATACAAACAGAGGCATGGTAAGCCCTCGCACATTGAAGCTTTCCCTTCAAACCCAGCCAACGGGTAAAGAAACCCAGGTTATCCCAGGCCACATAGAGAACTGAGGCACCCCAGCCAACAGCCAGAACCAAGGCCCCAGCCATGTAAATGAAGCCATTTAGGATCTTCCAGCTCCAGGTGGGCTACCCTAGGGGACACCATGTAGAGTGGAGATCAGCCATTCCATTGGGATGAAATTCCTGAACCACAGACAATGCGCAATAAAGTAGTTGTTTTAAGTCATGAAGTTTGGGAATGGTTTGTTTGGCAGTAATAGGTAACTGATACACAGTCCTTGAAAGATATGTGCTGAATGATTGTTCACTGGGTGGTTTCCTACCATTTTCTCAACCTCTTCAAAGACGTTTCTGAATTGTGGCACCCTTGTGTGGCACCGTCTCCTGGGGAAGGAGGGCTCACAAAATGAAAAGCAGGATAGAGAAGGGTTTCCCCAGTAGCTCATGGTACCCTGGGCTCTTCCTAGCAAGTCACAATGACAGCATACTTCTGTTTTGGAAGAAGAAGTCCCTTTTACTTTTATAGGCCTGAGCTGGCTGAAAGTGCTGGGGCCGGCCTGTGGCTGTCCTGACTGCTGAAAATGTCATCAGTCTTTGCAAAGAAGAAAGGAGACATAGCCCCTTTAGTTACTCTATTCCCACTTGAGATCCCCACAAACCTCAAGGAGAGGTGCGAAGAGGGAAAAAGATATATGCCAGCCCTAGGATATATCCCTGCTATCAAGACTCCTTTTTCTTCTGGGGGTAAGAAAAACATGCTTTGGAAATGCCCCCAATGACACTTTGAGGTCTATGCATGGATTGTCTGGGAGCTAGACCTCCAGGGAGATGGTGGATTGCTTTTTCGGGGAAAGGGAATCCAATCAAAAGGAAAACATGAGCGAGGCTTGATTAATCAGTACCCAGCAATGCCTTTCCAGTTGAGTGGATCTCTTAACCCCTGACTATGAACAGCTAAGGCAGGAACCATATCTTAAATCATCTTGTATATCCAGGACCCAGCCCAGTGACCTCAGGAATTTCACCTCTTGTCTTTGCTTCCTCAACTGTGGAATGAGGAGGTTAAGAAAGCTGCTCCTCAAATTCCCTTCTGATGCCAACTCTATTCTCTTCTACAAAAAAGTGCAGCCCCGTGTTTTATATTATTTGTTCTGCTGGGAAAGGCCTGGTTTCTCTCCTAGTACACTAAAGAGTTAAATTGGTAAGAACCTTCTTCCTTCCTGATGGCTTCCTCAGGATGGAGGCTCAGGGGAATGGAGGTCAGGATGCAGAGTGGGGTCTGCAGCCTCAGCTCGCTTAACTCTAACTGGGACTTGTCACCAGCAGATTAAGAAGGAGAGCCTCCTCAGCGTGGGAGAGGAAAGAAGTCAGATGGAGTCCGTGCTGTGCTGGGACAGGAAAGTCACACACATATCCCACGCAGCTGAAATAACAAGAACCTATTGAGGAGAAGAGACACGTCACAGGAAATGGAACAAGCCAGCCCATAAACCAACAAGTTGGGAAGGTAAAGCCTTTCAGAAGGTGCAGGGGAAGGCAGGAATGAGAAGGCTCAGACTCCCCAAATCAAATAAAAATTCTCGCAAGCACATGGCAAAGAATGTGGGGGTGGAATAATAAAGTCCCCCAATGGCGGAAGGTCTTGAACCTGTGTCAGCAATGGCAAAGAAAATAGAAGGAAGCAATGCAAGTAGGCAGGTGCAGAGAAACAGGGAACCAGAACTGGTGTCTCCAATTTCTCCTGAAGAGAGGTCCTGTAAGATGAAGTCGTAAAATTCTAGACATCATTTAAAATCACAATTGTGATTTATACTCTGTCTGGTACTTTATGCTTTGCAGCCTATTTCATTTTATCTTTATAGTTGCTTTGGGAAATCAGAAAGGCAGGTGTCATCAACCTCCTTTTCTGTGAGGAAATGAGGTCCTAAAATGATTGAGGGACTCACCAATGTCACTGAGCACCCAAGGGATCCAGAAGAGTAGAAAGTGTAACTAGCCTTCAGAGGATCCCCAGATTCTACTCTTAGGTAGGCTTATCAATTTACTGCTATTAAAAACCACACTTTTGGCATGCCTATCTAAATCTACTCATATGACTTAAATTTCCTTCTATTATAAATTCTTATATAATTTCTTAAATGTGTATGCAACATTTATATGAATAAACACAAATTACATGCTGCAAATCATTATGAGAGAGGCCATGATATTTGGAAAATGTCTTGTGAAAAAACTGTAATTGAAATAAAAATTCAGTTCTTTGCTCCTTAACCTGCTTCCTCAAAGAGTCAATACTTAGTTGTAGGCTGGGAGAAATATTTAAATCAGGGGTCCTCAAACTATGGCCCACGGGCCACATGCAAATACAAATATTGTATTTGTTCCCATTTTGTTTTTTTACTTCAAAATAAGATGTGTGCAGTGTGCATAGAAATTTGTTCATAGTTTTTTTTAAACTATAATCCAGCACTCCAACGGTCTGAGGGACAGTGAACTGGCCCCCTGTTTAAAAAGTTTGGGGACCCCTGATTTAAATTCTCACCCTATCTCAAATGTTACCTCTTATAAAGGTTTACAGGATTGTGCTGTCTTGGAATCACAGAGGTCACTAGTTAATTCATAGAATTAAGTTTCTATTTGTACTCCTGAAAGAGGGGCTGCTTGGCTGGATTTTCATCAGAAAATGAGCTACAGTGTTTGATGTGAGGAGCCCAGAGCAGTGGGCTCTGCCACTCCCCAACTCATCAGCAACAGAGGAAGGGGAGAATTAGGGCAGGCTACTAAACCCGGGGAGTGTAGGAGGGAGGCTGTCAGCAAGAGGGAATGAAGCTGCCCAAATGTCACTTCCAAGTGAGAGGCACAGACAAGAAGGAACAAAGGCTTTTGGAGGAGGCTGTGCATTGGAGGGTCTGGGAAATGTACACTTTTCCCAGGAGTGGCTTGGATGTGTTCCCTGAATGTGGTAGAGAAAGTAGAAAGGAAATCCCAGGGTAGAGATGGGGAGGTATGGATGTTGGGTGTGTGCAGGAAATACTGGTGCTGGCAGGGGTGAATGCTGGGAGCAGGGACACACACTGAGAAAGAACTTCCCATGTGGTGTGGGAAGTTCGGAGAGGTGCACAACCCTCAAAACTAGCATGGAATCAAGAGAACTAAGTGTTTATCCAACTCTGCCACCACTGGCCTTTTCTTTTGGTCGAATCATATTCATATTCTCTCTCTCTCTCTGTCTCTCTGTCTCTGTCTCTCTCTCTCTCTCTCTCTCCTTTCTTCCCTTCCTCCCTCCCTCTCTCTCTAAAAAGAAAAAAAAATCTGTAAGAACATATCCTCAGGTGAGGGTTTAAAAAAACAGATTGTGAAGGTTAGGGAAGTCTTTACAGAAGAAGAGTTTGAGACAAAAATTTGCTATACTCTGTCTCTCTGTCTCTGTCTCTCTCTCTCTCTCTCTCTCTCTCTCTCTCTCTGTCTGTCTGTCTCTCTCTCTCTCCCTCCCTCCCACTCTCAGTTCTATTATTTTATAACAAGGAGTTTGATGAGATCATCACAATAACTAATAAGTCTTAAGTTCTCCCTGTGAACTAGGCCTTGCTCCACAATCCTTATTCCTGGGATTGTACCCATTTTATAGATGAGAGAACTGAGGCAAGAAAACAAAGAAACTTCTCTGAGGATGCATAGCTAATGAAGTAGAAGAACTGGAATAACTATACTACATTCTGACTCTAGAGCTCGTGTTCTTCGTATCCACTGCTCTATGTTGCCTCTACAAAGTCCTCTGAAGTCAGCATTAAACTGAAGCATAAAGTTTAAATGAGCTGCCATCACCCCTGAGTAAAAATAGGACAAATGACCCTTTTACCTAAAATGCCATGCCTTTCTCCTCATGCAGCCTGGGCTCACCCCAGACTCCTGCCCTACCCAGGAGAAAAAGTCACCTGTCTGAGCCTGAAGCCCCGCCTGCCTTGAACTCCCGGGGGCTAGGAGGTAGGGAGAGGGGAATGAGGGCATTGAGTGACTGTCACTCCAGCCCCTGTAGAAATTCTGTTTCAACAATAACTGCTCATACTATGCCTGGCTTCTGTCCTTGTCATAATTGTGTGATCCAATCAGTCAATCAGACAGACCTGAGGAGTAATAATAAAAAGTGATTATTAATATGAACAAAGGCAATAGTAATGAAAATAATGTTTGAAGAGCCTTCCAAACAAGATAGGGGTCACAGAACAGGGATTGCTAAAATACTGTGGTCAGAGGTTACTTAGAGAGCATCCCTCTGAATCCCCTTCTATTTTTGATGAAAGGGAACTCAAAGAGGCAAGTTCCCTGCCTGAGGTCACGAAGTTTGTAGAACCAGCAATCTGGCTGGGACCCACATTTCCTGAGTCTATTTATCCAAAGATCATGCTGGAAAAGATGGGCGTCTCCTTTTCCAGTTCTACGGGGGTGACTCCTGCGTTCCCAGGATACACAGGGTTGCTGGGTTGGAGATTGTGAGAAGTCTAGAACCACTGGCTCTGTGAGCTCAGAGGAGCCTTCTACCTCCGCATGGTCCATACCACAGCCTACAAGGAGTTAAATATCAAAAGCACCTAACCTTGACATTTGACCTCTATGTGGTCGTGTCCTGAGTCCAGAGCAGTTTTCCAGTTCTGACTTTTATTCCCGGGGAAGAGGGGCTGCAGCCTTCACAGAGTCCAGAGGACTTTCCCAACTCTTGACCTGTTAGGAAACTCATACTGCCGAAAGATGGTTTTCAGAGCACTTCTCAACATGGAAGTTTCACTACCTTGCATTAGGCCCTGAGAATACCTTTTTCACAAATGAAAAGGCCGCATTTTTCCGGCCCCAAGCAGCCACATAACTTAGGCATATCAGTTTAAGTCACTGGGATCACTTTTAGCAACCGCACAATAAATGGACAGAAAATAATTACTACCTTCCCCGGCTCCTGGGCTTTGCTTACCCTGGCTGTGCAGTCCCATATTAAGGTGCCCCTTCTCATTGGAGAGTCTGGTTCACTTGCCCTTGCCAACTAAGATATTCTTCCCAACTCCTGAAAAGCATACAGCATATGCTGAAATGTAAGTCACTTCTCTCTAGGTGCCCCACCCATCTCTATTTATATTTGATGACCCTTGACAAGTGCTTACTCTGTTTATATATTTATACTAATCACTCTGAGTACATTCATTTAAGCTAAAAAGAAAACAAAATTATCATAAGATCACATATAGACCAAACTGTCTGGTAGCAGCTACTTGATCTAGTCATAAACTTCTCAGGGAGGTGAGATGTGGAGGTAGTTGGCCAGGACATATGTGCCCTATTTCAGACCTGCTTCAGCACTAAGCTCTGTTTTTATTAGCACTCATGGACATTCTTGTTCTCTGCCTTCTTCCCCACCACCTTATATTTTTAAATCCCAGTATCATTTTCAAACAGGTTGAAGTCCTTGCACTGACTTTGGCCTTTCATTCCACTTCCAGGGAAGCTGACCAGGATATCTCTTTGTTTATTCCCACATGACTCTTCAAACATCCTCACCCACCTAATGCCTCCTCTACCTTCCTGTCTCTCTTCTACCCAGAATGCCAGCAGCTCTCACACAAAACATAGTCCAGTCCTACCTTGAATGATTTAGCTGCCAGGTCAGATCATAATGCTTTCCTAGATTAATAAAATCATATATTTTCAATGAATATGGAGAGTGTACTGGTGTTGATACACAGCCTGCTTTGTCTGAGAGAGAGTGTTCTCTGAAAAGATGCCCCACCTCCCTGCTGCTCAGTGCCATCCCTGACAGCATCATGGCCATCTTCTCTGCCCCAACTGTCTTCATAATCTGATCCTCTTTCCCCACACACAGCACAACATTGAATGCATATTTTTTTTAGAAAAAGATAACTTTCAAGTCATCTTCTTAGCTGGGCACAATGAGAAGAATGTTTAGGGAGCCAGTTTGTTAATAATGCACTCTTTAAAGAAATCAGTACAAATTCTCATCTGCATGGCTCTGCATTCCTCATAGAATAAGGACCCTTGACTGAAAGACACTGGGAGTATTCTCACCTCAGGGCAAGGCCTCATTATGATCATGCCTCAGAGCTTCCAGTCTTAAGTAGAGTCCCTGAATGGCCCCCACCCCAAAAAATGTTTTCAGTGAATTCTGGCCCCAGAGTTGGCTGCCCTGTGGGTCAGTCCTCACATCCTCCCTGGGCTGGTGAGGCTTGAGATTAAGGAAATATCTTTGTAGGCAGAGGGGAGCAAGGCTGGGTCTTCAGACACTCAAAGCCAGGAAAGGGCCACAAAGACCTTCCTTTTGTCCACTCTCAACCTCCCCAGCTCCTCTGGTAGTCTATAGACACCAAAGATCCAAAGGCCTGCTCAGCCTGCCTCCCCTCCCGGCTCTATGCCTAACACCTGTATTTGACCAGAACCCTCTCTGTCCCACTTTAAGTTACATAGTTCAAGCTGTGGGAATGGAGGGAGTTTCTGCCTCTTTAGCATCTGGGCCACAGCAAAGGTCAAGGAACTTAGGGTCAAGACCAATCACACTTACAAAACTGCCAACAGAAACACAGGAAAATAATATAAAGTAATTTTAAAGAGGAGGGCTGGGCTCAGAATTACACAAGAGGCCTAAGGGTTGGACAGTTTCATCAGGAGCTGTGTCCTGAAGGTAGGAAGCCATAAATAGCAGTTGAAAACAAAGGGAGAATGTGTTAGGGTGGGCTCAAGAAACATGTCAGGCAAAAGCAGGAGTGTAAGGGACCCGACACAGCCAGCTATGCAGGGACAGAAACTGGCACCAGTGAGAGGAGACATGTAGACAAATGTATGGAGCAGCAAGTCATTGTGCCCAAGGTAAGTGGTTCTACTTGATCAAGAATTTCTTACAGGGCTTTTACAGGTGCTACTCATACCAACTGATTCAGAAAGTCTGGACAAGCATCAGTGTTTGTTTATTTGTTAACTCCTCTGATAATTTCATGGGCAGCCAGAGTTGAGACTATTGAGTTACTGAGTCTAAGATTCTGGATGTATAACTAAAGCTGGGTGAACAAAATAGATGTGATCCCTGCCCTCATAGTGCCTCAAAGCCTGAAAGAAGAGATAAACATTAAACATAAAATAAACACTCAATTACAAATTGTGGTTTGAGCTACACAAGAAAAGGGTGAAGGATGTGTGTGTCACAGCAAATGGTGTGCTCCTCCAATTTCTGAGAGAAGGTACTTAATAGTTATAAACACCATAGAATTCAATTCCATGTAACCAGCTATAAATTGTGATGGAAACTTCCATTTGTTGCACAAGATTATAAACATTGCAAAATTTAATCGAGATTTAAAATTTTTTAATAACAATATGGGCCAGAAACCATGAAGAGGATAAAAGAATTGCTCCAAAAAAGTCTGAGAAAGAGAATCAGCAGATTCAGCTTTAGAGAAGAGGAAGCAGGGAATTAAGAGGCATGAGACATCTACTTCCTAAGTTTTCTTACTAATGAGTGAGAAACATCAGTCTCAGCTTCTTCAAGAACAGACTACATGGCAGTTGGAAAAAGATTATTTTAGATTATCATAACTTGGAGAGGCAATTTAAATCATGCAGCTTTGGAGATTGGAAAACAGTGATTGGGGGAAATAATCAGGGGACAGAATAGAGACCAAGGCATAGAAATCTCAGCCAGGCAACTTACCTGATGATATTACAGGTAGAATTTATTTATTTATTCAAAAAATAAGACTTTAAAAAGTACCTATCGAAGGTGCCTAACTTCTCTGAGCCTCAGTTTCCATACCCATAAAATGAAGACATCATTGGCAGGGCCCTCGTGGGAATAATGTAAAGCTGTATTGAATGCTGGTTGGGTGTCAAGCGCTGGATTAACACTTTCTTGTACCTCATTACAAAAGGAGTTCTTCTCATCAGTCAAGTATCTACAGGCCAGGCACAGTGTTTCAAGGTTAATAAATATCTGTTTGATTCCTTCCAACAAAGTAAATACCTTCAGCAAAGATAATTTTCATTTTCAGATAAAGAAAACTGAAGCTCAGAGAACTCTTCCAAGACCAAGAGATAAGAAAGTGGTGGAGCTGAAATTTAAATCCAGTTGGTGAGACCCCCCCAAGACCAGTGCCCCTTCAAATGATGATGTGGGAGAGAATGTGGTAGAATGTCAGGGGATGGGGAAGAATAAAGACAAGAGAGATGAATCAGAAGGATAGATAATGAAGAAGAAAGTGAAATAGGATGAGGAGTAAGAGAATAAGAAAAAGCAATGTGATGAGAAAGAGAAATAAAATAAAGGAGAGAAAACTGAGGACGAATGAGAATGAGGGGGAGAGGGAGAGGCTGTCATTTGAGGGAAGGAGAGTCTGACAGTAGGTGATGGGCAAAGTCTGGTATTTTTCCAGTCTCACTGAGGCTTTAGTGGAATGCCCCCTCTGTCTGCTGACGCATGCATCTGCTTTTACAGTTCAGGGTGTTCTGCTTAGTTTCCTGAAGCCACGGCCCCTCCTCTGTGTCCCCCTCCTTGTTCCTTTTTTCCCAGCCTCTCCCAGGTCCCAAGGTTTGAGCAATGTCTGTGCTCCGGATGCCTCTGGTTTGCTCAGACAATTGCTTAATTGCCATTTAAGAGAACTGATGCAACTGACCTTTAACATGTTGGTTACACTAAGATCCAAACAGAGAAAATAGACATCCTTTCATGAATGGGAAATTATTCTCACAGCAATTATTCCAAGAAGGAAGCATAAGCAGGTGGATCATAGCCACAGGCCTAAGGGACAGAGGAATGGGACTGATTCTCTGGACAGTCTTAGGGGCTGGTCAGAATTTTCAAGCCATTCTCAAGGGTCCTCGGGGCTTATTGAGCTTAAGTGAAGCTTCCCTTCTAGGATAAAAAGGGGTCAGGGATACCTAAATTATTTGCCCTTTTAAAGTTTTTATAGTCATCCCAGCACCAGCTCCTGCTCCTTGGCTTGCACCTAGAGGCAGGTGGCACTTTCTCCACTATTCCATGGGTGGTGAGAGGAATATTTTATTATTGACACTGTTAGAATTAATTATTGATCTTCAGTCCTCTACAGACCATTCTCTCATAATTCCCATGCCCATGGAAGACTCATCTCAACTCTCCCACCTTAGTATGCCACAGCCAAGTAAATCGGCCATGATGGGTCATGTAGCCCAACAATAGGGTCAAGCTACACTGTTGTTTTATTTCCAAGGAAATCATCACATGTCCAGTAACTCTGATGACTCAGGCCTCAAATGTCAACTTTCCAGGTCCTTTCCAATAACCTTCCCTAAGGGGACCTATTCCCTTTCCCAGGCTCTCTCTATGGCATGCTGCCTTGCTTTATTTCCTTCATAGCCCTTTACCTAACTTGATGTTCCTATTTTTTCAACCCAGGTCATCATATGGATAAAATTCTCCCACCATGAGCTCTCTGTCTCTACCATAACCCTGTGCTTAGAACAGAATCATGGTAGACTTGCCATAATGTTCATTCAATACATGAAGGAATAACCTAGAAGTCAGGATTCCCCAAAGCCCCTTTCCTCTTTCCACAGCCCTCTCCCAGCCTCAGTCCTTTCCCTAAAGGCTCTTCTTCCTTTCCTCTTTGTCAGAGTGGAAAACACTAGGCCCTTAAAGCCAGACCCTGGGGCATAATTCCTTCTCCATCACTTTCTGGCTGTGAACTCATTTATAAATTATCCAACTGCAACTATAAACTTGGTGACAATAGGGTTATTTTTTTTTCTTTATTGGTTAAGGTATTACAAATGTGTCCTCATTTACCATTAAGCCCCAACCTCCCTGCCTGCCCCCCTCAAATGAAGTAACTATATGACTAGGCCTGGCATAGGTTAAGCATTTGATTTGTATTAATTGCCTTGCATTCTTCTTTCTCTTATCTCCTCTTTTTCTTTCCTTATAAATTAATTCCTTGCCTTTCTCTCAACCTTTACTCTCTACTCATAAAGATTCTACCATGATTATCAGCAGGATATGTGTACTTGGATTAGACTGAGTTAGGCAGGCATGAATGTTAGGCAAGTTCTCTCTTCCGAGAGGAGGAAAAGTTTAAGGCAGACTGTTCTGAGAAATGTCAACCCGGGAGGAAGGCAGAGAGAGAGAAGGGCTGGAGGGTAGGCCATCAGTCTGCCCAGCTGTGATGTTCGGAGCCTGTTCAGACTAGTAGTCCTTGAGGACCTATCTTACTTCTTCAGGAGGCCTCTCTTTTGTTAGCCCAGCTGGTCAGGTAGGTTTGAAAATATTTATTGCATCAGCTGTGATGGAGAAGAAAGAAGCCTGGATTGAGAGTGAGGAGATTTATTTTCACCCTCCAGCCCTACACCTCCCAGTTCTGCCATTACCCAGCCCAGGGCCTAGGAAAAGTCCACTCACCTCTCTGGACCTCAGCTTACCCTCTGACAATTGAAGTGAGACCATCATGTCTTGAAGGTGTCTTCTGGCTCTGACATGTGATGGATAAATCAGACCAAAATGTTTTCTTCAGCTATTTTGGAAAAGGGAGTCAGAGTAGAGAGCAGTAGAAGCTTGGAGAAGCACGATTTGCAGGGTTTTTCATTTGTTTTGTCCTTTGTTTTGTTCTGAGAACTTACTGATCTGCAGCAGACTGTTAGGCTGGAATTTGTGTTTTTTGCTGCCCTGAGTTGGTGGTCTTATACCAATGCACATGGCTCTCTGCAATTTCACCATCCAGCCTTTTCTCTGATGGAGGCTCTTCTCAGACACGTGAGAGCTGAGACAGACTCCTCAGAGGCGCCTGTAGATGGACTAGCCTCTTCTCTGCTATATTCATCTGAAGCCACAGCAATTCTCTATGAGCCAAAATTGTTCACTAATTAATACATTTCACAGGGTTAATGGAGTGTTGGCACCACCACCAGCTTGGGGCAGCTCCCAAAACCACAGGCCTTGCCCAGTGCCCAGAATGTGCCCAGCTTAGAGACAGTCCATGCCAGCTTTCCTCTATGCCAGCATCTTACCCTTCTCAGTTGAACCTGGAAACACATCCCCTTCCAGAATCCCCCAAAGCCTCTAGCTGTGTCATCTTCTCCTTCACCTGTACCCTTTCTAAGGAAGCACAGGGCACAGTCTTGTGGCACCAGATTTTTTTTTTTATTCTCTCTTCTCTGGGTAGAATGATGGATGGATCCACTCTGGAAAACCCATTAGAGAAGGGCTGGGCCATCCTGCATTTCCATCAGGCGTGTCCAGGTGACTTTGAGTCAAGCCACTTAGAGCCATTTGGCTGCAGGACCATATCTGTGGGGCCTAGAGGAAAAGATGAAGAGTTAGTGATACTCAGTGACCAAGCCCCCTTCACCATCCATCCCCACAGGGGATTTTTTTTTGGAGTTTCTTTAACTTACATTCTGTTGAGAAACACCCAGTGCCCTTGATTGAACAGCCCACCTACACTCTAGGTGGAGTCCTTCCATACCTGTCTGTGCCAGGGCAATCTGCAGGCACAGGTACTCAAGCTTCTCAGTGAGTGTCCCAAATTCCTGGAAAGCCAAGGAAGAGGTTTGAAGGATAGAGGGCCAGAATGATGGCTCTGTTTTTATATAGCATAGATTTGTCTAAGGGAGAGTTTGTTTTCACCTCACAGTGGCTGGTGATTGGGCCTGAGGGCTGATGTGGTTCTTATCTTCAGATAAAGCCCCTGCTCTGCAGGCTTGGAAGATAAAATATTCAGCATTCTTAGTAAGAATCAGACCTTGTATTCATCCAGCCAAGTCTTTTATGGTAAAGCAATTACCTTCTTTCCACATGTCACTTTTACTACACCCTGTAACTATGCTTATCAGTGATCTACTTATTCTCAAACACCCAGCCAAAACCTCACTTTCACCATGAACCATCTAGTCCCCCACAGTTCCCTGCAATGTCTCCTCTATTTTCTATTTCCTTGTATCATTCTTCAAATGATTATGGTGTCATAATTACCATTTAACTCATGTGTTTTTAATATCTTCATTTACTTTACTGAATGTCCATCTTTTTTTGCAGGACACTACGCCTTGTATATCTTTGCATTCCCCATACAGGCTAGAAAAAAAACTGACCACATCATAAGCTATTATTTAATATTCAGAGGCTTGGTACACAGATTCGTGCACTGTAGGGTCCCTCAGCCTGGCCTGTGCCCTCTCACTCTCCGGGACCCCTCGGGGGATGTCAGATAGCCAGTTTCAGCCTGATCCCCACAGGCCTGATCCAGACAGGAGCGAGCCCAATCCTGTGCATTGAGCATCTATCCCCTGGTGGTCAGTGCACATCATAGTGACCAGTCAACCAGTCGTTCGGTTGTCTGGTCACTTAGGCTCATATATATATGAGAGAGAGAGACAGAGAGAGAGAGAGAGAGAGAGAGAGAGAGAGATTTCCTGGCCATGCCAAGACAGAATTACTGGCTTGCTTAGTAGTTCTATTTCATTAGATAAAATAATAAATTATCTTTCCACTTCAAGTTAGGCATATTTATCTCAGACTGGAGGCCAAATCTGGGTGAGTGACCCAGAGCTAGGAAGATGTTTAGATGCCAGATGGGAAAATCTTGACCAAGCCAATCAGGTGCTGTCAGGGCATTCTTTGTGAGAGCACTACTGGCCCTGTGGACTAGTACTTTCTTCCCAGAGTGATGTTGCATGTCAAAGAAATTAATGGTCTTAGCTTGGCTGACTCATTTAATGGGAGCAATGGGTTCATATGGCAACTCTTATTTTGGCCCATATCATGCCGCCACAAAAACAAAATACAAAAAAAAAACACCTTTTTTCCCAAACTAAAAAGCATTAAGAATTATAACTTTTTATTTTCTTGGCATCATCCATTGACCTACATCTGGTTTTCACTAACATATGCTTGTGATATTAAAAAATGCTAATAAAATATGATGCCAGGGTAAAAGAGAGAGACATTTTAAAATATCAAAATATGAAATGGCCACCTAATATACAACCTCTTCATGGGTTTGTACCTTCTCTTTGCAGCCTGTACTAGAAATAAATTGACTTTTTATCTCTAAAATACTTCATTCAGTGCTCAAAGCAATATATTAAATTCTATTTATAACATAATACTCATGGCATCTCAGAATATATTTCTTCATCAGAATATGGAGTTGGACTAGACATTATGAAAGATTACCTTAAATTCTATTACTTTTCTATTAAAGTCACTCTCTTACACTTGCTAATCTCTCTTTTATCCATTCTTTGGCATGATTTGGAAAATAAGCTGAATAAGGGTTTTCTTGGGGATAGAGCCAAGGAAAAAAACAAAAAGAGAAGTATCATCAAATCAATTCCATAGGTATTAACAGGGTAGAGAAGGGAGGTTGAAAATTATGTTATATGCTTACTGGAATTGCAAAATTGGCAACATTGGCCTAGAGCCCTGCACACACGACTTCAATGCCTTATCACCAAGATTCATTTTCCTCCACACTGATGTAGATCAACGCCTGGGGAATGAGGACCAAAGTGAAAGAAGGGAGGATGGTAGAGAGAACCGAGGACATGACTCCCAAACTTGGTCTTAGATTTGCAGACCTGCAAGCATCTAGACAATGCATGTTGCAGAAAAAATTTCAAGCTGATCATTGTCAACCAAGACTCAACAACTAGAAAGGGTCTTGGATCTGCTTTATGTCTCTGACTCTCCTCCTTTGGAAGCAGATGTCATGATACAGGAGGCAGAATAGTCTAATACAACTTCATACCTGAGTTGCACTTCAATTATAAGCCAGGATCTGCCATGAATTTAGATTTTGGCAAGGTCACTTCCCCTCTCTGGACCTCAGAGTCATATCAGTAAAATGAGAAAATGGACTTAATTTTCAAGATTTTTCCCAAGTCTTACATTTTGCTTTGCAAGGAACAATATTGTCTATTCAGCCAGAACTGAAGGGTGGAGCAGAAACAGAGACAATGCTGACTGCTCTCTATCACCTCACCCCCACTTCCTGTCCCTCTGCTTAGTCAGACAACTCCTCAGACCTATTTCCTAGAAGCTTTTTTCTCTTATTTTAGAACTTATGGTGGAAAAGTCAGGGACGGCGTGAGCTCTTTTCATGAGTGATATCATTCAGAGACCCCTGTGACTTGTAACCTTTCCTAAGAAAGTCCCTTGTGACAGGAATTCAGAAAGTAATAGACCCATGAAGGAAGTGGCTATTCTCAATGCAGACCACTGTAGAGCCAAGTAGATCTCCTGAGAATAATAATAAAAGAGAATGTATACCACTTGAAGCACACAGCAGCTACTATAAATTAAGTTCTCTCCCTAAAGATTTAGGTTTTCCAGAAGAGAATTGTCACTCACTCAATTCCTTGTCATGCAGTACTGAAGAAACCTGAAGAACAGTATCAGGAAGGGCAGCAAAGAGTGAGGAACAAGTTGACCCCTATAATCTCATGTTTGAATGTAAACATTGACTCAGAGCTAGAGCACTCTGATTCCAGCCTTGAGCATTTTTGTAAATAGCATAATAAATGATCCTCCACTGTATAAGAGATCAGAAGAAAATGTCCAACCTGGACCTCCTGGTTCATGGGTCAATTCTCAATGACCTGAATCAATGGCAAAACAAGGTTACCATCTCCTGCTCAATAGGGTTATATGACTTAGATGCTAGACTCCAGTAACCAAGAAAATATTTCCCAGGAGAAGAGTCAACACCTGTTTTTATAAGTTCAGAGGTGTGTTGTTCTATTGAGGTCAGACATTGGAGCAAAATAACTTCTTTGCCACTGTTGCCTAAAGGAGAGAATGTCTCATGGGAAATGTTTTGTTGAGCACTATAACCTCATCAAGATTTTCTTCAGGAATAGAAAGGGAAAGATACCCATTTCTAGTTAATAATTGAGGGTTATTTAAACCTACAATCTGAAGAAAGTGATAATGATTTCTTTAATACAACTAATATGAATTCAAGAGAGAATTTACACCTTACAGGTAAAAAAAGAACTTGAACTATGCTTATCAAAGCCACTCACCGGAAAAAAACTAGCTGGTTGTTGTATCATGTTTTTCTCGCCAAAGCATTGGCTCCCATCTTTTTCAAGAGGCCTTCCTTCCATAATCTTATGTTCACTGATGGTGAAAATGGTAGTAACTGTGTAAAATGAGCAGATAAGTACTTTTTTTTTTCAGAGTGAGTTTAAAAATGAGGACACCTGGATTTAGGCTTCAATATCCTACAATCTTCCTGCATTACTGATAACAGAATTATCCTGTTTATGCAGGTAGACAAGAATACAAAAGGAGGAAGAAAGGGGAAAGGTTGAGGTCTTCTGAGTTGTGGAGAAGTGGATGAGGTACAGCTCATGGATATTTCCTAGGGAGCTCTCCTGCGAAAAGATGATGTGTATGGCTATGCCCCAGGTTTTTTATAACCCCTCTTTCCCAAAAGAGGCCCAAATTGTTACGACATGGGCTGGGAATATGTGTGATTCAGGGTGAGGCCTGCAGGGTCTAGAGTTGGAAGGGACCTCAGAGATCTCCTGACCATGTCCCCCTATTTATTTATTTTTTTATGTGAAGTTTTGAAGATTTGGAAAGTTACCTGATTTTCCTGGGATCACAGAGGCATGTAACAAAAGCAGACATTGAACTCAGTTCTCTCTCTGTCTTTTTTTTAAAAAACAAACAAACATGTTTTTATTGATTTCAGAGAAAGAAAGGGAAAGGGAGAGAGATAGAAACATCAATGATAAGAGAGAATCATCGATCAGCTGCCTCTTGTACACCCCCTACTGGGATTGGGGCCCAAAACCTGGGCATGTGCCCTGAACAGGAATCCAACCTGGACCTCCTGGTTTTGGGGTCAATGCTCAACCACTAAGTCACACCAGCTGGGCAAACTCAGGCCTCTTGATCCCCAATCCAGACACAAATATTTGAATATTCCCTTTTGTCTCTGTGCCTTCTCTTCTGGGGAATTGTCACTATTTGTCTCTATTCTCTAAGTGCCTATGTGTTATGCCTGCTGATTGCATCCTAAATATAACTGACTGGAGCAGAATGGACCCCTGAATCAAGGGCAGTGCTTTTGTG
>NW_006290306.1:682757-706082 GCF_000327345.1 Myotis davidii | reverse complement strand
GTGGTCTGAATCTAATATTAGGTGAACCAAGCATAATCTAAATCAGGCAGTCCTATAAATATGGACAGGGAGCCTCCTGTGACAAGAGTTAACAGAGGAAAGCCATTAAGGGACAACAGAAAAATGAAACTACTGAGCAGGACAACCAGAGGAGGAGTGATTCCCCCCGGCCCCTGTTCTATGTGAGACTTGGTTGTATTTCTAACACCATAATGATACTTCAGCATATTCTCTTTTTCACATCTCTGGCTTCCCCTCTAAACCTAGAGTAGGTCCTCCTCCATCTGATTAGTTTTGCATGGCCCAGATATTTGCACTTGCTTTCCCAGCCTGCCTAGCTTCTATAGCAAGAGGTAGGCTTTTCCTTATAAGATGGGGTTCTTACCAAAAATAGAAAGAAGGGTGCACAAAATGACACATGTCTACCATAGTGTTCCTAAGCATTCCTGGTATTCTGTTCCAAAATCCTCTACTTGGCTCTATCTCTTTCTCCAGTCACAGTTGTGCCAATCAGTAATATGAAGGCTTTGAATAGCTTTTATAGGGATAATTCCTCAGCCTTGTGCTTCATACCTCTCACATCTTGCCCTGGCATTGTGGGGTGTAATGATGGTGAAACCTGCATTTCCCTGGACCATATGCACACTGAGTGTGTGGGAAAGTTAATGTGTGAGGAGCCACTTTTGATCAAAGCACATAAGAGGTGATGGATAAATTCTTCATTGTGTCCCCTAGACAAATACTTCTGAGATATATTATACAAGATTCTATCAGTAACAAGCACATATCCTTCCATTGATTTTCATCTTTCCTCATTTCACTCCCCCTGTCCTTTTCTCCTGCTCCCTAGGACCACCTGCTTTGTCTTAAACTCTATTCTCAGGGATCCCAGGCTAAAGTACTTAGAAAAGTTATGTCTTTTGACATTTTTAATTAAGATAATCATATGTTTTTGATGTTGGTCACCCATACTCAACATGAATCATATGTAAGTGTTCTGATAGTTAATTTTATGTATCAACTTGACTGGATCACCAGTGGGTACCCAAACATTTGGCCAACATTATTCTGGGTGTATCTGTGAGGATGATTCTGGGTGGCATTAACAATTGAACTGGCAGACTGAGTAAATTGGCAGATTGTCCTCTACAATGTGGGTGGACCTCATCCAATCAATTGAAGACCTGAACAAAACAAAGGGCTGAACATGAGGGAAATCAAGCTGAACAAGAGGGAAATCATCCTGCTTGAGGAGCTGGGACATCGGTCTTTTCCAGGCTTTTACTGCCACTGAAACATGGGGTCTTGGGCCTGCCAGCTCTCAGACTAGAATTTATATCATCAGCTCTCCTGGTTCTCAGGCTGTCAGACTTGGACTAGAACTAAACTATTATCACTCCTGAGTCTCCAGCTTGCCTACTGCTGATCTTGGGTCTTTCTAGTCTTCATGAGCACATAAGCCAATTTATATATATATAGTGTATTAGTCAGCATTCATACAGAAACAGAACCCATAGGAGGTACAATCTGGAGAACCTTGACTAATACATTGGAACACAGCTTCAAATTCAAATCACCTTTTCTAGAATTAAGTTTGGCTGAATTTTAAGAGTTCTAACATACCAATAGCCCATGACCTTTTCACAGGGTAGATAATCCCTAAATGTTCTACTTATTCTCTACCATTAGTTTGGGGAGAGACAAAGAAATTCAGCTAGTAAGAAGCTAAATGTCCTCTCTTTTGTATTGTCCATTTCCCCTTTGCTACAGTTTTATGTAAATCAATGATTGGTTGTTATATTGGTTTCCCAGGGCTGCCAAAGCACATTATCACAAACTAGGTGGTTTAAAACAATAGAAATTCATTCTATTACAGTTCTAGAAGTCAGGAGTCAAAAATTAAAGTTTTAGCAGGACAATATTCTCTCTGAAAGCTGTTATTTCTTGCTTCTTCTTCGCTTCTATTATTTGTTGGCAATCCTTGGTGTTCCTTGGCTGTGGCAGAATAACTCCTATCTCTTCCTCTGTTTTCACATGTTCTTCCTCCTTCTGTGTGCCTTTGGATCCAAATATCTTTCTTCTTATAAAAAAAAGTCATTGATTTAGGGCCCAACCTAATCCAGTATAACCTCATCTTAACTTTATTATATTTGCAAAGGCCTTGTTTCCAAATAAGGTCACATTCATGGGTTTTAAATGGACATGGATTTTAGGGAAACACTACTCAACCCAATGGGATTGTTAAGGACACTTAGGACACAATTGGCCATTCTCTGCACCTGGTGAGGTGAGAACTGCATTGTGATAAAATGGGGAAGAGAGGCTCAAAAAATGCAAATGGACCAGTACCTACTTGAGGATGATGGTGGTCATAATTCTAGGCCCACAGGAGTTCTGAGGCTGGCTTCATATTTAGCTGAGGGGAGGCAGTCTTAACAGATTTTAAGGAAACATTTCATGTCCACCCAGGATATACAGCTCCTGCGATCCTGACTAACATGTCCTGATTTCCCCCCGGAGGGTACTCCATGTGTCAGCTTCCTAGGGGGCAAGATTAACAATGACTTTCTATTTAGAAAGGTTAGAAGTAAATATTCTCAAATAAATGAGAAAATAGGTAAACAAGAAAAACAGTTAGCTTTTAAGAGTAAGTCTTGGCTAAGGCCTAATGGAGACTATGAGGAACATTAGAGAACCTTTCAGGGGAGGGAGAAGCTTGCCTGAGAGCCAACAGTGACTTTATGAAAGAGCTGAGAACACCAGAAGCATGTCTTTCCTCTGTGAGGCTTGAACATGTCCTTTTACTCTGGGAATCAGCTTGATTGGAGGAGAAAAGAATGGAAGCACCTCATATCCTATTGTTCATGGTTCTGTGATTTGAAATTGTAACTCTTTGAAGGAAAAGACCACATTCCTCTTATTTGCCTTTGGGTCCCCAAGTCTTAGTTAATAAATGAAACTTCGAAAAATACCTAGCAATTTTCATTAAATAAATTTTAGAGGTAATTTAGTTAGATTGAAGAGAAGCTATTCATTTTCAAAACACAAACTGGAACCCAGGAATTATGTTTTTCATAGGGGTATAAAAGGATATAAATGGTAGAACATTGGATGTTTAATTGAGCAGACATTTACTAAGTATCTACTATGTGGTATACATAGTAAAGACTCAACATGTGTTGAGAGAAAATGACATACAACTTGTGGCCTATGCTTCAATCTATTAACATCTAATGATGGAAATAAGGTGAACAGTCTCAGTACAATTACTGAACAAAAGATTAAAAATTTTAAATATAAGGTTTTGTGTGTGTGTTTTTAAAGCTCCTATAACATTTGTAAGACATATAAAAGGGAAAAAGTTACTCTTGATTAGGATAATCAGAGAACATTTTATTGAAAAGTAATGCATTATCTCCAAAAGCTAATGACCATTTATAATATTAGACCTTAAAATACCTTGGAATCAATTATTTTAAAAAAAAATCTAGATTTAGGGATGACTGTTGAAACATGACTACTCCTTAAGACAATGTCCTCTTGAAAAGGCACATAACACAGGTTAATTTGAACAACATTATAATCTTGAAATGTGCAGCATATCCAAAAATCATGGCCAAGGCCACCCATTTCACTCAGCTCAGGGATCATCAGTTGTGGTATCAACTTAGCGTCTGAAAAATGATAGTGAAAACTGTTTTTGGAATGAATTGGTTCCCTCCAGTGTCTTCAGTAGCATTCATAGAAAACTGTTGGCCCTCCCTAATTCAATTGCCTGCTTGGCTGTACAATCTGAAACTGATGCCGAAAGGGAATTTCCACAGAGAGCTTTCAGGGACCACCCACCCTTCCGTAAAGCCAGTGGAAATTATTTAAGATCTGGAATTCTCCCTCAGGAGCCACAATTAAATTGAGGTTTGAAAGGACCTGAATTCCACTTCCTAGACCATGGCCAGAATGGTCAGTGGAACCAAGGAAATTAGAGCTCAAGCATTAGCCAATATGCCTTCCACTCTTGTTCATTGATTCTTTTATGCACCTCATAGATATGGAGCACTTACTACCTGCTCAGTGCTGTGTGAGAGGAGAATCAGACTGGAAGAAACAAATAGACTATACCAGTGATTGGCATATAATATGATCACATGTCACTCTTTCAGTTACAGGAGACCAAAACTCAACTCAAACTGACTTAAATGAATAAGGACGTTCATTGAGTCATGTATAGAAAAGTTCAGGCATAGCTCAACCCAAGTGTTCAAACAGTATTACCAGAAAATTTTCCCCTTATCATGAAAACTCCAAGGCTAAATTTCAATGGACAAATTTGAGTACTTTACCTATCTCTGAGCCAGTATGGGATAAGCTGATTGGTTACATATAAATCATGTGATCTCACCGAGACTTCATGTGCCCTGAGAATGGGAGAGGAATCATTTCTTAAAGGAAAATAAGGATGATGTTCCAATAAAAGTAGAAAGATAATTGCTTGGGAGGAAAGAACAACAAATGTCCATTGTGGAATACAACAGCATTTTAGTCATGGCAGATCCTGGAGCCTTAATTGGGAGTTTGAGGTTTTCATTATTTTTATGGGTGAAGCTTCCACTGAATCACCTACTTGTACTCTCTCTGCATAATGCTGCCTAATACCATTGAGACTGGGAAAATATATCAACCTTCAATTTCAAGTTCAAAATAAGAAGGCATGAAACTCAAGTTCATCATCAAAATTGGTTTCCTAAAGTCCCAGCTTGCCTTTAGAATGGCAGGTCAGAATGAGTTCCAGGGGCAGCTACTACCACCTCAAGGTCCAAAGTCAAAAAAGGGGATCCCAGCCAGACTGGACCTTTGGGACTCCATATACTAAAATCCTTTCCTGAGCCTAACCTCACAGCCTTACTTTTCCAACTAACACATGGGGTTATTCTCTCATATCCCTTGCGTCAGATGCTAAAGTAGCCTGTCTGTTCTCACTCCCTTATTCCAATTTCTTTCTCCAAACATGAGCCATTTTTTCCTTATCCCTCTTGGTACAATTGCATGTTTCCACCCAGAGGAGTGAAGTGGTTTGTTGTTGTTGCTCGTGCTTTTCCCCGTGCAGTTACTTTAACTGCAATTTGATGTCTTCAAGCATTGGGGAGGGAAAAGACATATATAATCAGAAAAGTAAATAATGATACAAAGGCCCTATTACTGAGGTTTTCTGGATGACTGTTCAAGTCAGAAAAACAATAGCACTCCGAGAACGGAAATGAGCCCACACATTGGAGAGTGGAGACAATGAGCTGAAATCATGGAGCTGGGCAAAGCCAACTCAAACAGCAGGAACTTATATCTTGTTCAGATGAAAGAGGAGGGCACTCGGGTGGGACAGAAGCCAGGGATGGCATTTCTGGTGACTCTCAGCAGCCTCACTTCCCCAAGACACTTAATCTGCTCAACCTACAAAGCTGGTGTGTGTGAGCTTTGTGCTAGCAGCTGGGATGCCCTGCCTATGACCTCAGAGATAGCAAGACCTCCCAGTGCTCACTCCCTCCCCCATTGTCCGATCAGCAGTACCCACCCTTTGTGATCTCAAGAAAGATCTGAGGACTAGTGTGATGGTGTTCTTCAGGCATCTGCGGTCCCACGTGGGAAAATTTCCCTCATTGCTTCAGCATTCTTCAGTCATTTCAATTAACCACAGGAAAAAATCCATCAATTTGCAAAAGGTAAAGTTCAAAAGGTCTGGTTCCATAATTTAACTTTGTAGACAAATTCAGACTTCCCAAAATCTTCCCTCACCCTGAGAGATCAGAAGAAAGTGTATAATGTAAGCAATGGTCTACCCACAGACTACTGACCAACCCTGAGTTCACAGATGAGCTTTTGTTTTAAATATATTTCTTATTGATTTCAGAGAGGAAAGGGAGAGATAGAAACATCAATAATGAGAGAATATCATTGACCAGCTGCCTCCTGCTCATCCTCCACTGAGGATTGAGTTCCCACCCTGGGCATGTGTCCTGACCGGGAATCAAACCATAACCTCATAGTTCATAGGTCAACACTCAACCACTGAGCAACACCAGCAGGGCACAGATGGGTTTTTTCAAAGTATTATGTTTTAAAGGTTGTTTCTATGTGACCCCAATGTAGAGTTAAACGGTGGAAAATTCAGCTAACTCTTCTGACTTTCTTATCATGAGAACTCAGGTCTAAAGATAGGCATGAGGCGCTCACTTAAGGAAAATTCCATTTATTCAGCAAGGACTTCTTTGGCAATTAGGAGGTGCCCATACTGTGTTAGTTTCTATGAGCAGAAGAGAAAACGTTTGTGTTCTGACCCCCTACCCTCAAGCTGCTCCCAATGTGGTTGCTGTGATAAAGCACAAATATTGTAGTGGAAGGACAGTAAATGCTGCAAATCTGCAGAAACTCCTATGCCCAGAAATTGAATACAAATCAAGCAGATTGAAGATATCCAGAGAGACACTTAGATTTTTCTGTCCTCTTCACCAGGAGGCCCATTAAACTGTGCTACTGGAGAAGTCACTGTGGACTGAGCCTAGCTTAGGAACTGGGGGTTTATGTGTGAAGAAAAAACCATGATCCCATGCGGGGGGAGAGTATATTGTCTTTTGGTGGTGGAGGATGGCGTAGGAAAATATATGCAGATTGGGAAAATATGAAAGAAAAAAATTAGCTTGCATATGAGAAATATCTTGAGTAAAAGGATGTTGGGGTGGGTGCTGTGAATGGTATAGAGGACATGGGGGGGGGTGAGAAACAGAGAGAATTTGGGAAGATTCCTGGAAAAGCAAAAGTAGAGTTAAATGTTTGAGTTCTGTGGAGAATGTGGCTTGGCAGAAAGTGGAGGAGAATATTCTGGGGCTGGGAGAGTAGCTTGTGAAGAGGTAGGGAATGCTGAGTGTATCACACACACTCCTGCCCCTGTCTCACCCCCTTACTCCTTCATCTTCTCTAGGAGGTCTGGCAGAAGAGGGTTGCTTTGTCCTATTTTGTCCTTTCTCTCACCCTGACCTTCACAGGAGGGAAAGGGAACAGAAGTGTATGGGAGCTGAGAAGCCAAGCCTCCAATTTCATGCTGATGTCTGACTGGGGAAGGAAATCATGAAACCTAATTGCCCTCTTAGAACAACACTGGTCTGATTTTCCCATGAGGTATCAGAGGGTATTGAGTGCAATTGGTCACAGGGTCGCCAGAGTTTAATGTCCGTGCTGGCGCTGAGTTCCTGCATTAATCTACCCTGGCAAGTGAGCCTGCCTGATCTCAACCAGTAGTCTCAGTCTCATGCCAAACTCTGAGACCAATCTTAGTTTCTGGCAGTAGTCAACTTTTTGTCTACTCTTGCTGTCTTGCTACTGGTCCAACATGACTATGGATCTCCTTTTCCTCAATAATCAAGTTCTTGCCATTTCCTGATCAAACCTCTGTCTTAAGCTCTAAGTGTTTGTTTGTTTTTGTAAGTGGCTTCCCTGTCTTGTGTCTCCATCTGCAGTGATTGAGATCCAGGCTTGTTTCCCAGTCTCCCCAGGGAACCTGCCTTGGAGCCCAGTCTCATTAGCAGCTGGGATGCCCTGCCTATGACCTCTAATTCAGTCCCTGCCAGGTCATCCCTGAAGCCAGCTTTCTGCCTATTATTACTGATTGCCTATTCCTTGGACCTCCAGTGATCAAGGTGTCAGTTATGCCTGAAAATACTCTGGATTTTAGTATCCATGCCCACCTCAGCCAGCGGTGCTCCTACCCTCTTGCCTTTTGGAATAAACTCAGATTTATAAATTCATATCTCATGATGCTAATATCTGGCCTTACTTCCTATTGAGTTTCTCCAAAATGAATCTGTCTGGGGTGTTGATCCCAGCTTACATAGGTTTTCCCACTCCATTGGCCAAAGTCTGAGATATAACAGAGAATCCGCTGTATCAATATTGTGTCTTTCACTTCTCAGATATTCAGTCACTACAGGACCAAGTTCATCTGATCTTGACACCAGGCAGAATAACTCTTTGGCTTAATTAACTTAGAATCAACATAATTTTTGATGTCTCCTCAAAAACCTACTAAAATTTCTTCTAAAATTGATTTGTTTCTTTGATTTTTTTTTCTTATTGAAGTGAGTTAAATGAAAAAGGGAAAATGGCTGCAGTCCCTGGACTATCTTAGGAAGAGGTGGGATGGAAATTCTCAGGATCTCATAGCAATTCTAGGTCAGAGAGAAAGGCTAAGAATTGTGTAGAAGAAAAGCTCAAGGTATTAATCCCCATAGTTCTGTTGTCATGACAGTCTTATAATATAGAATTCCTTCCCCTGGAATGTGAGGTAGACCTAGTGAGCCTCCTTCAGTGAAGAGAATATGAAAAAAAGTGATGGGATATCACTTCTGAGATGAGGTTATAAAATGACTGTCTATTGTCTTGCACTCCTTTGCTTTCTTCTGGAAACCAGCTCCCATGTTAGGAACTGCCTTTAGAAAGGCCCACATGGCAAAGAACTGAAGGATACCTGCCAACATAGAAAAACTGAATCCTGCCAACAACCATGTGAGGGAGTTTGGAGATGATCTTCTAATGAGACCACAGCCCTAGCTGATACCTTGTCCATAGACTTATGAGAGATCTAAAGGAAGAGGTACTCATATAAAAGGTACTTGGATTCCTGACCCACAGAAAGTGTGAGATAATAAATATTTTTTAGTTAAAGCAGCTAAATTTTGGGATTATTTGTTACACGCCAATAGATATCTAATACAAGCTTCAGAAGAAAATGGGAGTCTACAAAGAAAGAAAATTTAGGATGCAGATAATTTAAGTAATTTCCTTCTACCCTAAATCCTCCAGTACCCCATTTAATTAGACTTAGAAGAAAGCCACATTTATTTCATAAATATATATGTAGTGTGTGACCTTTTTGTGCCTGGGACTGTGAAACATTCCACGGAGGATCCAGAAATCAGGGTCCTCAGGGAACTGAAGGGATATCCATGAGCCATAAAAATATAAAAAGGAGCCACGACATAATGATTGTGTCACTAGTTTTCCTGTCTACCAAACTCATGAAAATCCCTCTTAAATTCCATGAAAAACAATATAAAAGGAAGGCAGAAAAGAACTGCTATTATAGCGTGGACTGTTATGAAGCAGCCTGAATTCATTAGGACAGAGGCCAAAAATTGGCAGGAAGGACCCTGTCTGCAAGTATGCTTTGTTTTGTCAACTGTATTAATTTGTGTAATTAGTCACCAATATATCAAGTCAGGATATTTCACATAAATACAAACTTCCTGGCTTGTCTTGAAATATCCGAAGATCTGGTCAAGCTGGGGCAACACTCCTATACTGGAACCATTGCCATGCACAAAATAGGCCCTTTTTTCCCCCTCTAGTTTGGACATATGCTATTTATTTTGCCACAGTCCCCACCCAGCCTACTTCACTCATTTAAGCTGGCTGGTATTTCTGTTCACATATGATGCTTTAAGCCTTCTTTCTGATTCTTTTTGAGATACAGAGTTCTTCCCATCTTCAGTGGCCCCATAAAACAATAGCCCTAATTCTTTGTCTCTGCAAAAACCCCTTGATGAAATCTAATAGTCTATAGTAGGTGTTTGATATTTTTTCCCTTACTTTTCCACTATTCTCTACACAGAAACAGTTTTTAGAACCTAATACAAATAACAAGTGCAATATACTTGCTCATTGAATTGTTGGAAACTTAGGGTGACTATAGAACTCCCCTCCCATGTCCCAACCACTGGTTTAAACCGGGATATTATAGTGAACAGAAAAAAGTTCAGCTCCTATAGGGTGTATGGCTTCCTGATAAATGAAAGATTAATACTGCTTGAAAAAATGTAGTAAACCAATGAGATGACCTTGTTAGTCCCTGCAAGATATAGGAGTCTATAATATATCCCCCTTAAGCTCCCCCTTTTTTTCTTTTTTCTCCCTTTGTCCTTGGTCCTAACATAAGTTAGTCTTCCTGATCTCTTTAGAAAGCACAACACGCAGGATTCTGGCTAAACCCCAGACTCACCAGAGCTTTAGAAGGGCAAACAAAGGTAGAAGCGTGGTCCAAGGAATGGTTTACCTCATCATTGCTTTACTGAAGAGTTTCCTCATAACTAACCCCAGATAAATTTACTACTTAAGCTCTCAGAGGCCATGAAAAAAGGAAGAGGGAAAAGAGCTATCTAATTTCTCCAGGAAGAAAGACATTGTCTGCATTAGCAAGGCCCACGGGTCTCCAATTATAATTCATGCTGTCCACATGCACATTAGACTCATGGTCTGGCTCTGGCATCTGAAGGATGGCTCCCAACCAACGGACTCTAGAGGAAACAGAGGCTGAAGCCTGGGAGAATCTTGGCCAGAGCTTCAGCCATGACCTCAGACCCTTCAACTGCACCTGAGTACACATTTCCAGGGGAGATGTGTTCTCCACAGAAGAACAGCAGCTCTGGCCCATGGGGTTCCTGTGAGATCACCCCAGCTGGTCTAAATTAGTGTGTGTGACATACATACACATACATTTTTTTAAAAAATCTTAGCATATACAATCTTTATTTTATTTTTTATCCCATACTCTGACCTTCTGCTAAATCAACTTTTTTTTTATGACTTTCTCTTCTGCTTACTTAAATGTTTCCGTATTGAATGTGCTGAGCAGCCAGCACATTCGTAAAATCACCCAGGCAAGCTAAATTCATTTCCTAAGCCAGCTTCATACCTGAGCATAAAGAAGGTATCCTACCCTCAAAAATGAACTACTTTCCTGACAAAGAAATACTTTCTGTCACCAAGAGAGAATGTATTCCATTTCCCACTGCCCTCTCCTTTGTCCCTCTCTTTTTTCTTTTCTTCTTTTTCTCCACTGAATTTCATTTTTCAATGAAGTCAGATTCAAAGCCCAAATAAGTGGAGGAGGTTTCGTGTTGTCTCAGCTGAATAATCCTAGCTCACCCAAGTACACAGTGTTAACACATAATGTTTGCACATTAAGTTTGCTGACTTCTGGACTGATTTCTGTTTCTCTCCCTCTCTCTCCTTACAAACCAAAGGCTGGAGGTAGAAAAGAAAGTTTGAATCATATTGACATCACAGAGTAAAAAAGAATGGTTTCAAGAGGAAAAGGAGAAAAGATACCTAGCCATCTCTACATTTTTAAGTTATTTCTTAAACTTTTTACTTTTGAAAGCCTTTTATTCTTGAAAGACTTTTTGTTACTGTGCTTCAAACTCCAGTGTAGAACAAAAAGCATGCACATGTGTATAACTATGTAGCCTTACACTGATGAGCTCATGTTTATTATTCCACATTTTCTAATGATTAAGGAGAAATTAAAACTGACCTGGAGATAATGCTCACCCAATTTCATATCTAAAAACAAATATCTAAAGACAAATCTCTCTATATCAATCAATATTCAAATAAAAATAATTAAAACCATACTTGAGCATCTAAGATAGAGGGATTTCAGTGCAGAGGATTAGTTACCCAGGTGGTGGAAGAGTTGAGAAGTCAGACAGGAGACAAGGAGGTAAATCAAAGGTAGTAATGGCAGGACGCAGGGGCAAAGGAGGAGACGGAGTGATCAGAACTCAAAGGCTATAGGGCCATCAGACAGGAGCTGGAATCACAGCACAGCTGTCTAGTAGGCTCCAGAGTCCAGGAAGAGAGGCAGCTACTACTGGAGAAACCACCCAAGACAGTAAAGGTGAAGGAGAAAAGCAGGGCTTCTCTCTTCCTTTCTCCTTCCCATCTCCATCCACTGCCTCCCACGAAATGAGCCCAGCTGGGGGCCAGCTGACCAGGGAGCCTGGGAAATACAACCTGAATATCATTAGACCTCTGAGGCACCCAGCAGAACAGAGGAACAGGAGAGATGTTGCAGAAGACAAACAGGCTCGGGACCCACTGCTCCCACTGACCTGTGTCCCCAACATCTGCACCAAGCGATTGAATGAACAGGATGTAAATTTAGAGAGGTTAACGATCAGGACAACAAAGAAAGGTGCCATGAGAATAAAGATCAAGGTCACACCCAAATTCAGCTCTACCAACCTCAAATCCTGAGTACTTTCCCCTTAAATATTAGGGCTGCCACCCTGTCTAGTTTGTGTGTCCAACCCTAGCATGTGTGGAATGCAATAAGTTCTAGGCAGAGGATGGGAAATTACTGTAGACCCGTGTCAGGGAGCATTAAAGCCAAAGCTAGGCTAGAAGCATGTTTTCACATGGAGGCATAGGCATTTCACCTCATTTTCTACCAAGAGCAATGACTAGTCACTTAAAAGGACACAGGGCCAGAGAAGCGATATTGAAAGATATTCTCAGATGGTCCCAAAGGCTCTTTTAAAGCTTTTTCAACAATCAGGTTTTGCTAGATATGTGCCCCCCCATTTCCACTCTCCACCCCCCAAGGCTGGCACAAAGCCTCTAGCAGATAGAAGCATCAGAAGACTGCTCTGTTCAGAAAACCTCATAAAAGAGCCATGAATTTGCTTATAAATAATCCACTCAGGATGGAATTCAACAAATCACAGCTAAATCCTCCTTTTGGCAAATGCTTCCATCGTAATTATAACTGTATTATTGCTGGTATTACCAAACATGTCTTTCTCTGTCCTTAAAAATGGAGGAGGAGGATAGAAGCAAAACTATAATATAAACAGAAGGATGGAAAATTACCCCAGGAAAGTATAATGGCTAAACAATGACTAAGGGGGCTGGGAAATGTATGCATCAACACAGATCCATGGGTGTAAACAGTGTGGTGGGAAGGGTGATGATGTGGGTGAACTAGACAGAGGGGGGGATTTAGGCTGAGGCAGAGTTTCCTATCCCTGGCAGCAGTCAAAGCCGTCATTAGGAGGATGTCTGAGAGAGCTAGGTCCTTTCACCCTGGTCTTGGAGGCCCTGACTGGTCAGGGAATAGACACAACTCAAACAGCCCAAACATTTTATGATTCTCTTAATGAGGCTGGGAGACAACAGTTAAGCAGGATCTGAGGCTGGGGCTCCTGTGTCAAACAGCTTTGATTCATGGCTCTGGTCCACCTTTTCCTTGTTTGGTCACCTAAACAAATTCTTTATTCCATTAGAACTTCAGGTTCCTCATCTATAAAATGAGATAATCCACTCAGCAAATATTTGTTGAATATCTGCTCTGTTCCAGGCACAATCCTAGGCCCTGGGGTTACAAGAGGGTGGAAGGTTGAGGTGAAGGGAGAACATCCTAGTTCTTGAGGACTTTATATTCTGGTGGAGGACGTAAGATAATACACAGACTAATAAGTAAATAGAGAATATAGTGGTGGCAAATGCTACAAAGAGAAATAAAGTCAGGTAAGAGAAAGAGAGAGTGATAGCAGAAAGGTGTTAAATATTTAATAGAGTGGCTAGCAAGGAACTCACTGAACAGGTGACATTCAAACAGATCTGGAAAAGAAATGAAGGGGAGAGAGCCACAAGGATATACATGGAGAGGGTGTTGCAGGCAAGAAGAACAGCAAGTGCAAATACCCTGTGACTTCAGAGCTGTGTTATATGGGTTTACATATTATTAGCACAGCTCTTGGCACATAGTAAGCATTTAGTAAATGTTAGCTATTATTTTTAATTATAAACAGAGTAGCCACAAACCGAATTTTTGATCAAGGCTGAGCAGTAAGACCACTGAGAGGATCAGTAACTCCTCTCAGGTTTGGAGTCTTGCTCTTCCCCTACCCTACATCACATTCTTTTGCTTATTAACAGAATGTTCTCGGCTTACAGTTACTAGTATATGCAAAATAAAAAGGGGCATGACATACGATACCCCAAACCTCAGATAACCAAAGGGCTGTCCACATTTTTATCAGATGACTTTATACCAAGTTATGTTATGCTAGTTATGTTTTATTCACTCTATTATCAACAGGAGAGCCATGTGGGGCACACGTTGGCATCAGATACAAAACATTCAATTCCTGGTGATGTAATGTCAGACCTCTCTGAACTCACAGGGTTTGTTAGGAGGATCAATGAATACTGTGGGGGCCCTTTGTGAACCATACAACTGCATTTGAGTACTGTTTTATGATAAAAAGTGGAGTGAATCTTCTGAGCTTGCAACCACGGTTGTGGTTGGGACATGGCCCACCCACATTTTAGATGACTAGGAGACACAAGCCTGAGACCAACACTTGCCTCAAGAAAGTCACAAAGCCAATCGGAGTCACAAAGGGACTCTTCTGTTTTTAATATTCCCTGGGATGAAAGTTGATGACATTTGTTTAGATTGGCATTGACAGGGAATCATTCTGTTGTGGATCCAAGTTGCTTAGAATAGAGTTGATGATCCTGCCAACAATCTGATTAAAACAGGCACACACTGTAGGGGATAAAAAGGAATGGAGGATTTCTCACACTTTTCTTCTGATATATAGACTACAAAATTAAAGCCCTAGGAATGACATGGCTTCATCCTACTCAGCCCAATGCTAAGATGAATAAGGTGTTCAAGAGCTACAAATGAGAGTCTTAGGGTCCAGATTAAGAGAGACCAGTATGTTCACCTCAGTGACAGTTCATTATTTTAGAATCACTACATTTTAGAGCTGAAAGAAATAAAGAGTTCTCTGCAACTGAATCCTTCTAAGTCCCAAAGTTAAAAAGATCAAATAGAAGTTATGGGGGATGCCATAGCCAATTTTGCTCAGTGGATAGCACGTCAACCTGAGGACTGAAGAGTCCCCGATTTGATTCCAGTCAAGGGCACATGCCTAGGTTGTGAGCTCAATCCCCAGTAGGGGGTGGGCTGGAGGCAGCCAATCAATAATTCTCTCTCATCATTGATGTTTCTATTTCTCACTCTCCCTTCCTCTCTGAAATCAATAAAAATATATTTTTTAAAAAGAAGTTATGAGGGAAAAATCATTGCATCTTCACCCTTTAAGGACAGTAAAAGCCCAGTAAGAGCACAGGCTCTTATTGGGCAAAGGGTATTGGGCCAGATAGGAACTTCCCCTGAAACTCAATTTAGTAATAATTACTGGCAGAAAGGGGGACAGAGGAGAATTTAAAAAATTCATTTAAAATTCTTGACACTCTTCTCAAGTTTCTTTCAAAACAGCAAACATATTATTGGGTTCAATTGGGTCAAGTAGGATTGGTTCATTGTCAGAAGTTCAAAGAGTGGCTCAATGAGTATCTGACAAAGTTGTGAAGGAGCTCTCCACCCAAGCTGGGTATCCAATGGAGTTGGAGGAGGACATGGTAGAGTGGAGAAGGCACATATAAGAGAGCTGGTCTCCTGTTCAGAAGATGAGAAGGAGGAGATGATACCAGGACATAAGATACCACATTTTCCAAAAGCCAGGTACAATTAAGGCTAGCTATACTGGACAGGCGGTGTGGCCATGTTGTGTCTTCCATGAATGTATTTCATTGAAGGAAGTCAATGTCATCTAGATCTTTTCTATGTGACCTTCTCACCATCTTGGAAGCATCTCTAGTAGCTAATAAGTGGGCAATTGAAACTTTAGTAAGCCTGAGTATTCTGAATTATTTACTTATTGAGGGAAAAACGGTAGAAAAGAGAAACAAAAATAGTAAAAAGTAATAAAGGAGAGTGACGAAAGAAGCAAAAAAGATAGAAAAAATTGGTAGAAAATGATTAAGAGGCTACTTGACGTTGCACTAAAAAATGTAAGATTAGAAATCTGAACTGAGTTCAAATTCCATTTTAATGGCTAATAGTTTTTATTTCACCCCAGTCTTGATTTAAAGTAAGTAAATAAATAAGTGGAGTGGATCACCATAATCAAGTAAGCAAAGCAGGTAAATGTAAAACTTCTGGCTTTCTACCACCCGTTCCCAGGGGCTGTCACTTTCTCTATCTCCATCACTATTCACATATCTCTTCAGTTCTGTCCCAAGCCTAAGAGGGACTTTTATACTGAGCCAGGCTTCTGAAGAATTCAGCCATTTTGTGAGCTTCATGCTCTAGGAACTTCAATAAGGCTAAGGGTTTCTCTCTTTTGTGGCATGATTGCATGGCTGATATCAGGAGATTTAAGCAATTCTTGAGTAATACTAAACTATCCTGAAAAAAAGGATTGTGAAGAAAATGAGTTTGTCAATTTTAAATTTGTGCCCATTGGAGCTCAGTTCTTTCAATTGTCCATGTTTGGTGGTTAACATCACATAGAAGCATGAGCCAGAAGCCTGGGGCAGAGACTTGGACTTCTGAGCTCCACTGAAGGCCCTCCATTGCCAACGAAAGTTTTAAAATGTGCTTGACAAGTACATATTAAAATATTGTCTGTACATGCTTTTACTATAACAGAACTGTTTGCTTTGAAGATTCTGTCTGGAGTTATGGGTTTGGGGGGGAAATGCATAATTTTGGAAAAGGATGTCTTACTTTTTCAAAAGACCCTGGTCTTGCTGAAACCGGTTTGGCTCAGTGGATAGAGCGTCGGCCTGCGGACTGAAAGGTCCCGGGTTCGATTCCGGTCAAGGGCATGTACCTGGGTTGCGGGCACATCCCCAGTGGGGAGTGTGCAGGAGGCAGCTGACCGATGTTTCTCTCTCATTGATGTTTCTGACTCTCTATCTCTCTCCCTTCCAATCTGTGGAAAATCAATAAAATATATTTTAAAAAAAAGACCCTGGTCTTTAGGACCTACCTTTGAGTCCAGAAGGGCTTCCTTCTGTGCTTATGTCCCCATATCAGCATTAATCAAAGGCACTCACTGAGGGCCTTCCAGCATCTGGCTTGGAGAAGAGGCACCGTTCTGAGAGACACCAAGTCTTCATGTATCTAAGGCAAACATGCAGGTAACAAAGGATATTTGGAAGGGACAGGTCACAGAAAGTAAACTATTGATTGACTTAATATTGGGATATCTCATAGTTTAAATGTATAAATAAGCCAGTACCCATTGTTTATCAAACTGAATTGAGATTTTTTTACACTCAAAGTTGTTGTTATTTAATACCCATAAATTTGAAAACTAAAATATAAATACGGATAAAATATATTCTTTGATATTCAACTGTAGTCTATGGATTTTCATTAAAAACAAACTTGGGTTGGTATTCCTTTTTCACTGTTTTCTTACCATAGGACTTTGGACAAAGGATCAAATTCTTTATCTGAAAAATAAGGCTAATGAGACACTTCTTATAAGGATTGTGATGAAGATGAAAACGTCCTCATCTAAGTGTATCACTGTAGTAAGTGGGAATAAGCATGCAGTAAGTGGGAGCTAGAACAATTATTGTTATAATTTGGGTGAGCTGATGGATAATTATGTAACAAGCAAACGACCCTGGTCTTCACAAGGTTGTTAACAAAAGTGCATTCTACTAGTTGATTGAACCCCCAGGAAATCAGTTCCACCATATAGCAGATGGTGGAGCAGCTGAGAGCACAGCTTCAGGGCAAAAGCTGGGACTCAAATGCTTGCCACCCAACTTGCAGTAGAAATTGGGTGGATCCCTTAACCATTCTATGCCTCAGTTTCTTCATCTTTAAAATGGGGGTAATAATAGTACCTACTTCATAGATTAGGCTGAGGAGTACCTCATCCTAAATAGCAAAACGGAGGGCTTCCCATTATGTCTGAATTCTATGTAAAATGTGCTTGGAACAAATGCCTTGTATATAGCAATCACATGATAGAAGCTATTATCTATCATTATATGGCCCAGCTTTTAACCAAGATCTGGCTAAAAGAATTCAATTATTTTGTAGTAAGACCAGTGCAATATGTTTTATCTAGTTTGTTTTTTCTATTGGGGTAGGGGATGATTCAGACAACTAGAAATTCTAGGCGGGATAGTTCCAGGTTGAAATAGAGAGGTAAGAAAATTGACTGTCTTTATTCTGTGTATAGGAGGTAGTCTGACAAGAGAGGGTTGTGTGCTAGGCACTTATTGGCACTCACTGGCAAATTTGCATAAAATAAGTCTTTGTAGTGGCCTATGACCATACTAAATATGATGTAATTGTTATGGGTTAAAAATACATAGAGCATTCTCAACATTACTCCCACAGGAGATCATAGAGTGTGGGAGAGAAGATTCAATCCAATAGGAAAATCTTTAGTTTCTCTGGCCTCCATCTCTCCTTTCTATTCTGGTTCAGTTACCTTTTTTTATTATTATTGCAATAAAACAGTGAGTAAGATAAAGGTCTAATTCCCATTTTATAGATGAGGGATACAAAGCTTAGAGAGATTGAAAAATGAACCCCGAACCTCAAAGCTAGTGAGCGTGAGAACTGGGATTTGAATCTACCTTATGAGGATGTGTCTTTGGCTCTTTCCACTAATCACGGCAGCCACAGGTATTCCAGCCCAGCCTCTGAATACATATGGCAGGGCTGGTCCAAGAAGCCAGTACTAGGGTTATGCCAGGAAGGTGTGGTCTGGAGTTTTCTCCCCCTATAACTTTTTGCTCATTCCCAGAATTATCCCAAAGAGAGTTGAAATAGCAAAATGGAGGGCTTTCCGTTATGTCTGAGTTCTATAAATTAGGGCTTTATTTGAAGCATGATATTCTTTTTTCCAAATTAAAAAGCCAGCTCTAGAGAAACTTAGGATCCTTTGTTGGTGTTTTTCTCAGAATCTTATAATGAGCTCATAACTGCTAATGAGGAATAGTCTGTGGCTCCCAGCAATGCTGAGTCAAACTAGCCAGTTAGAGGACAGAATTCCACCAGGGCTTGAAATATGCATGCCCACTCCACTGCCCACTGCTGGGCTGGCCTGCTTGCAGCAGGAGGAGCGCCACCTTTTGCTTTGTCAGCTCTGGCTTGCCGGCTTGCACCCTCTCCACAGCAGTCCCTCTGGCCTAGATTATTTCCCTTTTGGATGATGAATTCAAAGGCCTTTTTTAAAAGTCAGCCCTAGGAGTTTTGAGCTCTCCATTGGCTTGATCAGTTGGTAAGTGCTGAGTACCCATTACTGTGCCCAGAACTTAGCAAGAAGCTATGAGAATGGCTCCCATGTGCTTCATCTAGTCTCATCACCCTGCCATCTCATAGCCTCCATAATGTGGCCCTAGAGCATCTGTATCAACCACAATTCCAGTAAGAACAAAGAGCGTGTAGGCTGAGACATGGCAGAGTCTAAGGAAGGGATGATCTATGAGTAGGGCAGAGTTAAGGGAAATCAACAAGGGATGATAAAGCCTCCTGCTCTGACAATATCCAATGTAAGGAGTCACAACCACCCCTGGACTCACAGGCACAGGAACAGGGAGCAGCTCTGGACATCCTGGCTGTAAGAGATGGCTGCTGTCCCTGCAGCTTCGAATGGAGGGAATCCAGGGAAAATAGCCCCTGGTTCCTTCCTCTTCCCTCAGCTCAAAACAGAAGCCAGAAGATGAGGGAGCCCATTGGTTCAGCCCAGAGGCAGCTTTCGGGGTACAGAGCAGGGTAAAGAAGAATGGAGTGCCAGACTGGAGGCCACTAAGGAGAATATCCAATTAAGCCACTCTCCAGCCTCATCTCCTAATGCAGCAGTTCTCAACCTGTGGGTCACGACCCCTTTGGGGGTCGAATGACCCTTTCACAGGGGTCACCTAAATACATACTTCATATCAGATATTTACATTATGATTCATAACAGTAGTAAAATTACAGTTATGAAGTAGCAATGAAAATAATTTTATGGTTGGGGGTAACCACAACATGGGGAACTGTATTAAAGGGTCGCGGCATTAGGAAGGTTGAGAACCACTGTGGCCTGCTAAGGGACTTGAGGATTCAGGCACCATTATGCAACCAGCTGTTCCCTCTGCTTGGTGCTTCCCCAAACATATCCTTCCATACCCATATTAATACATTACTTACTTTTCAAACTTGACAGTAAATGCTAAGTTCTCCAAATTTATAGATGAAGAAATTGATCCTGAAGTGAAGTAATTTCCCAAGGGCACTGGTCACTCAGCTAAGCCAAGATGAGTGAAGAGTCTGACATCTTCCGGCTGGTGGCACACTTCAGACATTGGCCCAGCTCTTTTTCAAAACTACAATGTTTTCCAGTGTTAGGCCCTGAGTTTAAGAAATGAAGCACCCACTCTGCTTCTCCAACTGGAACCTCACATACAGGGTGATGGTTATTGATGGACAGTCAGCCAGCTCAGTTGCATTGAGGCCCAATGCTGATCTGGAACCAAGAGGAGACCGTCTAGGGTTTTCAGGATATGTATTGTCGCCAACATCAGGGACCCTCACAGTGACATAGAGAAGACTAAAGTGTCATGAGCTTCTGGACACTTGGATTCCTGGAAATACCCCAAGCTGCTTCAGGAGCAGAGCACTGGGCTTTTGGATCTATGCTCTCTGGGGAGGACCTGGAGATTTGACAAGGACTTCTGGGAAATCCTTATGTTTTCATCACATCCCTCCACTTTCTGTGGAGTGTCCTTGCTTCTGGCAAAACTTTTCTTGCATGAGGGAATCTGCAAAAGTGAAACTGGATAGGTGAAGAAGGTACAAAAAAAGATGGAGACATAAAATTATCTGCATCTTGAAGCTACTGATAAGCAAATCTTAGGTAAAGCATTATGTTAACATCTTCCCTTCCACAGCCCTGCTCCTCTGCCCACACTCTTACACCTAGGGACTGTGACTTGAGAATGTCTTATCCACATAAATACAAGACTGGCTTAGTCTCTTTAGAGAGAATATTGAGCCCCAAAATTCACTGTACTGAAGGAGTTAAAGTCATGTGCACCATCTGGCAAGAATGAGTTAATAAGGTTTTGTTGGGGGGAAAAAGCCAGGAATATAAAGGGAAAGTGAGTGGAAGCATTTCCAAAAACAAAATATGTGTGAGATGGTGTTTGAAGTGTGTGCCTCTCATCGGGATAGGTGTGTGTGTGTATGTGTGTGTGTGAGAGAGAGAGAGAGAGAGAGAAAGAGAGAGAATGCATGTGCATGCACACGTGTATGCATGTGTATTTGTACATATCAGTAGAGGGATTTCTAAGGGAGAAACACATGGGTGTGATAGGAAGGGCTGACAAATTGAAGCACAAAACTGCTAACTCTAAAGAAAGGGGGATCTTCTAAACCCCCTTCTGGCCTGCTTCCACTTAGCTTTCTCCTCAGTCATCTTCATTTCTGTCTTAGGTTTCCATAAACACTGCCGTTATTTATTTTATTTTTGTTTGAAATGTTAAACAATCTCTGAAAGGAAAAGCTGTTGAGGCAACTCACAGCTTCTCCAGAAAGCAGCTGCACCACAAGCATTTTCTGCAAGGGCTTGGCGAAGTTACCTCCCCACTGCATGTAGAAGCCCCCCTACACCCCAGCCCTGGCTCAGGGCCCTGTGTATTCCAAGCTTCTTCATCTGGCTCATTTCTGGCCCCAGAGTGCAGCTTAGTCCCCTCTCCCTCCATGGAGAACTTTTCATCTGGAAGGGGCTCTTTCTTCAGGCTGACAAAATGATTAATAATTCCAACAACAGCAACAGAAACAACAAGAATAAATGGCTAACATTCTCTGAGGACTCACTGGATACTAGGTACTATTGGAGATGAAGATGAGGCACAAGTACTCACACATCGCAAAGCTCATTCTACAGATGGGGAGCCTGAGGCATGAAGAATTAATAGATCACAAAAAACAAACAAGGCCAGCAATGCTGGGCCTCTGGAGAGGCCAGTGAGGTACATTGGACACAATATTTTAAGGGGGTCACCAACAACCTCAGTAGTCAAGATAAGTAATATTTTAATGGAATATTTTTAAAATTCAAACTAATGCAAAAAATTCATAATGAACATGTCAAGATTTTAAATAAAGATGGGAACATAGATTCCATTCCAGTTAGTCTGACTAGCTCATCACCCCCAGCTAGGAGGAGAGTCTGACCAGCTAAACATGGGGTGGTGGGCTCTCACCTCTTAAGAAGGCATAGGATTCTGCCCTAGTTGGGGGGAAAAGGGGGGAGATAACAAGGGAGGCTATAGCTCCAGGCAAGTTAGTTCACAGCAAGACATATTCCATTGCCTCATCCAACCTTCCTACGAGACTCCCCCTGCCTCAGCCAAGACCATAGTTCTTTGCCACCCCTCAATTTCTGCACAGAGCCAGTGCTAATGTAATATGGATTCCTCTACTTTCTAGTTTGGCACCAGACTGCCCAGGGCTGCATTGCTTTTAAAGCTGCCTTCTCCTGCTTCTTCTTGACTCAACAACACACAAAACACAGGCATGCATGTACATGAGCTCCAACCCTACTCACAGCCTAGCTCCTCTGAGAAGGAAGTCATCAGCTTGCAGTGGGGGTGTCAGAAATGTGGCGGGAGGTAGAGATGCCAGAGCCAGAAGCTAGATTTTGAAGAAGAGCAATGGAACCAATTGCCATCCCCTAAGTCAGGTCACAGGAACACACATGGATATCAGCTTGACTTCACTCTCTCAATTTACCTTGAGCAAGATTTTAAGAGACTTAAGGCAGATGTGGAGGATATTCTAAAGTGGTCAAGGAAATGGGGTCAGTCAGGAGTCATTTCCATCCATGCTCTGCCACTGGGAATCTTGGCCTCCCTCTAGACCCAGGCACAGTGGTCTCTCTCCCACTCCTTAAGCCAATCATGATGTGTCTCATTCCTCCTCTGTGGATGCCCCTAACTTTGAACTTCCTCCCCTCATCCTCACTCCTACTTTAGGAGGGGGAAAAGAATAGTAGCGTTGAAATGAGGCAGGGATATGTTCAAATAGACTTCTTTGGCCTGGGATTTGTTGCTTACCCTCTCTTACCCTAGTTTGAGACCTGTAAAGTAGAATAATGGTGTCTACATCAAGAATTTGGTACAGTTCTTGGAAAAATGAGATGTGAACTATCCTCCTTGGCTTCTTTAAGAACCTTTCAACATGGCCTCACCTTGCTCACCCTTAGGTGTGATAGAGGCCCTTTCAGACACTCATGAAGATTATCTTTAGTATTTAGCCTTCATAGCAACTTTCTGTTTTCCTACCCCACCTACAACATGCAGGATCCAAAACCCCTCTTCTAGCTCATCATCAAGATGGGGACAAAACAAGTGCAGATCTGCTTTAAAATAGTCACTTCATCTCACTTTGCCTTTTCTTCCCATTACCATTTCTTGATGGAGGGCAAAGGGTAAGATGGTGGTGTCCGTTTTAATACCCACAAAGAAGAGGAAAACCAAACTCATGAGGTAAGATATATGTTTTGAAGACTCCAGGGAAAGGCTCATAATACTCATGTGTTGAGTATGATTCCCTCCAAGTTCTGTGTGGAGTAGGGTTCGGTCTCTGAAAGAGGAGCCGCACAGCAAATGAGAGAAAAA
>NW_006290306.1:671359-682561 GCF_000327345.1 Myotis davidii | reverse complement strand
TTCCCAGGACTTTCAATGACTACTAGCTTTTGGGGGGTCTCTGTCTAAACTCAGCTAGTGAAGACAATGAATGGACTCCGGCACTCATGCACACTGACCCACCCTGAAGCCATTGGTCAAGATGAGTGATGAAGAGCATATGAGGAACAGTGCATTTGAGGCACTTCACAAATAGTACCCCCTTTTCTCCAGAATTCTCAATAAATGGAGAAATAAGAAAAGAGAATAAAGCAGATAGAGAGCAAACTATCACCTTGGTTACTGTTAAAGCCTGTGAATGGGGCTTATTCTGGGAAAAAGTAGGTTTTCTCATTGTGAATCCCCGAATTGTACAGAATTACCCACCCCGGTATAGACCTGGCTGGGCTGGGGCAGGTTCTTCTGCAGGGCAGATTCTGCTCTTGGAAAACTCAAGAGCTGGGAGGGTAAGACCTGTGTTATTTCCCAAGGTGAGCTCACTCCAAGTGAAAGAGGACAAAGGTACAGATTTTCTTTCAACTTCACCAAACTAGGTTACTTCTGGGGAGAAGTGAGCAGATAAAGGGAGGTCAAGAGTGCCACCCCATTGAGAAAGATATATCAGAAATGAAGAAGATGCAATCAACAGCCTTCTCAGCCCAAGTACAACAAAGTTTTTATATATATATTAATTAGAGGCCCGGTGCACAACATCCATGGACTGGGGTCCCTCAGCCTGGCCTGCACCCTATCGCAGTCCAGGACCCCTCGAGGGATGTCTGCATGCCAGGCTTAAGCTGACAGAAAGACATCCCCTGAGGGGTTCTTAGTGCTGCTGTGGAAGCAGGAGAGGCTCCTGCCATGGCTACTGTGCTCGCCAGCCATGAGCCCGGCTTCTGGCTGAGTGGTGCTCCCTCTGTGTGAGTGCACTTACCACCAGGGAGCAGCTCCTGAGTTGAGTGTCTGCCCCCTGGTGGTCAGTGTGCATCATAGCAACCAGTCGTTCCACTGTTGGGTCAATTTACATATTAGCCTTTTATTATATAGGATGTGTGTGTGCGTGTGTGTGTGCGTGTTTAATATATATCTTTTAGGCATAGATGTATATCTCTGTATAAATATGTAATGTTATCTAAAAATTAGAAAATGGTAATTATCTTTTAATAGTTTTGTTAATAATAAACAGAATAATGCCACTTAGCACAATAAAATCTAATAATAGTAATACTAGAATAATAAAAACACTGTACTAGGTGCCATGGAATGAGGGGGTGGTTATTTAGCCACATTTATTAAGCAAGTACACAGGTAGTTAATTCAAGGCAAAGTAAGAAAAGCACTAGGAAAAAAGAGTCTAGCAGAGGGAGAAGGGCTTTGACCGAGGGTGATAAGAAAGTTCCCAAGTCCAAAGTAACTTGTGTGATAGGTGTTCTGGAAAGATGTTCTTAGAGAGGTTGAAACAGAGAAAGTAATCCAGTTTGAATGAGGTGTTATATTCTTGAAGAAAGTAATGGAAAGCGAAGTTTCGTATTTGTATCCACATCCCACCAGTATCTCTTTGGGTTTGGTGCAGCCCTTAGTGATAGGAAACAGCAGCTGAGTTTGGCAAAACCTTAAGTGTGCTGTCCTTGTCCTTTGCAACCACTTGTCCTACCATCAGTGTTCTTTCCTGTACAAGGGATACTGTTTAGAACCGAGAGTTCATCCCTGTCTGCTTCTAGCACCTCTGTGATAATGCCTATCTCTTAGTGGACAATCCTGTCTTCTAACTAGTTGATTCATTAGGCAACTTTGCTCCAGTTTATGTTTTCCTCTCTTCTTCTCCAATCCAGCCCCTCCTGACCACAACAATCTGTGCCCACCCCCAGAGCACACACCCTACCACGAGCTGGTACTTTTTATTAGGCCACATCTCTGGGTATTGGTGGTCCAGAGAAAGCTAATGTCAGCACTTCTATCTCTCTTCCCAAGCAAGTCCTTCTGGCCCCTTAAATATACACCATGCCTTCTTCTGACTTTCTTTCTATCCATCAGCACATTCTCAGTCTTAAGTGAACCCAGCCACACTCCCCTGGAGACACATGAGAGCACCTCTCTAGCCTAGATGCATATATTTCAACCTGGTTCTATAGAAATTGTGGCAACAGAGTTGTAGATGGATACAATCCTTGTTAGAAACACCAAAATAGAATCCTGCATTACCTTCAAGAGTAAGATGCGCCCTAACCGGTTTGGCTCAGTGGATAGAGCGTCGGCCTGCGGACTGAAGGGTCCCAGGTTCGATTCCGGTCAAGGGCATGTACCTTGGTTGCGGGCACATCCCTAGTTGGTGGTGTGCAGGAGGCAGCTGATCGATGTTTCTCTCTCATCGATGTTTCTGACTCTCTATCTCTCTCCCTTCCTCTCTGTAAAAAAATCAATAAAGTATATATTTTTAAAAAAAGAGTAAGATGCATGCAGTCCTTTCTAGTTCCCTGCTTTGGGGTCCTAGCACCAGGAACACAAATTAGACATCCCAGTGTTCAAGGCTTTGCTGGTTCCCCAGTAGCAACAACTCTTGAATTCTCTCTTTATCTTGTGTCTTTGTACTAATTCCTTCTCCATCCTTGATGGTGAAAAATTGTGCAGTGTACCTAAAAGGTAAACCTCACAACCCAGCCAGTTGTCTCTGCTGTACCATGAAGTGACTATGTAACATAGGACAAGGTTAGTCTCTTGTGAGCCTCAGTTTCCTCATCTGTAAATGAAAAGGTTGGACTAATGCCTTCTGATCCACGCTTAGCCCCTCTACTCCTCATATCCATCCGAACATTTTGAATCCCTGATGCCTACACATATGTGTAATGGCTGCTCATAATGAGCACTCCATTAATAATTAGAAACTATAGAACTTACCTTTGTTCAATAAAGATGTCTCTAGTCTAATTATCACTGTGTGTTTAGTTATCCTAATGCTCAATTCAGGTTTATCCCAGAAAAGTTTCTTTCCAATAACAATATTTAATTAGATAATTGCCATGAAATACTTCAGGCTTTCTGGTTCTTTTCAGCACTTTTAGTCTCCTGAATTCCTGTATGCATTTTATATCCCACTCCCACCCTGGAGACTAGGCAAGAATGTTAAGCAACCCCTGGTACAATGACTTAATTATTTCCAAGTTTCCTAAAAACTCAGTCATCAATGACAGGGCCAAAGGATGTTTTCATTCTCTAGTGTGGCAATGTTATTCATTTATAATATGGCTAGCTTTTATTAAGATATAAAATTAACATGGTTTCCAAAGTAAAAACTATACAAAATATATACTCAGAGAAGTGTTGGCCCCCAAATATCACTATCCATCCTTCCCAGCACATTTTTTTTTCATTTTGGGTTTATTTTTTCTGTTTATTTTGAAAAAATTAAACAGATATTGCATATATGTATATTTTCTTCTTCCTCATTCTTTCTTATGCAAAAGGTAGCACAGTATACATTGTATGTGTACTCTTTTGCCCTTTGCTTTTTTCACTTGACAAAATACCCTGGAAGTCACTCCATATTAGGGATAGACATATTTTTTTTCTTTTACAGCTCCATAGTAGTCCATTGAGTAGATGTATCATAGTTTATTTACTCCAGTGGTTCTCAACCTAATGCCGCGACCCTTTAATACAGTTCCTCATGTTGTGGTGACCCCAAATTTCATTGTTACAAATTGAACATAATTAAAGCATAGTGATTAATCACAAAAACAATATGTAATTATATATGTGTTTTCCGATGGTCTTAGGCGACCCCTATGAAAGGGTCGTTCGACCCCCAAAGGGGTTGCGACCCACAAGTTGAGAACCGCTGGTTTACTCAAGTCTACTGGGTAAGGAAACTTAGATTGTTTTCAATAATTTGCAATTATAAACAATGCTACAATGAAGAAGTTGTGCATATGTATTTTCATATCATTGGAAGTATATCTTCAGAGTAAATTTTATATAAGGGATTACTTGATTAAGGGATGAATACATGTGTAGTATTGTTAGGTATTGTCAACTTCCCCACCAAAGTGTTGTATCATGTTTCATTCCTATTAGCAATGGGAGAGTTCATTTCTTCAGAGCTTTGTCAATACAATATTTCAAGTGTTTTAAACTTTTTTTCCTATTCTGATAGGTGAGAAATGGTATGGTACTTTATATTTAATTTTTATTTGTTTTATTATGTGAAAAGTTGAACATTTTATATATTTAAGGATTTTAAATAATTATTTGGATATACATTTTGCTCATTTTTCTACTGGTTTTGGGTTTTCTTTTTTTCTCAATTTCAAAAATTTTTATACTTTGGGGACATTAGCTCTTTATCTGTGATATATAAAGGAATATTTTCTCCCATTTTATCACTTAGCTTTTGAATTTTCTGATTATGGTGTTTTTGACAATGCAAAGTTGTTTTTAAATTTTATAGAGTCTATTATTATGATGATGATGATGATTACAACAGGATTTCAAGTCACAGACCCAGATCAGATCCAACTTAGAATTTAATTTACTCATATTTCCTTCAACTAGACTCACAACTTAAAAGGTTTTATCTTTTTTGTATTCATTATATCTGATATATTAAAAGTTTATTCTTGTATATGTTTTAAGATGCATATTTATCTTTTCTTAATGCTATCAATGATCAGTATTTCTGCTTTTATCATATACTAAAATTTTCTACGTACATGGTCTATTTCTGGATTATAATATATTTTACTGGTTGGTCTGTCTACTTGTGCACCAAGTCCACACTGGTGTAATTACAGAAACTTTAGAGCATATTTAAAATTGTGGCAGGGCTTATCCTTTATCATAGACCACCTTTATTTCCTAACTAGAGGCCTGGTGCACGAATTCATGCACCAGTGGGTCCCTAAACCTGGCCTGCAGGATCGGGCCGAAACTGGCTCTCCAACATCCCTCAAGGAGTCCTGGATTATGAGATAGTGCAGGCCAGGCCAAAGGATCCTACTGGTGCACAATAGAGGCTGGGGGGGTTGGCCAGCTGGGAGGTTGGCCAGCTGGGGTTGGCCAGCTGGGGAGGGAACCCTCCGTTCAAGGGCATGTCCAGCCTGTTCTGCTCAGTCCAGATCAGCCGGACCCCAGCAGCAAGCTAACCTACCACTTGGAGCATCTGGCCCCTGGTGGTCAGTGCACATCACACACTTGGATGAGTGGTTGAGCAGTTTTAGCATATCATTAGCATATTACACTTTGATTGGTTGAACAGATGAACAGATGAACAGATGAACAGACACTTAGCATATTAGGCTTTTATTATATAGGATATTTTCCTAGTTATTTTTACATGCTTATTTTTCTTTACATACTTTAGTATCTGTTTCTCTATATAAAACATTAGATGTGATATTTCATTAGGATTATATTCAATGCATAAGTTTGCCAAGGGATAAATGACATTTTTATGACACTGAGACATCCTAAGCAGAAACAAAAGTTGTCTTTCCATTTGTTCAAGTCTACTTTTGTGTTTTTTAGGAGTGGTTTAAATGTCCCTCCTTTGAATTGTCCTCATTTCTTATTGAATTTGTTTCTGAATATTTTATTTCCTTTGTTGTTATTTTAAATGGGATTTTCTCTATCATTACATCCTTGGACTATACTGTTTATGTTTATAAGCTTTATTGATTCCTGAATCTTAATTTTAAATATGCAATTTGCCCTAAATTTAGTAAAATACTTTATTATTTTAGTTAATTATATCATTGATTGAATTTCCCATGCATAATATTATATCATCTGCAAATAATGATATTGCAAAATTGTTTCCAATTCATTTGCCTCTAATTTATTTAACTTGTCTAATTGCATTGGCTAATATCTATAGTACAATGTTAAGTAAAGGAAAGAAAGTGGACAGTTTTGCTTTGTTCTTGATATTAATAAATAGGATATGCCTCTAATGTTTTCTCACTAAGTAAGGTATTGATTTTAAGACCAAACTATACCTTACCTTATAAGGAATTAGCCATCAACCTTACATCCTTGAATACTTATGTCAGGAATGTATGTTGAATGTCCTCCAAAGGGTTTCTTCTGCATGTATATCAATAATCATAATTGTTCTCCTTAGATATATTAATGTAGTATATTATTCTTCTGTTCTTCCTAAAATTGAACAAAATTTTTATTCTTGCAATTAATCCCACCTGGTTACATTATTTTCTTAATGTGGTATTAAATTTTGTTCACTACATTTTATAGGAAGTTATGTTTACCATCATCTCATCCTCATCTTTGTCCACGCCTCAATTATTTTATTCAGATTCATCTGTATCTCATGTAAAGTAACCTTCCATGACACACATGGTTTGAACTTTCTTTTTAATTAAACTTCCTGCTTATATTGATTCAAACCCTCTCCTATTTTCATCATGAGAGATGGAAAACAACTATGCTCATAAAACCAAGCTGTTTCAATTGACCCTGTCATCAAATCCAGAAGTAGTCATGGATACTCCCTGGGGCATGTTTATTAAGAGTGTATTAGGTTGCCATCCCCACTTCCAGTACAACTGAGAGAGCTAACCAAAACCTTGGTTAAATTATACTTTAGCCTCATCTACTGCAAGCCAAAGCCTCTTGTGCTTCAGAGGGAAAAGCAGAAATGTCTTAGACACTCAGGTTCATAGTCAAGATCTAAAAATATTCAAAGTACAGACATTTATATAAAACCCCTGACTTATTGATTCACATTCCCAATGAAAGAGCAGGCTCTTAGAGTGAAAGACAGTAGACCATCCACCGAAGTCTCAAGTCAGAAACCTTAGAGCAGCAGTTCTCAGCCTGTGGGTCACGACCCCTTTGGGGGTCAAACAACCCTTTCACAGGGGTCACCTAAAACCATCAGAAAACACATATATAATTACATATTGGTTTTTTTGATTAATCACTATGCTTTAATTATGTACAATTTGTAACAATGAAAATACATCCTGCACATCAGATATTCACATTACGATTCATAACAGTAGCAAAATTACAGTTATGAAGTAGCAACGAAAATAATTTTATGGTTGGGGGTCACCACAACATGAGGAACTGTATTAAAGGGTCACGGCATTAGGAAGGTTGAGAACCACTGCCTTAGAGGGTCTTTTTTCAATGCCTCCCTCTCTCTTTCCAATAGCACTTTCACTCACCTGGTCCAGCAGCTTACCCAGCCCAACATCAAATTCTACTACCAAAATAAATATTCAAAATTTATTTTATTCTTTCAATTTCCCACCAACTAAGTCATCATATTATTACTTACTAAAGGCCCTGTGCATGAAAATTCATGCACTGGAGCGGGGAGGGGTCCCTCAGCCCGACTGCCCCCTCTCACAGTCAGGGAGCCCTCAGGGGCGGGAGGAGACCCGGCGATCAGGGAAGGCGAGGTCCCATCACACCTCTGCTGCTGCCACTGCCAGCAGCGCAAACCTCAGCTGGCTCTGGTTACCTGAGCCTCAGGTGGCCCTGGGTGGCTGGGCAGCTGCCATCCTGTTTCCCTGAGCCTCAGGCGGCCCTGGGAAGCCGGGGGCTGAGGGGACTGGGGGACTCCGGAGGCACGTGGGCAGCAAGGTTGGGCCTGCCTGGGGGCACCTGCCGCCCTGGCAGGGCTGAGGGGACTGAGCACCGCCATCTTGTGGCTGTGGGTGCCGCCATCTTTGAGGGCGGGGAAGTCAATTAGCATATTCCCTCCTTATTGGCTGTGGGTATCTCCATCTTTGCAACAGTGTGAGGGTCAATTAGCATATTCCCTCTTTATTAATAGGATACTACTAGATTTTCTGTATTTTTTTAAGGTTTGAAGGCTTCTCATTATGATTCTTTCTGCCTAGCATGCAGTGACTATTTTCTTCTCAACATTTAGGTGTCTGCATATGTAGCTTAAATGTCACCTTCTCAGAGAAGCCTTCCCTGACCATACTTTTTGAAGAGGTCTGTGCTATTTTCTGTCCCTAGATTTTATTCATTTAATGAAGTTAGATTTAATTAATTAATTGTGGTTCTCCCCCCAACCTCCACCCCCACACACATATACTAAACTACAAATTCCAGAGGACAGAGACCATACCAGATTTGCTCACCTCTGCCCATAGTATGCCAGCACCCCAGTGCCTGGTAGGTAGTATGTGCTCACTAAATATGTATCAAATGAATAAATGATCTTGGTGGGAAAGAAAGCACTGAACCATCTGACTCTTTCAGATATAGATATTTGGTCCCAAGTGGAGGGTAGAGTTGGCAAAGTATTTTCTCCAACTTTGAAACTCCTAAGAAAGCTAAGAAATGGTGAAATGTTTCGGCACCCTTGGGGTACTTCAGTGAAACCCTAACAGGAGGTTATTTCCTCATGTCTAGGAAGTTTGTAAGAAGTTGAATTCTTAGACTCACAGTTCTGAACAGGTTCTTCCTGGGAAATTTTAAGTCTAGTGCAAATCAGTAGCTGCTCTGTAATCTTTTTCTCTTTTGCTCTCTTAAATAAAAAGAAGTTTTATTTAAAGAAAAATTAAAACAAAGAAGAAGAGAACCCAACGGGTAGAACTCCAAACCCTAAATTTAATTTCTTGGGGCAAAAATAAAAGCATTTAATGACACCAATACTGAGCTTGTGTGTGTGTGTGTGTGTGTGTGTGTGTGTGTGTGTGTGTGTGTGTGTGTGTGTTTATACATATGTGTGAGTACCCTTCAATTCTTCCTGACAACCACTTTCAATAAATTCATGTGGCCTCCTAGATACTGTAGACTACTTTCCCACTCACTGTGTAACTTGGGCTAAAGGAATTTAGGAAATTCCTTTTGAAGTAACATCTGGAACCCTGGGGTTGGCCCATTAAGCTTTCTCTTTCCCCCTCTCTCTCTTCTCATCTTCATCTTCCTTTGAAGAGGCTGTTTTGGTTTAAAACATTCTAACCCAGAATTTCTGGCTCTGAAATATTTCACTCAGTTCTCTGGAGTCATTTACGAATAAACCCGCCAGGCAGAAATCTAATTGCCAGGAACTTACGGTGGCTCCAGTCATCTGTTTATGGAGATCTGGTATCCTTAGGAATAAAACTGAGGGAAAATTTTTATGGGGGTAAATGTGACTTGAGAGTGAAGATGGTCTCAGACATGTGTCCCATTGTCACATATTGTACATATTGCTTTTCCAACTCTGCAGGAACTCACAGGAACCTAAAGGAATCCTGGGAAGGAAGGGGGGCTGAAGAATATCTGAATATTTTTCCACTGTTATGAAAGCAACAATCTTGGGAAAGTAAAAATTGAATCTAAGTTCGTACAAAAATCTAAGTGGATAGGAAAAGAAGCAGGGACCAACATTTACAATGGCCACTCACATTCCTCACTACCTAAACCTAAAAAGTTTTGCCCTCGGGTCCTAGAGCCAATCTGTCATGATTAAAGTGATGAACTCTATCTCTCTTTCCACTGGAGCCCAGTATTCTTCTTCACAAGAGCACCGAGCCTCTGCTAGGCCGCCAGAGAATCCGACCAAGCACTAGGCAAGAAACTCACTGTGGTAAATTTGCATTAATGTCTCCAGTTGTTACCCTTCCTGGTAGCTATGCCCTTTTCTCATGAAATTTTGAAAAAATCCTCCCACAGTAAGTGGTGCGTAACCCTTGTCCCTGAGTTCAGCCATGTGACTTTGTTGGCCACTAGAAGTGACAGTGTGCCAATTCCAAGCTTAGGCTTCAAGAAGCCATGCTCGCTTTCATTTGCTTTGTCATGCTTCCACTATCACCCTGAGAAAGACATGCTTGGGTTGGTCCACTAATCCTGGGAGGAGGATGAGAAACATGTGCAACTGAGTTGACTCAGCCAGGCCCAGCATGGTCAGCCAAACTCCAACCACCCCCCAAATGCAAGAGTGAGCTCAGCCTGCAACAGCTGAACTCCACAGATGTGTGAGAAATAAATGTTTATTGTTGCATGACACTGAGAATGTGTGGTTATGTGCTCCACATCAAAAGTTAACTGATCACAGAGCTAAAAATTAAAGCTCTTTAGAAGCTCCATATTTGAATAACAACGCCTTATATTCCTATAGCATTCTGAGGTTTTCTAAATTATTTACACAGTATATCTTATTGGGCTTTTATGATAACCCTTTGAAGCGAGCGGGAAAAGTCTTATTTCCATTTCATAGATGAGGATACTAAAGTGTAAAAATGTGAAATCAGTTTGCCCATAGAGACATAGCCAAAGAGGAGCTTCTCATCATTAGCTCTGTATTCTTTTCACCACTGGAGGTTGTAGATAGGGGAGAAAGATGAACATATGAGTAGCTGTATCATGCAATCAGAAGAATATTCTGAAAGAAAATTGGGGTGGAAAGAAAAAACAAAAAACATTGGCTGCTTGTTTAATGGACTGGCTTCCTCTGGAAAAAAATCTTGAGAAAAGTGGGCCAGATGTGACATTTCCAAAAGAATAGGCTTAGGGCATGGTGGGAGGCAGAAGAGACAAAAGTCCCTGCATTCAAGAAGGTTGCATAGACAATATGTATGTAATCTATTGATATTTGCAATATGCCAGAAAACTGCTAGAAATCTGGCACGCATTATCTCATTAGTCTTCATAATAACACCATAAAGAGGAATGTTATATTACAATATAATGTAACATAACATAATATAACATAAAGTACAATCCCCAGAAAGTAAGCAATAAAACAACTTGCCAGACCTTACACAGCAAGTGGCACTGGGTTGATGGCCAAATCCATCTGCCTCCTGCATTGGATCCTCTGTCTTTGGTTGAGAGTGAGAGACATTGCAGGGGAGTGGAGGGTGGGGAGGGTGGGAAGCTAACCCAAATAAGCTGAGAAGAGGAAAGAGGTAAGAAATCTGGAGTGGAAGAGTGGCTGGAGAGTGGAAAATCTTTCTGAAGATAATGAACTTCAAAGAGAATCTATTTTGTGCCCATGTATTAACTCTTTTTTAAAAAATTTCTTTATTGATTAAGGTATTACATATGTGTCCTTATCCCCCTCCCCCCATTAACCCCCTTGTTGTCTTTGTCCATTGGTTAGGCTTCTATGCATGCATACAAGTCCTTTGGTTGATCTCTCCCCCTTACCCCCACCTTCCCCTACCTTCCCTCTAAGGTTTGACGGTCTGATCGATGTTTCTCTGTCTCTGGATCTGTTTTTGTTCATCAGTTTATGTTGTTCATTATATTCCATAAATGAGTGAGATCATGTGATATTTA
>NW_006290306.1:654126-671055 GCF_000327345.1 Myotis davidii | reverse complement strand
GACTAAAACCTTATCAGTGGTATCATTGGCAAATATGTTCTCCCATGTAGTGGGTCTTCTTGTTGTTTTGTTGATGGTTTCCTTTGCTGTGCAAAAGCTTTTTATTTTGATGTAGTCCCATTTGTTTATTTTCTCTTTAGTTTCCATTGCTCTAGGAGCAGTATCAGTGAAGAAATTGCTTCGGCATATGTCTGAGATTCTGCCTGTGGATTCCTCTAGTATTTTTATGGTTTCCCATCTTATGTTTAAGTCCTTTATCCATTTTGAGTTTATTCTTATGTATGGTGTTAGTAACTCTTAATTACATTGTTATAAACTCAGTAGCTCATGAGCCTTCCTTCTCAGACAGTTGACTCTGTATTATGGACCCCCCCAAGAGAAAGAAAAAAAAAAAGCCCATCACATCCCCTTTCCCTCTCCTCTTTGTCTCTCAGCACATTACAACACTTAAGTGGCTTTTCTTCTGTGGTGATGCTATAATTTGAGGCTACATGGTATAGGGGAAAGAGCACATGCCTGAAATTTAACATGCCTGGATTCAAATCCTAGCCTGATTTAACATCTGTGTTTCTTTGGGTGAGCTGTTAATCCTGGAGTGGGGGAAGGGGGGGAAGATACCTCCTAAGAAGGGCTCCTGGTGGCTAACAGCAGATGAGTAGAAAAAAACATTCATTGTGTTTTTTAAAAAACAAAACAAAACAAAACAAAAAATAACAGAACCTAGCAGCCATTTCTGCACAGGGGCCTCTCACACAAACTGCACTTCACAGAGAAGTCTCTGCACTACCTCTGTTTCTGCTACCTGAGTCAGCCTTATAAATGGTTATTGGAATTTTATTTTAACCAATAGGATTGAAGCTTTCTCCAATCAATCAAAGTGGCTCTATTCTGACCAATTAGAATAGTGCCTTTTGGACCAATCAAACTGTGAGGATTCAAATACCTCATTTGCATCATGATGGGCTAATCAGACACCAGGGCCAGGGACTTCTGTCCATATAAACCAGCTCCCCTTTGGCTAAGAAAGTGCACTTTTCCTTTCCACAGAAAAATGAAGACTTGAAGGACACTTGGATGTTTTCCCTTTTGACAATTAGGAAAAAGCTGCTATAAACATTCTCACAGAGGATTTTTTGTGGACACAAGTTTTCAAATCTCTTGAATAAATTCCTAGCAGTTTTACTGCTTGGTTGTATGGTAAGACTATGTTCAGTCTTACAAGAAACTGCCAAACTACTTTCCAAAGTTATTACAGCACTTTATATTCCTACTGTCAATAAATGAGAATTCCTGTTGTTCTGTATCCTTGCAAACAATTGGTATGATCAGTTTTTTGGATCTCAGCCATTTTAATAGTTGTGTAGTAGTTTAAATAGTTATTTAAATTTGTATTTTGTTATGACATGTAATGTTGATCATCTCTTCAGATGTTTATTTGTTATTTCTAATCTTCTTTGGTGAGATGTTTGTCCAAATTTTTGCCATTTTTAAAAATTTTGGTTGTTTTCTTATTATTATTGATTGGTAAGAATTCATTGTGTTTCAGAATACTAGTCCTTTGATATACATGTGTATTGTAAATCATTTCTGTGGCTTTCCTCTTCATCTTTTAATTATTTCTTTTAAAAGCTATTTTAATTTTTAATTTAATTAATTTTATTTTATTATCCTTGCTTTTTGCACCTTACCTAATTATTTTTTCCCAAATCAAGGTTGAAAAAAATTTTTTCTCCTGTTTCCTTATAAAAGTTTTATAAGTTTTAGCTTTTACATTTAGGTCTACAATTCATTTCAAGTTAATGTTTTTATGTAGTATGCAGTAAGGGTCAATGTTTATTCTTTTCTACATAGATATCCTATAATGGCAGCATCATTTGCTGAAAGACTATCCTTTCTCCATTGAATTATAACACTTTTATTGAAAATCAACTATATATATAATCATTTAATCATTTCTGGGTTCATCAATCTGTTTCATAGATCTATGTCTGTTCTTCTGCCAGTGCTACAATGCCTTGAATACTGTATCTTTACAATAACTCTTAAAATAAGGTAAAATAAATTATCCAATTTCATTCTACTTCTTCCTCAAAATTGTTTTTGGCCAGTCTAGATACTTTGCCTTTTCAAATAAATTTGAGGATCAGCTTGTTGGGGTGTACAAAAACATTACTATCATGTTGATTGGAACTGAATTGCATCTATAGATGAATTTGACAAGAATTGACATCTCGAAAATATTTAGTGTTCCAATTCATAAATATAATGGTTCCTTTATTTTGTTTTTTAATATCTCTCAATAATGCTTTATTTTTAAATTTTCATTTACAGGTCTTTGAAAAGTTTGTTCTAGATATTTTATTAGATATTATTATAAGTGAACTCTGTGAGTCTCAGTGTCCAAATGTTCATTACTAGTAATAGAAATGCAACAATTTAACCTATCTCAAAATATAGTGAAAAATAAATGATATAATTCATGTACAGTACTTGGCACAGTGTCTGCACCTAGTGAACACTCAGTAGACTTCAGCTAGTACTCATATCATCACTGTACTGTCATCATCAATAAGTCTTAAAATGATGTCAATGATGATAAGAATGAAGACAGACTACCTTTCTATAAATCCCACCTAAATTTCATAATCCTATTTATCTATTCTGTCAAAATTGGAAATCTATTTTATTCTTTCCTGAGTCTCCAGGGCAATGTGGTCTGACCTGCTCAAGTTTCTGAAGAAATTTGGCATGAGAAGGTAGAGGTAGATGGCAGACAGAGACTTTGTTTTGCCTGAAAAGGGTTTCCCAGGGATACAACAAGGGCAGCAGGGAAGGAAGACGCAAACTGGAATGAAAGAAAGGGTGTACGAGAAAACATGTTTTTAAAAAAGTGGCTGAGGGGTATGTACCCTCTTATTTTTAGGAATAAAACCATATATTTTCTCTTGTGAATATCTTCCATATGCACCTGAATTAGTTCTCTTGCTTTATGAGTAGTCTATGCCAAAGAAGTTGGACCCAGGTCTTGCACTCAGAAAGTTAGTGCCTCCATCCCAATATCAAGACACCAGGGGGAGTAAGTGAAAGGAAATTTCTGTCAAAGACCTTTGCTTTGAGGTGAGAGTCTTTCCTGTGGGCTGAGCCAGCTGATGTGCTTAGCTGTGAATTCATCTTGGCTTGTCCCTCCAGTCTATACATATGCACATGTATATATCTGGGAAGCTCAGGAAAGAACTAATGTGGGACTAGATGCCAGCATACTCCAGAAGGATCTATACTTCTGGTGTCCTTTTCTCACCTCTCCTAGTTTGATAGAAAAGCTTGCCTCCTTCAGTAGCCACAGCTTCCACTGGATTCAAGGCAATAAAGCCTTGTCTCCCCGAGGATTCTCCTCTGAGAACATTCTCCAGCAGGCTTCCAATATAATGATAAGGAGAGCTAACTTTGTACAATGCTTCACAAATTATAGTGCTGCCAAGAGAATTAAATGAAAAAAGCTTTGCAAAATACATTTTATAGGTTACCATTTTACACACCTGAAAACTGAAACTTCGTGAGGTAAAACAACATGGCCAAGGTCACATAACAGGCAAGTGGCAGGATCATGGTTTGAACCTATATATCCCAAAACCAACCGCTATTCTGTTTCCTCTTCATCACCTGCATAAAAGATCCCACCATGATTCCTGCTCATCAGTGTGGATGGACTCTAATTTTTACAGTTGCCTCTTGGACATTCCCTCTGTACAGATCAAAGGTTGTATTTCTTTTTTTGCATAGGTTTTATCTATTTATCTGGCTAATGAGCCTCATGAAGAAAAGAAAAAAAAGAAAGAAAGAAAACCTTTACTTGTATTCTTTCTATCTCCAGCAGAGTCTAATGCTTCTTTGTGGGTTGATTAATATTTTGACTCATTTAGACAGGAATAGAGGAGCCAAAACACTTCTTTCTATGACATCCAAGAATGACATTCCGGCAGGTTAGGAAGCAGCCTGACTGGTCTGGAAAACCTGCCTTGGCCCATGTATACAATGAAATCCAGAGTGAAATCAGGCCACAAGCCTAAATAAATGGATCATAAACCCTCTGCCTTGTGATTATATTCCTTTTCACTAGTGTGTTCCTTGGAATGTGAAATTATAACTTCTTTATTTTTCTTCTTCCCTCCTTATTCATCTTATTTTGGACATTTTCTTTTTCCTTGTCCTCTCTCTTTTTCCTCCTTTATGTCTCATATTTTTTCCATGTTCCATTTGTATCATTCCTTCCAACAAGCCATCACCACCCAAAACTAGGTGCTTAAGTAATATATGCTAAAAGTCATCGCCTATCCCTCTGAATCCACAGAAACTGAAAATTTTACAATGAAGTTCAAGAACACCTGGTCCCTGTTATTTTAATTAATTCATTCAAGTGGGTCTTGGTTATTATTATTGTTGCTTCTGTTTAACATATATGGTTTCTATCAATTCTATTATCTTAGGGCTAGCATTAAACATTTTTAGAACATGAGCCAGTTACTTTAGGGAAGATAAAAAAAAAACTAAACACTAAATAGCACGTCTATATGAATATTTCTAATTTCACATAAAAAATAATTAGTGTAAGGTTTCATTGAATAAATGCCAAATGACTAGAGAGAAAGACATCTTTTACAGCCCAAAGTGTAAAGGTCTGTGCCTTGGCCATAGGTGATAAGCAGTTCTGGTTTCTGGTCCATGTGCACCCAGATGAAGGTGGTAGTGGGGATGGTTTGTTGGGCACAGAGCAGATTAAGGATATTTGCATGCTCAAGGTTCAGAGGAATGGGACCCACAATTTAATATAGGTGTTTTGATATATACACATATATATACATAAATATTATAGATGTATAGATGTATAGAAGCTTTGTATATCTATGTGTGTATATGTCTTATTATTATATTGTATTGAATACAATGGAAAGGAGGTAGGTTGTATGTAAAATTCTTAAGTATGATTTTCATCTATAATAATAAAAGCATAATATGCTAATTAGACCAAACAGCAGAACAACCTTCTGGACATCCTTCAAGGAATAGGCGGTTAGGGGTGATCAGGCAGTCAGTTGAGCAGTTAGGGAAGATCAGGTAGGCAGGCGAGTGGTTAGGGTTGATTAGACAGACAGGCAAGTGGTTAGGGGGCAATCAGGAAGGCAGGCAAGTGGTTAGGAGCGATTGGTCAGGCAGACAGAATGGTTAGGGGCGATCACGCAGGAGGCAGGTGAGCAGTTAGGAGCCAGCAGTCCTGAATTATGAGAGAGATGTCTGACTGCCGGTTTAGGCCCTCAGGATTGGGCCTAAACCAGCAGTCGAACATCTTCTGAGGGGTCCCAGATTGCAAGAGGGTGCAGGCTGGGCTGAGGGACCGCCCCCATGCATGAATTTCATGCACTGGGCCTCTAGTCTATATATATAATACCCTAAGCAACTGGCCAACTGGCCAACCAGTAACTATGATACACACTGACCACCAGGGAGCATATGCTCAATGAAGGAGCTGCCGAGCAACAGCAACTTTGCAGAGTGCCCTCTTGCCCTCTGGGATCCCCCAGGAGATATCAAACTGCTGGTTTCAGCCCGATCCCTGCAGGCCATGCCAAGGGACCCCACCTGCCAGAGGGTCCCATTCACTCCACAGATGCCCTTCGAGCCCCCGCGCTCCCTCAAGTGTGGCTGGCTGGGGAGGGTTCATGGGAGGTTGGCTCCAGGGCATATCCAGACCTTCTTGCCAGTCCCATCCCACTGGCCACCTTCTAATTAATTTACTTTCAATGTGCACAAATCCTTGCACTGGGCCACTAGTCTACACTAATAAAAGACAAATATGCTAATTGACCATACCTTCACTACTCCCACCAGCCAATCAGAGCGACCATATGCAAATTAACCCAACCAATATGGCGGTTAATTTGCATATACTGACTGGGAGCTAAGACTGAAGACAATGTGGAAGCGAAGTGCTACAGAAGGGAGCAAAGTAGAGGTGGGGGAGACAGGAATGAAGCCAGGGCGGTGGAGGTGGGAGGCGGGAGGGAAACCAGCCGGGTGGCGAGGCGGGAGCCGCCTCAGCAGGTTTCGCTCCCTTCTCTGCTTTGCTCCAGCCACAGGAAGCCCTATTCTTGCAGGAATCTTTCTGAAACGAGCCTCTAGTCCTATATAATAAAAGTATAATATGTTGTGTCGACCACTAGACCAGTCACTAGGACATGCAATGACCACCAGGGGGCAGACGCTCCTACTGGTAGATTAGCTTGCTGGGGTCCGGCCCATAAGGACTGGGCGAGAGGGGCGGACATGCCCTGGAGCCCTCCCACAGTCCATCCCCGGCCAGCGGGCCCCCATTGGCCCCAATTGCAGGCCAGGCTGAGGGACTCCCCCTTTTTTCCCTGAGGGCTCCTGGGCTGCCAGAGGGATGTCTGACTGCCAGCTTAGGCCCAATCCCCCGGGGAGCGGGCCTAAGCCAGCAGGTGGTCATCCCCCGAGGGGTCGCAGACTGCGAGAGGGCACAGGCCAGGCTGAGGTACCCTCCCGAGTGCACAAATTTTTGTGTACTGGGCCTCTAGTAATTACATAATAATTAATAATGAGATCTTCCTCATAAGATATAAGTTCTTGTTTCTGGTAAGTACTCAACAAATATTAGCTCCTAAAATATAACACATTTCCTTTATTTTATATATTATATTATATAACAACAGCAACAGCAATGGAGAAAGTGAGTCACACAGAAGCAAATGACTTGTGCTTAGTTGCATGCCTACTGAGTGAAGAAGCTGAGTTTCAAACCTTTTTCCTATCTCCTTATATCCATTCTCTGGAAATTATTTTAGGAGATAAGCATTATTCCCTCTTATTTTCAGAGGAAAAACTTGAAGCTGGTGTAGTGGATTCTCAGACTAAAGGAGACTAGAACATGAAGAGACCTTATAGGCCAGTTAGTGTGAAAAAGATATAATTAAATATAGAGGAAGAAATTGACCTGTAGACATTTTTTAAATCTCCCAGCTGGTTAGTTTTTGAGCCAAAATTAGAAACAAAATGTTTAGATTCACTGTGCAGTTCTCTTTCACTTCCTTATCCTGATTCTCATAATGAAGAATACCCCTATCAAGCAGAGGGGACTAGCCAATGGAGCAAACCATGTCCCTCCTACAGGCTAACATCTGGGCATCCAGAGGGAAGCAATGTATTAGAAAATATGGTAACCTCATGGAATGTAACATGCTGCTGCCCAGGATGAAGAGACAAACCAATAGGCAGGAAATGGACTCCAAAGGCTTCATTTGCACCTTACTGGGCTTGAATATGTGCCACATGAGGATGTCCAGGTACAGTAGGAGTCGCTGGTGTGATCTAAATATAGACAGAGCCATGGAGAGGAGGAGGACTGAATTCAGGCCAAACAACATCCTCATGTGACAATTTACTTCTGATGCCCAAAATCTTTCTGCCACCCCCCGGCATCATTTGTATGCTTCAAACTTATTTTGTTTGTCCAAGGTAAAGGATGATCCCAAATTCACTGAGAACAGAATGAAAAATCTCCTCAAACCATGCCCCTACCATTGGTTGAACTAATCCATGAAGCCTTTAGTTCAGAAATGCACATGAGTTAGAAATGCACATCGATTGTTCTGCTTGCCCAGCATCCCCTTCCCTGGAAAGAGCAACCTTGTTTCCCTTAGGTGAGCCATCATGTAGTTTGGGAGAGGCTGTTCCTAATCCCTGGTTCTAGGGTCGGGTGTCTTGATGAGGCTGGGCTAATAAAAAGATCCTATTCTACTGGCCACTGGGAATACTTTGAGGAGGCCCCATGAGTTAAGATAGGCCACTGAGGTCCCTCCCCAGGACTTTGGCTGGACCTCTTGGAAAGAGACATCCTCTTTCTACTTAGTGTTTTTTAACTGCTAAAAGGTACTCTTGCCTTCACCTGAATAGTCTGCCTGAGAATGGAGCCAACACACAAGAAAACAAAACAGAGCAAGAATGTTGAGAAACTATAGTCATCTGTGCCCAAAGCCAATTGTACTCCTGGACTTTCCAGTTTCAGTGGCCATTAAATAACCTGTTTCATAGTTTGAGTTGGGAATCCATCACTTATAACCCAATGAATCCTGACAATTTCAGTGTCCACTATTAAATCCTGGAGAGGGAGGGAATATGTTCATGAATAGAGGCCTCTCTAGAATAGCCATAGCTCCCTTCAATCCTTCTTACTCCTTACCATCAAGTATTTGAGTCTCCATTATCCCAATAGTGTTAGGGATTGATAAAGTTTTCTACATCATCCATCTGAGTTTACATGAGTATATAACAAACTTATTCAAACAGATTAAATTCTTTGCTATTTTTTTAATTAAGGCATTTCCAAAAGAAATAGTTCTAAGATCATCAGAGCTGGATGTTATGAAGTGTGTTTGAATATGACAACTCTGTAGCCAAGGAGCTTATGCAGAGAAAAATAATAAAAGTTTAAGACATTGTGCAAAATAGGCACAATTTTGCTAGATTTTCACATATGATGTTGGGTTAGGCAGGGTGTGAACATGGGAAAGACAAGTAGAACATTCTCTGATTTGGTGTTAACATGGGAAACATTTTGAAGCATGTCTTAAGGGAAGGGAGGGACACTGTGACAAATGGGAGGGTGGAGGCAAGTTGGAGGATGTATGCAGAGAGCAGGCTAACTCATGTGCATTTCTGAACTAAAGGCTTCATGGTTTAGAGGTCATTCACCACCAACCCAGACTCTCATAATTCTGTTTCCTACTTCCTTCAACAGGGGGAAAAACATAATTCAAACTGGACTCAAGACCGATATTGACACACTAAAGTCTATTCAACAAAAACATAAAATGTACTAAATGAAGATACTCTATTCAATAAATTGTGTTGGGAAAATTAAACAGATATATGCAAAAAAATGAAACTAGATTATCTTCTTACATCACACAGAAGAATAAACTTAAAAGAATTAAAGACTTAAATGTTAGACTTGAAGCCATAAAAATTCTAGAAGAAAATATAGGCAGTAAAATCTCAAATATTTCTCATAGCAATATATTTTTCTGACATATTTCCTCAAGCAAGGGACACAAAAGAAAAAAGAAATAAATGGGACTACATCAAACTAAAATTTTTTTGCACAGTGAAGGCAATCATCAACAAAATGAAAAGACACCCCAGTAAATAGAAAACCATATTCCTTAATAATACATCTGATAAGAGTTTAATATCTAAAATTGATAAAGAACTCAACACCAAAAAAACAAACAATACAATTTAAAAATGGGCAAAGAACCCAAATAGACACTTCTCCATATGGCTAATAAACATATTTTTAAAAAGATGCTCAGCATCACAATTAATCATCAGAGAAATGTAAATTAAAACCACAATATGTAAACCTGTCAGAACAGCTATCATCAATAAATCAACAAACAACAAGTGTTGGTGAGGATGTGGAGAAAAGGGAACCCTCATGCACTGTTAGTGGGAATACAGATTGATGCAGCCACTGTGGAAAGCAGTGTGGAGTTACCTCAAAAAATTAAAAATGGAACTGCCTTATGAACCAATAATTCCACTTCTGGAAATACATCCAAAGAAACCTGAAACACTGATTCAAAAGAATGTATGACCTTATGTTTATTGCAGCATTGTTTACAATAGCCAAGATTTGGAAGCAGTCCAAGTGCCCATCAGTAGATGAGTGTATAAAATATCTGTGGTACATTTACACAATGGAATATGTTCAACCATAAAAATAAGAAAATCTTTCATTTTGAGACAGCATGGATGGACTAGAGATTACCATTCTAAGTGAAATAAGCCAAAGAAAGATAAGTACTATATGATTTCATGTATATATGGAATCTAATGAACAAAATAAACTAACAAACAAAATAGAAACAGACTCATAGATACAGAGATCATATGGACAGCTGTCAGGGGGAGCGGGAGTTATGGGGAGTGGTGAAAAAGGCAAAGGGATTAAACAACAACAACAACAACAAAATCTCAAGAAAAAAAGACAGGTTGTTCAGGGGACTCAACTCTGCTGAGGTTTTAATGAAGGCTCATATGAGGGACTACTGCTAAGTGCCACATACTTAAAGCACAGAGAGCTGCCTTAGGGTGTTTCTGTAAGCAAAGTTCAAGGGACAATGTATGGAGTTTCTCAAATGTCCTCCATGAGCCACCTCCACCAGAATCACTTCCAGAATTTCTTAAAAATGCAGGTTCTTAGATGCACCCTAGACCTACTGGATCACACTTTCTGAGCAATAGGGCTTAGTATTCTTCATGTAGGCAAATCCCTCAGGAACCTTGATGTGGACTTGAGTATGAGAACCACTGGTCTGGTGTCTAAGAGAAGAGCAGCCTTCACTTGAAGCCTTGCTTCTCCTACAAAAGCAGCCTGGGAAACCAGGTGAGACTCAAACTTGATGTCAACAACTGAATCAAGTGAACGGAAAGGGCAGTACACAACAAGGTTGGTGCCCCATGGAAGCCTGCAGTCCATATGGGCACTAAAACCTGGAGGAGACTCTAGCCAGGCCCCCTGGCATGGACTGAACCACTCACTACTGGAAGGCCACATGTTTCACATCTGCTACATAGCGAAGGGAACTAGGGTGATAAAAGTCATTGTGAACTTTACAGCAGCTAGCTGGGTGTGTGCTGGATACTAAATCCCAACCAAGAAATGAAAGCAGTCACACTCCCAAACAAAGGGGTTCCATGTCCAGGAGAGAACGTCTTTCCTCCTTCCCCAGATTTTTTTACTTTTCTCAGAAGTTAGTGATTCATACTTAAAAAACAGCGTCAGGAAGTCTCTGATTAAAGTCTGAACTGTTTGGGTAATTCCTCAACATCCTGACTCTCCATCTCATACTGTAAGGACATCAGAGTTCCTTTTCACCATGGGGCAGTGAATAAAGGCTCGCATTTTAATGCTAGAGAAGACCCCACCCGTTATAATTTCAGTTCTGACAATGATCAGTAGGATCCCAAGCCACTGGTTTCCTATCTGTAAATTAACAGTGCTGGAGGCAGTTCTTTGTTTCTTTCACCTATAATATCATATGGGTCTAAGTGGGGTGAGCTTCCTGCTTTTAGATATCTATAATAAAAGTGTAATATGCTAATTAGACTGGACAGTTGAACAACCTTCCGGACATCCTTCCAGACGACCTTCCAGATGAAGCCACAGCAGTGGGGGCCGAGGCAGAGGCAGTTAGGGGTGATCAGGCATGCAGGCGAGTGATTTTGTGATCAGGCAGGCAGGCAGAGTGGTTAGGGGCAATCATTCAGGCAGGCAGAGGAGTTAGGAGTCAGCAGTCCCAATTGCGAGAGGGTGCAGGCCAGGCTAAGGGACACCCCCCGGCCCCCATGCACAAATTTTATGCACCGGGCCTCTAGTACAGGGTATAAAAAAATAAATGAAAGAAAAGAAGAAGAGGCATTTTCAATAACATATTCAAGTCAAGGAAAACAGAGGGGTTGACCTTTCTGTCCACTTAAGTCCCTGGAAAAAAGGAGAGTATGGAATTTCACATGTTTATGCCCTGGGAAATCTATCCTCAGCCCAACAAAGAATTAGTCAACTGCCAATCTGGTGACAGAGCCAATCTGGACTCTTTAAGCCAAAACCAGTCAGTCAGATAATCAATATAAATCATTTTGTCCCATCATAGCTGGATTGAGAACTGATTTAGAGGCTCATAACAGGATATTGGTTATGAGCCTCTAAATCTTTTTGCATCTGGTAGACACCATCATAGATTTGATGTTACAACTACTCTTGACCTCTGATTATGCAAAGATTCCTGCAGGTCAGTCAATTACACAGCTGGTCCACCCCTGACAGTGTCCACTCTTTACCCATAGAGGCCCATGATTATGGCTGATTCCCTAGAAATCCTGGCTGACCCAGGAAAAAGGTTTGTATCTGTCCATCTGCTTGAAGAAAGCTCACCATTTTTGGCTAAGTCATGATAGCATCTATACATTATATAAATTGTATAGGTCCCTATGAAATAATCCTGAATGGAGGAAATAAAAACTTTTAAATGCAATTAAATAAATAAGATTCCAAGGAGCAAAACTCAGAGATGCTTAAATGAGAAAGTATAAAAACTGATGAAAGTCTAAGGGCAAGAGAAAGAATCCTTTACCCAGGCAAATGTGGCTGCTACCTAGAAGCAAGAGTTTGGATTGAATGCCTTCCCAAGACCTCTTTCTGTCCTGGGATTTTTGTTCTGATTAATTTTCCAGAAGAGAAGTGATAGGGAAAGGATAAGTAGGAAGTATCCATGAAGAAGGGTGGTAGAGAAAGTGAAAAGGAAAAAAAGCTATAAAACATTTCCTGATCCAACAAGAAGCATGTGTGTTGGGGTGTGGTGAGGAAGGAGAGAACCTGTCATCTGAGTGTTGAGCAAAGGTTCAAGGTCATTTCTGTATTCATCCAAACAACCTCTCCCGATGCTTGTTGGCACATGGCAGATCTGGGCTTTTGGGTTTTGGCACAGATGAGAGCATTAGGAATTCAGGGGAAAAAATCTTTCCAGTTTCTGAGAGGAGATGAAGAAGGCTAAATTTCTTAGGATGCTGCCAAGGGTAAGGCAGATGAAGAACAGAGAAAGGAGGAGGCCTAGGAGCAGCAGCCTGTGAAACGCAGGAGGTCACCAAAGCTCAGGAGGCATGAGGGCTGGGACAGCCCAGCGGTTCACTGGATGCTGGGAAGAACAGCCTTACCCACAGCAATGTTACATGATCTGGACTGAGATTCAGCTGTCAGAATGGACACTGGCCTGGGGGACCAGCGGCTCTCAGGTTTACTGGTGGCCCCATAAGCCAGCCAGACAATAGGCCCTGCAGGTGGACAGAGCACAGATTGGAATCCCAATGGAAAGCAGCGCCATGCACTGCCCTGGACCTTGGAGGATTTTACACAAGTCACCAAAACCCCAAACCTTGCAGGAACTTTAACCATAAGAAAATGAAAGAAATCCTCATTCTGAAAGGCAGCGTGAAGTCATTTACAAACTTACTTGAAAAGCATGACTAATATTTTTGATTTTGTTTTTTAAGTAGAACCCCAATCTACAAAATAGGTAGAAAGGAAACTTGTTGAAGGTAGAGTTTAGAGCACTGAAAACTGACACATTTCCCTCCCCACTCCAACCTCCCACTTACACACTCAAGTGGACCTGAGGCACCAGCAGTCTGCTGGCGCATTCTGACCACAGTGTGAAGACCTTTGAGGTAGGGGAAGTACCACAGAGCAAAGTAAGACAAGCCTGGATTTAAATGTTAAATTTAGTCTGGCCACGGTGGCTCAGTGATTGAGTGTTGACCTATGAACCAGGAGGTCATGGTTCAATTCCTGGTCAGGGCACGTGCCCAGATCACGGCTTGTCATCATTGTGTTTCTATCTCTCTCTCCCTCTCCCTTCCTCTCTGAAATGAATAAAAAATAAATTTACCACTTAATTTCTTATATGACCTTGGCTTAATTGCTCAACCTCTTTGTATCTTAGTTTCCCCATTTAGAAAGTACACCTGGTAATGCCTATCTTTTGGGCTTCTGTAGGAATTAAATATTTCACAAATATGACTTATATTTCACAAATGTGGCTCATAGTAGGTGCTCACAAGAGTCAAAATTCCCCTTCATGTGAATAATCTTATCAGTGAAGACCCAATAACTCTGCCTCGAGGTGGCCTATAGTCAGTGTAAATATTTAAAGATAATTCAGCATAGGAAGGACATCTATCTGTGAATTTTCTGTGGAATAAATGGAGTTCTGCCTGAATGCAAGAAAATTAAAAGTTTCATATTCACTGCACAGTTTAGTCATTTAATCACATGGACCTCAATTTCACTTTCTTTATAATGAAGAAGGCCAACCATGTTTAATGCCTACTACGGAACTGATGCTATTCTTCAAGGGAATGTGACCCTGAATTAAAATACCCTATGGGAAAGTGACGCTGCTGTGTTTGGTTCTCCACATGATTTCACTGCCCTCTGGATATGTGTTCTGAGCTGCTCCTCTGGTCAGGGACTTGGAGCTGAATGAATACATCCACACCTTATTCTTTCATCCCCACAGAGACCATAACAATGTGCCACATGGGATAAAAGATGTCCAGCCAGGATTTAGAGCATGGCCTGTGGCCACAGAACACAGCAAAGCTAAATGACCATAAGCAGGGTCTGAGCCTCTGACAACGGCCCCTTAGCTCTGCCTGCAAACCAATCCAGCTAAATAAAAGCTTGTTGTCTGCTCTATGCATGTCAAACATGTTCCAAAGGAAGGTTCTCACCATTTACTCCCAAGCTGCTGCCATGGAAAGAATTCTTGACTTCTTGTACAGCCCCTTGCTTACAGAGGGCAGCCAAATTAACCACAGCCTGATGGACTGCTAATGGTAACTGTGCTTCAGAACTGTGGTGGAGACAGAAGCACAGGGTCAAATAGAAACCAATTGATGTAGAAGAGAAAGTGATTCTGAGGAGCTAAGCCACTTGCTGGTTGGTGTCCTCTGCTATCTGACAATCTGAATCCTGGGTCTCCTTAGCTTTTCTTTTAAGAACTAATGAGTAATCCATGAACATTTCTGAATTAGCTGTCCCTCCTTTTTCATCATGTCCCTGGCTGGTTGTGCTCTGTCTAGGTGTGAGAGAACAGCTACATTCTGGGAGTCCCTGCATCCTGGCCAAGAACATGGGCTGAGAATAACTGCCTAGGCTCTCCCATTTGGTGGGCAACCCCAAGGAGCCCATTTAATGTCTACTAGCCTCAGTTTCCTCCTCTGTAGTAAGTAGTACCTGCCTCATAGAGTTATTGTGAAGGATAAATGAGAGACTAAGAGAAAGGCCTCAGCACAAGGCTTGACATAGTTAATAAGTATTACCTGGTATTGTTATTATTATTATCATTATAACTGCTGTTGTTATTGTTGTTGTTATAATCATATGATGATGATGATGATTGTGAGCTTTTATGGTGATAAAAACAGCCCACACCTCAAAATATAGTTGCTGGCCTAAGAGTGATATCAGGGAGAGGCTCCTGAAAAGGACTCAGACTGGCCTGTACCCAAAGCAAAATCTGAGGCACTAAAAACTTTGATATGTAATAAAGGCCAGAGCGAAGCTGATCTGATAAGGCAGCTCTACATTGCATGATCATGTAGAAACTACAGTAAGGATATGTGAGAATATTCAGGTAATTAAATCCCAGGAGATGAAAATTTACAGTTGGACAAATATTTGGGAGGATACAGAGATTTAGTGTCTGGGAGATCATAGGAGAAAATGAATCAGGGGGGCTGACACATTAAGAAGCCCTTGAAGTGAAAACAGATGGGGAGTTCAAGGAGAAGAGAGACTAGGTTCTGAGTTTTCTAAGTGCTCAGTCCAGAATGTGAGGGCTGTCCAGGAATGTGATGGGAGAGCCAAAAGCAGGTGAAAAGCAGAAGGTAAACCCAGCCAATGCCATCCCACCTTAGGACATCTCTGCTGCTGAGGACAAAGAAGGAGGTGAATAGATCCAAAATTTCCTAAAACTGAATCCCAAAGTACATCAGGTACAAAGTAGGTGACATTGAAAAATAGTACCAACTCAATCCAAAACTGGTGAAGGCAGAGGGTGTTAGAGAGGACAGATAAACTTAGAACTGACAAAGGAAGAAAGATTGGTGAAAATGTAGGGAAGTCAGGCAGTATTTGGGAGTGTTTCATATTTCTAAACCTCAACAGAGGAGAGATTTCACTTTTATCTGAGAATTCTTTTAAAAAGAAGAACTTGAATGCTATTTTCCAACTGTATATATTCCATCCAAATTTCCAAACCTCAATAATCAATCAGTTTTAGCTGGGCACAAAGTGTGTGTGTGTGTGTGTGTGTGTGTGTGTCTAAGCTGGAGGATAGGGATCCTACCAGAGAGGCTAGAAAGATCATGTCCCCTTGTACTACCCATGATTATGCCTGAAGGTTTAGCCCTGAGTGTAGAAATAAATGGAGAAGCATCTGCTGGGCTGGGTGATATCTCTGTTCTGTTACAGATCATACAGTCCTTGACTTAATTTTTCAAAGGATTCAGAGTTTGAAGACCAATTATTGCCTTCTATAGAGATTATAGCAATGGGTACACCAGCCTCATATTTGTACAAAACTTATTGAATATAGCCCTAGCCCATTTGGCTCAGTGAATAGAGTGTCAGCCTGCAGACTGAAGGGCTCTAGGTTCCATTCTGGTCAAGGGCATGTACCTGGGTTGCAGGCTCAATCCCTGGTGCTGGTCGGGGAGTGTGAGTGAAGGCAACTGTTCAATGTATCTCTCTCACATTGATGTTTCTCTCTGTGTGTCTCTCCCTCTCCTTTCCACACTCTCTAAGGATCAATGGGAAATTATCCTCAGGTGAGGACAACAACAACAACACCCTTACTAAAAATATGAAAATGGAGAAATGATCTTGGTAGACTCTCCCAGCCCTCTATCTTATGGTCATGACACAAGCCATCTACCTTGAAGATTCCTCAACCCTTAGGAAAATAATTTTTATTTAATCTGAAATTCCCTATTTATCCCTGCACCCCACACCTTATCCCCTCCCAGGCCTTCATCACACTATTGTCTATGTCCATGAGTTATGCATATAAGTTCTTTGGAAAAGGCCTTTTGAATTATTTATTAGAACAAATTGCAGTGACTTCTGATCTTCATCCCATAGCCTGTGCATCTTCCTCAATGATGTGACAAGTTCAAAAACAGATAGCACCCAGCCTTTCTACCGATCTCAGGCCACTTTCTATCAAAGGTTAAAGAAAAACATATGTGAAAAGAATAACTATGGTGAACTTTTAGAGAGTGAAAATTAGGGAGGGAGCA
>NW_006290306.1:649326-654088 GCF_000327345.1 Myotis davidii | reverse complement strand
GAAAGAAAGAAAGAAAGAAAGAAAGAAAGAAAGAAAGAAAGAAAGAAAGAAAGAGAAAAGAAAAGAAAGGAAGAAAGAAAGAGAGAGAGAGAAAGAGAGAGAGAAAGGGTGTGTATATTTTCTTGAGGCTGGGAAGGGACCCAAGGAGCTTGGAGATGTAATGGGATATGGTGCAGATTACAAAAGTTTTGTTACAGCTGTAATAGCCTTTCACAAAGGCATGGCCCTCCAGAGAGACATATTTCATCTCAGCTTTCCCCACCACATGAAACAGGGTGAGGAGCTGGAAGGCAAGATTGGAAACTCATGCTGGAGGTAAGCGAACCCTGACGTCCCCGTGATAGCCCCATCAAACCAAATAGACCCAAATGCTCTTGTCTGAACAGGCTTTGGATCTCATCCCTGTCATCTGTTTATTTATTATTTTTTTTCTTCACACTCTCCTTTTTGGAAATTCATTGCCTAGCAACCTGCTGTCTTATTCTAAACAGTCATGCATACAATTGTGTGCACGCACTTGGAGACACTGGAATAATATTTGAGTGTCTCTGATGGCCTTGCTAGGACCAACAGATGACTTGCTTGGAAGAGTTAGTTCCTAGTTAGTCAGAACTGCATCTCAGGCAGTCCCCGTGACCATCTTAGCCCTTCAAGAGTCAGAGGAAGGGCATCCGTCTGCCTAATAGTGGGTGAGTAGCAACAACCCCAAAAGGATTCATAAGAGAAAGCTGGGCACCAGCATCCATCTGGTGTTGAACAGCATGAAAGCCCTCAGGCAGATAAGTCTGTGGATCAGTCACCTGTCAGCTAGCTACCTGAGAGAGAATGTTGTGAAGGCTTTTGAGTTACCCCAGACAGAGCAGCAGAAAACTCACTGGGGTTGCTCTCCAGTTCAAAGGGATGGGGCAGGCTTTGCTTCCCCATCTGTTCTACCCTTAAAGGGTTCCCCCTGAAGTTAGAGTCAAGAGACTGCTGCTCCATAAGAGCTGCTACAATGACATGGATACATCAATTGGGAAGAGGCACATGACACAGATCCAGCTGTCTAGCCTCTGGAAAACAGACCAATGTAAAATAAAACAAAATTATAGAAATATCTAACCTGATGGGTTATTATAAGGCAACTTGCAGTGCAGTCAACACCAGGTTTGAGAAATAGACCCCCTCAATTGTCTCATCTCTTAACTCTTCTCCTGCCCCCAAAGTGACCACTGAATTGTCATAGTAATTGCTTCTTTGCATCTTTTTAAAGATTTAGCACCAGGTGAGCATTCCCGGATTATACAGTTTAGTCTTGACCATTTTTAGAAATGCAGTGTGTCTATTCAATCTCTTTTCATCTGTGGTTCCCTCCTTACCTTTTTCATGTCCTTACAATTTACCCATTGTAATCTGGAGCATTTAAGCTGAGGGTTTGGAATTGGACAATTTTTTTAAAAAAAAGATAGACAAATAAATAAATAGGCTAGGTTTCTCTGATTTCCACCAAGGTTTGTTTTTTGGGAGATCTTGGAGAAGGGGAGAGAACTGTATTAATATGGTGAGGTGGTATTAGCACCAAGGGGAGATCTTTTAAGCATGTGACAATGTTTTCCAAGCTCCGGAGCCCCCTCTCCTACCCCCCTGCTGACAGGGCTTCACTAACAGGTGTGATTAGGGCTCACTGGCCCAGCCCCTACCGCAGACAGTCTGGAGCTTCGCTTCAGCTCGGAGTGGTATTTGGGAAAGCTCTTTCAATCTCCTGAAGTGAAAAGCCCAAAGGCTTTATCCCTGTCAAGAGCGGGTCTGACAAGACAAAGGCAGCCTGGTAACCAGAGAGGCCAGTGGGGAGTCCAAACACCTGCTGGCCCTTCCTGCTTCCTGCACCGGCTGAAAGCCTTCCTGCCCCACTCTGGGCCTCAGTTTCTCCCTATGACCATGTGCAGATGTGAGCATCCATCTTCTGGAAGCAAGTGGTCATGCCTGTTTGCAGAGCCCCGGCTTCCCTGGGGAGGGAAGGCACCTGTTTAAACAGAGCAGCAGGCACCGTGTGCTTGTTGGCTGCGTTCTAATGGAGGCGCCCTTCCCAGGCTGCAGCCCCATACTTGCGGGAGGAAGGGGGGCTAGGAAACAATGCCGGCTCTGTTTGCCCAGCTGCAGATCTCACCTTCCCCTCTGCTGTACCATTCTCTGTACCACCCAATTTCTCTACCCCAGGGGGGCCCAACTAGGGGCTTGGTTCCTATCAGAAAGCACTGACTCACTTTGGAAGCTCCAGTTTGAGTATAATTCAGTTTGATGGTTAAAAACTCAAAAACACAAAGGGAGATATTTTGAATCTCTGGGATTACTTTCACCACCGTGTGTGCTTATTTGGAGAAGGGGAGAGGGTAGGAAAAATATCCATCCAATTCTAAGTCAGCACTGTCTTTCCCAGTGGTGCTTGAAAGGGTTATTATAACCCTTTCTCTCTACCGTACACTCTCCAAAGGGTGTGCACATTGATAGATAAGAGTTCTTTAAGCTCACTTTTTACTTACATACATTCTTTTAATTTTTAAAAAATCTTTAATATTGAAAATCTTACAGATGTCCCCTTCCCCCACACACACACCCATTGACCCCTTCTAACCTGATACTTGCATAAATCTTAATATGTGTCCTAAGTAAAGAGAAAAAGATAAGTAACTGCCCATTATTTGACTCAGCAAACTATAATTTGGAAAGTATAAAGTGGGAAATTGTACTTCCTTTAGTCCATCAAGAATAATTTTGATGACATACTGGCAAACCTAAGTGACTTGGTCTAAATGTTTCGCCTCACCGGCTACCCCTCGGCTAGATTTGCTTGGATCTTTTTATGTGGTTAAAGTTCAGAGTATCCAGGAGTTGTAGATGGATGAATTATCATTACCTATGGATCATGTGGGATAGAAACAATTGACAGCGTGCCTGTAACCAGTGGACTAGCATCTAGCAGGTGGTTTCTGCTAGGTATTAATGGAGACATACTTGACCAGTGTGGAAAGGGAGAGGTGGTCCAGAGTACTAGAGTCATGAAGAAAAGTAGATCTGTGGATCCCTGGAAAGGAGGCGGGAGGTACTAAAAAGGGGGAAGGTCATTCCAGCAGAAAATGTGGTCTTCTAAGTTTTGCTCTCACCATTGCTGACTTCAGATCAGCCATGCATCCTGTGGAAACCCACCAGATCTAATTTAGACAGTGTGAAAAGTCTACCATTTTCTGGGGGAACTCCACCAGCTCTAGTCTAGATAATATGGGGACACCTGCCATTTCCTGGGGGCTTAAGGAAAACAGAAGAATCCCTGGCCTTAATGCTGTCATTTGGGAAACTGCAAAGGTGTGGTGAGTTAGTACCCTCATCCCAGCAACATGAAGCTAAAAGCCAAGGGCTTATTGGACCAGATTATGAGACTATTTCAGGACTTGTACAGGAGGACACTTACAGGAATCCAACATTATAAGCTTCCAACTTAACAATATTCAGCTAGCTCTCCATGTCATTTCAATCCTCTGCTCCTGCTTATCTGGCCTCTTTCTGTGCCTTGATTGTCTTTCTTTCCTATTTTCCCCACATTTTTCTGAATCATCTTCCCTGCCCTTTTCTACATGCAACTCAAGACTGTCTGCTTGGGTTTTCATGGTTCTTTCCATGTTCACTCCCAATTGCTCTGCTATTGGTATTGGCTGAACTCGATGCTTAAATTTCTGTAATTTTCTGGCATTTTCCACTATTTCCTCTGAGGTGTCATTTTTTTCCTCCATGCCCTCTAACCTTTTCAAATCTCCTCTTTCTCCTCTCTAACTCCATCTATATCAACTGAGTGGAACATTTAGGCTCCAAAGCAGTCAGTGTGGTGAGGTCATGAGTCAGCACCCATGAGAAAAACTGAGTTGCTCTCAGCTGGCAAGTCAGCAGATTGGCTGAGAGAAGGATGAGAAAAAAAGCAATTAAGCAATTTAAAAAAAATTTTTTTTAACTAAAAATTGAGAAAAACAGCAGACAGAAAGGGAAATTTTTGAGGGGAAAGAGAGGGGAAGGATGGGGAAGGGGGAAAGCAAAAGGATATAAGGCTATATAGACTAAGCAAGTCAAAATTATCTTTTAAAAAAAAGCATCATTGGTCTGAGCTTGAGAGTTTATCTTCACAGCTCAATTTCAGAGTAGATATTTTATTAGATCAGTTACATTTGAAATTTGAACTTTCTCCTGTCCACCAACGATGTGAGTTGTGTATACACTTTCCTGGAGACCTTAAAAAAGTGATGAGCCCTGGCCAGGGTGGTTAAGTTGGTTGGGCATCTTCCCAGGCACTGGAGGCTTATTGGTCCTGATCAGATCACATGCCTGTGTTTTGGAATTGGTCCTTGGTAGGGGTGTGCAGGAGGCAGCCAATCAATACCTCACTCTTACATCAATGTTTCTCTCTCTCTTTCTCCCTCTCTCTTCCTCTCTCTTTCTCTCTAAAAATCAATTTAAAAAATCTTTTTTAAAAGTGTTGAGACCTCTATTTGCCTGGGTTGTATTGTAAGGGGGTTTAAACAATGGGACTCCTTGTAGACCTGATGAAGAAAAGACCATCAACTTGCCTACAACTTTGCTAAACTGGAGAATAAGTGTGATATTCTGAGTTGAAAAGAGCAAAGAAAAGAAAACTGTTTCCCTTGGGCTACCCATTCTTTCTTTACAAAAGGAGAATTGGTGTCTGTACTGGATTGAACAGTAGGCTCCCAAAATTTATGCCCACCCAGAACTTGTGAAT
>NW_006290306.1:647020-648146 GCF_000327345.1 Myotis davidii | reverse complement strand
TGGGCAATGGTGGAGCAGTTTCAGGCTGCTGGGTTTTGTTCATAAGCAGATTGTTAAGACAATCTCCTGGTACAACCTAGTTTAGGGCTACTGGTTTATGACTTGAGAAGAGGCAAACGCCAGACACTGGGAAATTTTACCAGAAGGCTGTATGTACAAACTCTACAGGTGAGAGGAGGGGAGACCCCCAGGCAGATTCCTGAGCCAGCAGAGTAGCTGTGACCATTTGAGACAGGACATGGCCTTGAGTTTTTAATGGAGTACCTATTCCCCCTACATGGCCACTATACTTTCACTCTCCCAAGCACCCAAAACATTACTTCTTCTATGAGAAATAAACAGGGCAGGGAAAGACTAATATTGCTTCTGCACTAGAGAAACAAACTTCTAGAAGAGGAGGGCTAAAAAAAACCTGGGAGTCTCTAAGACCAGTGGTCCCCAATCTGGGGTGTGTGCACTTTAGGAATTAAGAAAGAAAATGCATTAGGGTCTTAGAAGAAAATAGAAAACCTTCCAGCTATATGTATTTTTGTGCTTAAAAAAGAACTTTATTAATAGTTAACATAAGGGTTGACAATAATGAAGGTACACAAGTTATCAATGTGCATATATCCTATCTAATAAAAGAGAAACATGGTAATTGGCATACGACCACTACCCTTCCCATTGGCTAATCAGCGAGATATGCAAATTAACTGTCAGCCAAGATGGCGGCCAGCAGCCAGGCAGCTTAAACTGAACATGAGGCTGGCTTGCTTCAGTGATGGAGGAAACCAACGTTCCCTGCCTGCCACTGCAGGCCTCTGAGCGGGCAGTTTGAAACATAGTAACATATAGAAGCTAAAAAAACCTCCAGAAACCTGCTTTCAGCCAGCCGGGATCTCAGAGCTGGAGTTGATACAGAGTTTCGATTGTAGTCACAAACAAGTCTGGGCCCGAGGGTTTCCATTTTCCCAGCAGCAGAGGCTGTAGAGCTGGAGCCACAGCTAAAGCTGGCCCAGAATAAAAAAAAAGAAAGAAAAAAAGGAGCGGCTGGGAGCTTCCGTCACCCGCCAGCCTGAAAACAGCCCTCAGCCCCTCACCCAGACTGGCCAGGCACCCCAGTGGGGACCCTCAACCTGAATGG
>NW_006290306.1:644910-646163 GCF_000327345.1 Myotis davidii | reverse complement strand
GCTCTGAGCCCGACCAGGGGCTGCACCTAGGGATTGGGCCTGCCCTCTGCCACCCGGGAGCAGGCCTAAGTCAGCAGGTTGTTATCTCCCGAGGGGTCCCAGACTTAGAGAGGGCACAGGCCGGGCTGAGGGACCCCTCCTACCCCCCGAGTGCACAAATTTTTGTGCACCGGGCCTCTAGTTAATTATAAGACTTTTAAATATTGTTATTGATTTTAGAGAGAGATAGAGGAAGGAAGAGGGAGATATTTATGCAATCATTGATTTTTTCTTATTTGTGCCCTGACTAGGGATCAAACTTCTAACCTTGCCATATTGTCACAATGCTCTAACCACCTTAGTTAGCCGGCCAGGTCTAAATGTAAATCTCTTGAAGTTAATTTTGGTTATGCATGCTGATCAGCAAAAGATATAGAATCCACCATTCTAGTCCAGAGATTTTCAAAATATGTGCTTGAGGATTGGGGAGGGAGAGCAGGCATGTGTCCTGACTGGGAATCAAACTGTGAGCCACTGGTTCATAGGTCAACACTGAGTTATGTTGGCTGGGTTGCTCCGCATTCTGAACTTCTGTTATAATTTGTTCGATTAAAAAGTTCTACTAAAAAAAGAAAAGGCTGAACAAAATGACTGAACTATTTTAGCTCCCTTATTTTTTAGATGGGAAATCTGAGGCCCAGAGCACAGGTAATTGCCCCAAGTCACACAACTCACTAGGGCCAAGGCCAAGGCTAGAACTCTTTTCCCTGACTTTTAGTTCATTATTTTCTCTGCATGAACCCTGCATTCTCCAGATCATGCACCTGTATTGGTGACCCTACATAACCAAGCCACACTGGAAAAACAGGGGGCTGGAAAAGTGGGTCTTTCCTCCAGCAATGACCTGGAATTCTAGAATAGAATTTTTGCGACTATGGCTTTTCAGATTTAACTTCACTGCCTTCCCAGTACACCTCCAACGAGTTGTAGCCTGGGCATCCTCTCTCCTGACTGGGCACTCAACTAACAGGCTATCTCACTTGACATCTGAGTCCCAATGACTTTCTCCACTGCTTCTCAGAAAAAAAGTCCTCTTGTTCCTGGAACTATGGAATGTGGTTGGGACCCACAGATTGGGAGCTTCCCAGAGGCCTGCCTTTCTCATTGATATGTTGATTTTAAACATGAAAAGCATTGATCTCTCTCAGAGTTTAGGCCCCAGTTGTCATACAAAGTAATTTGTTTCCTTTTAAGATCATCAAATTCCTCCTCCC
>NW_006290306.1:643997-644884 GCF_000327345.1 Myotis davidii | reverse complement strand
CATTACAAAAAAGGGTACAGTCTTTTTTTTTTTTAGTTTTATTCATTTCAAATGGGGCCGGATCCAGCCCGCGGGCCATAGTTTGCCCACGGCTGCTATAGACTCACTCATTTGTCACCACCAGCCCACTGCTCTTGGGTATTCCCAACTACTTTATGTTTTTAGGGAGTTTAATACAGGTAAGGCTCTTTGTAGGACAAAATGAATTGCAAGACAGGTTGTCTTCCTTTAAAGAGAATATTTTACAGATTTAAAAAAAAACAGTAAGAAGACACAAAAGATACAATTAGCAATGCAGATAAATATGATACTGCTACTGAGTGGATACTATAAGAATTAGAATTTCTTCTTTCTTTCTTCCTTTCTTTCTTTCTTTCTTTCTTTCTTTCTTTCCACATTCAAACTCCTTGAGGGTAGGGAATGTCTTAAACCTATTTACCTGAAGTCTGGCAAATAACAGATGCTTAATACACATATTGAGCAAGTAAATATTAACTCAGCAAATAAATAAACAAATGGACATAAAAATGATAAGAAAGGGGAGCTTGTTTTGAGTGATCCAGAAAATTGTGCAGGAAGAGTTTTAAGAATGTCTAAATTAGAAGAAAAGGAGAGATCATGTTGCAGGCAGTGAAAAATTACTGAAGTAGATGGGTATGGAACTAGAAAACCACTCTGCTGATATTGGGTGCTAGTAGATTTAACAGTTAAATAGTAGGGACAGCTTGATAGGCTAAAATACAAAAGTAAGGACCATGTTTGCTCCTGAAAACATGAATTACTAGAATCCATTAGGCAAGAGAAAGGTGAAATGAAAGCAATGTTTTAGAAAGTTGAGTCAAGGGTGGTGTGAAAAATGGATTAGAGAAGGGAAAAATGATGATGTG
>NW_006290306.1:616632-643709 GCF_000327345.1 Myotis davidii | reverse complement strand
GGAGGTGGGGATAAGAGATCAACCAAAGGACTTGTATGCATGCATATAAGCATAACCAATGGACACAGACACTAGGAGGAGCGGGGGGTTAGCCAGGGGGAGGTCAATGGGGGAGAAAGGAGACATATGTAATACTGTATGTAAAACTTTAAACAATAAAATAAAACTTAAACAAAGCAAAGTTAAAATAAAAATAAACAAAGCAACCTATTAGCCAAAAATGCTACCTTTTTCAACTGACTTGCCTTCTAATCAATTCAGCTCTTGACCTTAGTTCATCCAACCTTGGATAAACCACCTGGACCCCTTTTTTATTTCCTCTACCTCCAGGGTCATTGTCCAGCTCTGTTTCCACCTTAGATTGCTTCTCTCTGTCACTGTCTACCTCCCTGTTTCTTCTTTTTTGCTTAAAATGTGCCTTCTCTTTAGAAAAGGGCTGTAATATGCACATTGAGCAATAGCAAGGCAGCATTCCTTAAACAGGCAGTCTCATATCCCCACTGGGAGTCCTTTTGGATCTGTCAAAAAATCTCAGTCCAGAAACATGAATTACAACCACTATTTTTTAAAGGCCTCTGAGCAACTTCAAGTGAACCCAAGAATCTTGAATATATTCTATTTCTTCCAAATTCTATGAAGGCACATATACACACCAGTAGAAATTTCTTCAGGGAATCTATTTAACTTGGCTGCTTTGACACATCCATATCTTTCATCTATTTTTATTAATAACAATAATTTTTTTTCTTTTCTTTGCATGATGCCATACTAATTCAGGAGACTTATGTCAACAGCATCATTATAGCTTTGCAGCATTAAGGGTATTTTTTCTATGTATGGTTTGGATATCAACTATAATATTTTGTGCTAGGAGAGATGTATAAACAAGAAACTACTTTTTTGGATTTGGGAAGTCATCTAATCATGGACTACCAGACTTTGAGTATCTAGAAGGCAGGGGTCATGTCATATTTATCTTTGTGGTATGAGTGCTTGACATTAGCTATGGGCTCAATAAATGTCTATAGTCTTTTATGTAAATAGATTAACTAATGAATTATTCTAAGATGTAGCTCACTTAACTCCAGTTAAATTAACTACTTCAGACCTTTCCAATTTTAATCTAGACCATGCTAGGTCAATTCTTTTGTCCATAGCTTTATTCAAGTGCACCCTTTGTGTTTTGGGGGGGAGGAGGAGCTCTATGCAATCATCTCTATAACTCCATAGTACATCACTGATTCCCTTCCACTGCATGATGTATTAAGGAGAGTCACTAAGTCTTTATCACTCTTCCCGTTAAAAGGTGGGATCTATTTTCTCTCCCTTGAATCTAGAATGAGCAGTGACTATTTTGACCTATAAACTATAGCAGAAGTGACACTACACCAGTTTAGGCCTGACCTTTCAGTAGGGCTGACAGTTTCTGCCTTGGTCTCTGGGAGCCCTGAACTGACATTCTGACCATACTGGGAAGAGCAGAAGCACCGAGGAGCCCAGCCTTGTAACTGTCTCCATCAAGGTGCTAGGAATGTGAGTGAAGCCAGCTTGGGCCTTCTAAACAATATAACCACTGTGCTGTGAAAAGCCCCCACAACGTGAACCACATGAATACAGTCCATCTGATAACCCCAGCTGAGCTCCCAGACAATAGCCAGCATCAATTTGTAGCCATGTGAGGATTCCATGTTGGAACTGCAGGCCCAGCCAACATCTAACTGCACCTTCATGAGAGTGCCCAAGGAAGAACTCCCCAGCTCTGAGCCCAGTCCACACACAAAACTGTGGACTATCATGACAAATTATTGTTTTATGCTACTAAGTTTTGAGGTAGTTTGTTATACAGCAGTAGACAACCAGAACACTCTGTTATGCAAATAAAAGTTGAACTAAAGGACCCTGGCCAGTATGGCTAAGTTGGTTGAAGTGTCATCCCATACACGGAATTGCAGGTTCAATCCCCAGTCGGAGTGTGTACAGGAGGCAACCAATCTGTTTCTCTCTCACATCAATGTTTCTCTCTCTGTGTCTCTCCCCCTTCCCTCTCTAGAAAGTTCAATGAACATTAAAAAGTTGAACTGAAGTGTAGAGATTGTACATTGGCATTTTTCTCTGAAGTTTCCACAGTACCTGATAGAGGGCTTTGCCCTCTGCTGCGAGAGTATGGAGTGTCTCACTTTACAGACAGAAGAACCCAAAATAAATAGGACCTTCTCTTTATAGGGGCTATGTTAGTATGGATGGCATGTGTCTGCCATCTGCCTTTATGGGAGAGACTGTCGACAGCCACCCAATCCATCCCCCTGCCTCCCGAAATAAATCCTGCCAGAGAACATTGCTATGTGTGTTTTCTTCTTCTTTTTTTAATCCCAAGAAAAGGAGATCTTGCAGCTACCTTTGGCAATGCATTCCAGCAGCTCGTAAATCTTAGAGCATTCTAACAGATGTTTCACCTCGATTCTTCCAAATGCAGTTTCATCCCTTGCTTCTTGCTTCTTCATCTTGTCCTTTGCCTTCATTTTCCTAAATTTTGAGAAGCACTGAAGGAAATATGACTCACAAACTCCTCTTCATTTTTCTTTCATAGATGTGAAGGGCTGCATCACTTCATTCTTCTATAGAAGCTGGAATGTTGTCATTCAGTGACACCCCCGGCTTCTGACCTGAAAAAATGCAAGATAAAAACCTAATTGCCTTGCTTACTTGAATGAATTGATTAAAAAATCGAAATGAAAGTAACTACAGGACAGCATTTCACAGACTATAAAGCATACAATAAATTCACAGCAGCCTGGGTCAAGTGGCTATTGCTTTAAGAAATCTCACAAAAATAAATTAGTTATTGCCTTGCCTAGGGTAGGATGTTGGGATGATTGGGGAGTGATGGCGAAGGGGTACAGGGTTTCTTTGGGGGATAATGAAAATGTCCTATATAGCTCTGTGAATATACTAAAACCCACAGAATTACTCAAAATGGGATAATGGTATGCACTCAAAATGGGATAATTGTATGCTATATGTAGTCTATCTTAATAAAATTGTTTAAAAAGAAAGGAAACCTCAAGAGATCAACCAAAAACTTGTATGCATATATGCACAATCCATGAACACAGACAATGGGTGGTGAAGGCCTGGGACAGGAGGTGGAGACAGGCTAGAGGGGTCAATGGGGGGAAAAGGGGGACATATGTAATACTTTCAATAGTAAAGATTTTAAAAATAAAAAATAAATAAAATTTTAAAAAAAGAAATCTCAAATTCTATATTTCTTTTCTGGATTTACATTAGTCTTTTTTCTTGGGGCTTTCTGTCATTTATCATTTCCTGAACACCATCAGCCATGGGCCTTGTCAACTATCTCCTACACTTGAACCATTTTAGAATTGGGTTATGTCCATGAAGAAAGCTTGTCTTCTGCCCACAGCAGAGAACAAAAGAAGAAATAGACTAATGTCAAATGAACAGTAAACATAGACAACAAAATGAGGTGTTTATGGTCTGATATGTGACATTTTGAAGTGGATTATAGTCTCTAAAACAGCAATTTTCAACCCACACTGGTGTGTTGAAAGAATTCTTAAAACATGCAATACTTGACTACTTAGTGGGACTGACCTCTTTTCCCTTAGATTGTCAAATAAAACAATGACAATGGCCAACACAACAATAATCATCCAGTGTGAATGCTCTATCTTGAACCATAAATATATAGGTCATACAATAGAGTTGCATCTTATTGGTCACATCCATAATAAGGTTGCATCTGATTGGTTAACTCTTGGTACTATGTGATTGGTTTATTCTTGGTACCAAAAATCCTCATAATAGGTGCCTGATATTTTTAAAGTCACTTTGGAGCAAAAAGAGTAGTTAAATACTATTACTATTTTTGTAAATCAATCAAAATTATATGGGTTTTTTTGTCAGATTGCTAAAAAATATATATTTTGATGCACTGCAGAATTTTAGTAATTAGTTTATGTGTGCCATGTAATTCAAAAGGTTGAAAATCACTGCTTTAAAGACTGACAATAGGACCTAAAAAGATATTTAATTGATGAAGTCTTGCAGATCTTACAACTGGGTTACAGGGCTCATAAGTTTATTTTTGTCTCTCCTTTCCTCACTCTGCCTCTTTTTCATCACCAGGCAATGCTTGAGAAGGAAGATAAAAAGGTTTGAGGATGAAGCTCATAGCTAACCTCGGTTTTCTCTGCCAGCTTCCCCAGGTCTATCTATTTTATGGAGAACTTTTTTGGAGGCTGCCATGAGAAATGGATGAGAGGGAGGAAGCCAAGAGGGCAGTAAGGCCTCTGGGAATCACCAAAGTTCTTAGGTCACTAACAAACTCTGACCAAAAAGCTGCCCCTCCCCCAGTTTTTGCTAGTACTTTCCAAGGCCCTGACAAAGATAAAGTGCTCCTCAGGGAGGCCTTTCAGAAGGACTCCATGTCCACAGGACCCAAGCTGACTCGCTCTTTCAGGGAGCCTCAGCCTTTCTCAGAACACAATCTGGGCTAGCATCAGCAGTCCACAAACTGTAAACATACAAATGAACCCCACTCCTGTGGAGCACGTGGGGTAGTGCTATCATTCATACTGGCTCATAACAGCAAACACCCTGGCCCTCAGTCCCTCCCCAGCATCCCTTCCTCCCTCAACTGCCACTCTCAGCTCCCATCCAGACTCTCCGCCTGCCAGCGCAAAATCAACAGAACGGGTTTTGGACAGCTGGAATAATCATCATCTTTCACTCCATGTCTCCGATCCCCGCGGGGCCTGCCCTGTGCCCTCTCCCTCCCACCCTCCTATGGCCTCTCACTCAATTCATTCTTCTCCTGGCACCAACAGCTATTTTCCACCACCCTGCCTGGCCTATGTCCAACCCACCTCCCCAAGGGGTTTTCACTCCCCACTTCATCTGTCTCCTTCATGCTCCTCCTGGTGGAACTGGATCTTCCAGTTCTATTTCTGGATTCTTTCCACTGCCCTCTCTTAGATGAGGCAGCTTGCTTCTTCAACCTGACTTGCATCTCTCTGGCCTCTAATCAGCACCTCTAAAATCCTCTAATGGCAGGTGTAGAGCTACAGTCTGCAACTGGTTTATTTTTTTCCAGTGGATCCCTCCTTCTCTTCCTCCTCTGTCCTGTCACAGAAACATAGAGGTTTGGCGAGTAAGGGCTTTGTTACTATGTCATGTGCCTTGAAGAGGCCACCATCACTAGAAAGAGGAGAGGAATATTTCCTCTTTTTACTAGATAGAACCCTGTTCCTACAGCCTTCTCATTTGCTTTTTTTCCATTCCCATCTTCTTCCTTGGCTGATATACAAATAGGGCAAGCATCTAACTTCTACTTTACGTTAACATTCATCCATACTATTTGGCATAACAATTTCTCATACGTATTAGCCACTTCTGGCTACTGGCCTGTTTTATCTTTAGGTGAGTCTAGACTCATGCAGAGCTCTCTCTTTTCAAACCTTGGATGTCAGGTCTTCCTTCCGTTGTAAGCCCTCTGTTCTCAGTTGGACTCTCTTCTGCCATATTCTTTTTGAGAAGACTGTCCTCCATTCTGCCCATCCTAGACCTTTAATTTACCTAAGTCTCACTTCTAAGAATCATGAAAATCATTTATCAACATCCCCTATAGAAATCTAAACATTTTTGCTTTCCAAAAATGACTTCTGTTCTCTCCCCCCGACACTTGTGAAAATAGTTAGCCAACATTAACAACTGCATATATATATATCTGAGATATATATATCTCAAAATATGTGTGTGCATGTATAATCTTGCATCTCCCTTCTCCCCTATCAACTCCTCATACCACAGTAGTCAGTCCTATATATGCCTCCAGGATTTTTTTTTTCTGTGCAATTAAATATACCTAACTACCTAGGACATTTAATTTGAAGCATATTGTAAGACTTACTTTGTAATCTTATGTTGCCATGTAACAATATATTGTAAACAGCCAGGAACCCAGCAGGAAACAGATGGCATGCTTCAAATAAGATGAGTCCAGCAGGGTTTATTCACAAAGTACTGTTAACAAAAGTGTGGGTGTGGTGTAGATCGGTGACCATGCATCCAGGTTTGCCTGGGATATATCTGTTGTCTCCATATCATAGCTAGTGTGATATTTCCCAGACTCTCCACTTTTTTAATAAAATCTGATTATGAATTGTTGCACTAAAATCAGATGGGGTGGGTTAGAAAAATATCTTTTCTACTTCAGCATCTGCCATGGTGTCATCTAGTCATCTGTGAGATGCATGTGCATTAAAATGTGGTTAAATCTGGAAAACTACCTGTAATAATATTACCTCTTTTCACTACCATTTCTAGATCCAATACTATCAGTGTCTCCTTTCCAAGAAAAGGATTCCACGCACCCACTAATATATTTTTAAATGTACCTGGGCACCAGCAGCTGGGGCCCTTTAGAATTGCAGCAAGCACTTTCTCTTGTTTTGCTGACATTAATTGGATTTTAAAAATGTTTGAAACTATGAAGAACTACATTGTAAAGTAACATAAGTGTCCTACAGTTATAGTGAACATTTTCATAAATAAGCCCTCTAAATATTCATTGTATTTTATTCAAAGTCAGTTGAAATCTTCAATCAAAATATTCAGCAACAAAGTGCCCAAAATTCAACTTTTGCAGCATTTAACAAATTGCAATTATAAAAAATAAAGCTTGAGAACAGGAAGTCTTTGGCCTTTTAAATGAAGGGAAAACTGAGCAACTTAGATAAAAGATTTAATTTTGAAAATCTATTATTGAGCTTTGGAACATCTTAACTAGTGGAAAGATGGTAGTCAGCATTGAGAAGGACTACAAATTACAGCCATCTAAGTTGACATAAACATTCACTTAGAGTCCTCTTATTTGACAAGTTTTCTTTTTTATATATAAAACCATTTGTTGAAAACAAGATATCTGATTAGGGGTTAAAAGATACTAACTTGGAAAATATTTGGTTTGCAATATTTATACATTTCACTAGGAAAACAATTACAGTTGGGAATGTCCTACATTAGCATAATTTAACCAGGTACTTTAGAGAGTATTTTCTCAATTAAAACTATTATGTCTGTGTTGAAGGTATCAACTTCCAATGTCTTAATCATAAAACACAACATTGAAGAAAGTTGTAAAATGTAATTTTAAAATTTTAAAAATAATAAAACAACAATGTAAAAGAGAAAAAGCCTTTCAAAAAATACCAGCAACACCATAGGAAAGAAAATGAATACATGATTATATATTGAGAATAATCATTATTCTGATAATTTAATCTTTAATAATCAAAGAATTAATTTAAAGAAGTTTATATAATTTTGATTTAATGACTACACATATAATATTTTAGTTTTTTCAAAAGGACTTTACTTTTGAAAGCAGTTTTTGATTGGAATTATTTTATAAGTTCATCAATATTATAAAACTTTTTGTAATCATCTTTGACTCTTAAGAATGATAATAAATTTTATGGTGATGAGGTATAGAGAACAAGAGAGTGTAGTAACCTGAGCTGTTGCTACCTCTAAGCACCAAAGAGTGGGGAGAAGTGGCTACAGAAACTTGGAGGAAGAATCATGTGCAGTATAGTTGGTCTCTCAAAAGGACGGTTAGTTTTAGGGGCATCAGCTCCTAGTGATTTCACTGGAGGAGGAGGCAGAAGACACTTCCCTTCCATCTCTCTCTAGTATTCTGCTGGGGATTCCCACTGGTTGAACCCAACAGGAAAGAGAAGATGAGGAATTCACTGATGTGGTCCAAATAGGCCATCTGCTCAGGGCAGAAAGCAAAGGAGAGGAGGTGAGAAAATGGCAATCAGAAGAAATTTGGCAACTCAATTTTTTTTTTTCCAAGAGTGGTTTTTAAACTATTTTTTAAATGACTCTTTTGGTTCATATTAAATCTTACATGGAAGCCTAGTATGGAAAAAAGAAAAGTGCCCATTGGGATGAGAGGCCTAGAACCCCTAATCCCACCCTAGATCACTCTCCTGAGAACTTCTTAGAAACCATTCTCATACACATGAGTTTAAATGTCTACTGAGTCCAATGATTAATGTGTCATATTTCATTAAAACAATGGGACATAACTTTTAAAGTTCTTTTTTAATTAAAAGCAGTACTGTGAACACCCTGAGCTAAATGGTTGAATGAAACGTTAATTATTTTCTTAGAAAGGTTACTAGAAGTAGAATAACAGGCCCAAAGGGTAGGAACATTTTTGTTTCTTGATTTGTGTTGCCTCATTACCCTTCCATAATACAGTACCATTTAACACTGCAATTTAGAGCGCTCTACATTCATGCCAACTCTAAGCGCAACCTTTTTAAAAAGTATTTTTTGACATTTTTTTAGCCAACAGAACATTTTTTCCACACAGAAAATAAATCTTGTGGTTATTTCAATTTAAATTTCTTTTGTTACCACTCAGGTTGACCTTTTGTCTATGTATATTTTATCAGTCATGTCAATTTCTTCATTAGTTGCGTGTGTTTTTCTTTGTCATTGACTTGTAAGAGTTCTTTATATAAAGGCTATATGTAGCAGAAATGTATGTATGTTTATGGTATTTTGAAACATACAAAAGTCTTCAATGTTTAAAGAATTACCTCTATTAATAATATCTTCCTTGTGGATTTCTTCCTTTGATGTCATGTTGAGAAAGTCTTTCTATACCCCAAGAAAGGCTTTTGTTAAATAAACCACTCTAATTGTTGTTCTCTTTTACTGATTAAGTAGATTTGAGAAGCAGAAAGTAAATAGAAAAACTCTCTCAGGACAAAAGGGTTTGGGGAGAGAACTCTCAGTGCAGAAGTGAGTGAAGTTTAGATAGAACTCACTGTTAGTGTAAGAACCAGGGGAACTTGTGACCTTAAGACTAAAATGTTCTCTCCCTATTGTCCTATCTGAATTGATTTAGAGTGAGCCTGGGGTGATGGCATGGGACATTATGAGATGACTTCCAAGGGGTATAACTCCCCAAGGCAGCAGTGCTCTGGTTTGCCACCCTAGAAGAGCCGTCAGCCTCTCTCTCAGATATGGGTGGACCCCTTGTAAAATGCAAGTGTCCCAGTTAGATTAATATCCTGGCTAAGGGACTGCCTGCATAAAAAAGTAACAGTTTGATGGAAAGGTGGGGGTGGGGGGAAGGCCAGGATAAAAGTTGGGTGGGGCAGGGGCCCCTGTGAGGGAAGAGAGGAGAGTTCTCCCTCCCAACACACACCTGGCAAGCCTCTTCCCTCAAGGGACCACTCCTTCCCTGGACAGCTGGTGTTTTCCCTTCTGCCCCAGGCCTGGCCCCTGGCCACAGACATGCTCAGAGTGATGCCTGTCTTAGAAGCATCTCTGCAGATGCTATTCTGATAACACTTTAATCCTATCCCCGCCCCTTCTCCCCCTTAACCTCTCCACCTCTAGCCAAGGCTTTTGTGTTTGTGTGCCTGTGTATTTGGGGAAGGAGGGTTGAATGAAGGACAGAGAAGCTTAATAACCAGCAAACACAGGCTCCAGTTTCCTGGGGTGGATTACTACAAGGAAATGGCTGCTTGGTCCCAGCTAATGAAGCCAGGTTGCAGCTGAAGAGAGAGGTTTCCTTGTCTGGCCTGTGGGAACATAACAGGAAAATGGGGGTTGGATGGAATAATTCTGTTAATGCATCAAAATTTTTTCTCTAGGTATAAATAGAGACTTCATTTTTCTTCCCTTTCTTTTCCACACCCCACATAGATATGCCAGATAAAATACAGCACTCAGAGCTAAAATTTGTACTGCAGATAGATAATAATGCATGGAAGATACTTAAACCATATATATAATAAAATAAGAAGGAAATTGTGTGATTTGGCGTGTGTTGGGTTGGAGGCAAGTGCAAGGACGAAGCAAGAGGCCATTGGAACAGGTTGCACGATAAAACCATAAGATGCCTATTGTCAGCCTTTGAGACTACTTTTGCTGCCCAATAACTTGGGGGAGTCCTTCCTGAGTGCTCAACCCTACATACATGACCTCTAACTCTTCCTGTCTTGCATTCAAGCCCCCACAGTCATCATTAGTGCCACAAAATGACTTTTCATGCCAGACAAAGAGATTTACGGGGATGCAAACTATGCCCATGTCACAGCCACAGGCACCCAAGAATGTTCCAGCATAAGAGACAAGTCTCTTCAGAAATCACTCTGCATTGAAATCCCCTCTACCTAGTCCCCACATTCTAAACCTTTCTAGCTTTGTGCCTGGACAGTCAAGAAATCTGCCCTAACCGGTTTGGCTCAGTGGATAGAGCATCAGCCTGCGGACTCAAGGGTCCCAGGTTCGATTCCAGTCAAGGGCATGTACCTTGGTTGCGGGCACATCCCCAGTAGGGGGTGTGCAGGAGGCAGCTGATTGATGTTTCTAACTCTCTATCCCTCTCCCTTCCTCTCTGTAAAAAATCAATAAAATATATTTTTTTAAAAAAAGAAAGGAATCTGTATCATTGCCTGCTTCCTTCTGTTTTTATCTTTAGTCCAAAGCAAATGATTCTCAGCTCCTCCAACCATTTCAATCCTGTAGATTCCTTTTGGTCACTTCCCTTCTCTCAAATCCCCAGTATGCATTTCACCCTGAAAAACAATGGAACTCTAGGCCTATGTCCCTGAGACAGGGACACTCCTGGTGCAAACCCTTCTTTTCCAGAGTGACACCCTCCTCTTCACCATCAACTTGCCTTCCTTTTAGCTAGCACATTCCTACTGTCCCTCTTACTGTCCTTTAGTGTTCTCTCCTTCCCCCCAGTGCCTACCTTTGATCTAATGGGCCAACCCAAAGTCATGCTTACTGTCAGGCACTCCCAAGAAAGTCACATGACTGCCATGTGCCCTGGACAGAAAGACAGAGCCTTAAAGGGTCACTGGAAAGAAATTCCAATCCACCTTCACCTCCACACCCATCACCTCTGGTTACTGTTGGTCTAAGCTTTTTCTTTTCTTTTTTTTAACCAGCGACTCTCCATACTTAGCCCCAGTAATTAATATATGAGCTAATGGATGCAAATTTGGTCAACTAAGTATTCCAGTAACATTCATCCATTCCTGTTCCCATTAATTCAACAAACATGTAGTACCAGTCTTACATTGTCCACACCTCACTTTGTGGCTCATCACACTAACCCCTTAGGGGCCTGGCCTGCCCAAAACCCAGCAAGAGATGCCTAGAATAAGGTGCAGGGTGTTTTTTTCAGGGGATAGGTGATGGAGATAGTGGAGACGGGGTCAGAGAGGTCAGAAATAAAGGAGTACAAATGGGGTGAGGGTAGGAGTGGGGGAAAAATTTATGGAAGGCAACAGAGGGTGCCTTTGAGAGAAATCTCCCCCATCAGCCCTCATTCCTTGGAGACTTTCCATTTAGACAAAACAGAAATTTGGTTTCAAGGGAGTGCAGGAAACTTGTGGTTGTTAAAAAAAATAGAAAAAAATAGAACTTTCCCATCGCTCTCTCTCCTCTTTCTCTCTCTCCTACCACTGCCGGATAAAATTTCATTCCAAATGCTTCTCAGAATGAACCAGGCTGATGACCCTGATGAATATCTGCTGCTTCCAAAGGAAACTCTCTGCCTGTGTGAAGTCATTAACATAAAGAATCAAGGTCACTCTGCTTGCACCCAAGGGAGGCTTTGGGGCTTTTCACACACCTGGCTGAGAGCACAGCTTTGCAGGCTGAGCCACTATGGTCCTGAGTGTCCTGCTATGGGTTGTTTATTACACCCGGTGGAGAGCACACATGGGAACCTGCAGCAGGAGGGTTCTGGGTTGGACAAGAGGACACAGCTCAAGCCAGAAAGGTTACAAGACTATGGAACCTTCTTGCTGGGAGAGAGGCAGAGTAAGAAGACAAGTATACACCTTAGAGTCATTCACATCTGTAGTTGGGTCTTGGCTCAACAAGTGGTGTGCTCCCTCTATGTTCTCAGTTTCTTTAACTATAAAATGGGGATAAGCAAGCAATGTCCAAGGATTGTTGATAGCAGTAATTCTGGTGAAATAAAGCATATTGACTACATGCTGTATTTATCCTCAAAACCTCATTAAAATGAGAGTAAAGGTGAAAAAGAATAGAAGAAGCAACCACAGAGGGTAACCACATGTTCGTAGATGAAAAACCAATGGAGGATGAAAATCTAGCTCAGCAAAAGGAGAATGTAGTGGAGGAAGGATGATGATATGAAAATCCATGGGGCCCCCAGGAAATCAGAATGGCTCTGAAATGGGAGTACCAGGTACTGTGGAAGGCAAAGGGAAGCAGGGAGAAGAAAACTCAACAATTGCTTGGAATTTCCTAAGAAGCAAAGCCCAGGTTGCCTCCTCTACCCGACACAGCAAGACAACTACCTCTCCAAAGAGGGTGAAGCTGAGATATAGAGACTGAGTAGAATTTTCTCATGCCCTACCCTCCAGCTCTCACCAACACCAATCCCTTCTCCCATATAGCTATGGATTGCTAGAAGCTAGGCATTCACCTCCCAGACAAGAAGTTGGAGAATTTTCTGAAAAACTGAATGGATCCAGAAAAGAAGCCTGCAGATGTTGTTGGCATTTGGGGGACCCCCAGTTAAAACTCCAGTTCATGGCCAGACTTTAGGACCCAGTAAAGTTAAGCCCAACAATCAAAAACCCTGAGCAAAACACAAATTCCAAACTGTTTTTCTTACATTGTCAAGTATAATGTACATGAAAAGAGCATATATAATGTCCATATATGGTTAAAATAATCATACTAAAAAACACCTTGTACATCCCAATCGCTTTGGGAAATAGGACCTCACCAGTAACTTTGAGCCCCATATGTGTTCCCCTTATTGTATCCTTCTCCATCTCTGATGAACCACTATGCTGAATTTTGTTTTGATCATTTTATTTGCTTTTCTTTGCAATTTTACCACACATGTACATATCGCTAAACAATCTATTGTTTAGTTTTTGCCTGCTTTTGAACTTTACATAAACGGTATCATACTGCATTTATTCTATGACTAACTTTGTTTGCCCAATGTTATAATTTTGAGGTTCATCCACATTGAATTGTGTGTGAAAATATATATTTTCATTGATATCTAGAATTATATTATAAGAAAATCCTATAATTTATGTATCTTTTCTCTTTGGTGTGGCTTTCTGGTTGTTTCTAGGCTTTCTGGTGAATGTGAACAGCCATACCCTGGCCAGTTTCCTACAAGTTACATCTGTGTTGTGGACTCTTTAGAGAATATATGTAAAAAACAGATTGGCTGGGACATCATTGTTGCTCATTCTCAACTTGCAAAATGTCAAATAATTCCCATGGGTGGATTTGACCAATTTACATTCCATCTGTATGAGAATCTCCTGACCTCCCTATTCTCGACAACACCTGGTACTGCTACTTTGTTGCCAGTCTGGAAGATGTGAAGTGTGTTATTTTGGTTTTCATTTACATATCTCTAATCACTTATGAGGTTGCACATTATTTCAAATATTTATAGGCCGTATATACATCCTGGTTGGTAAAATAAACATGTGGTGGGTGTTTGTGTTTCTTTTTTCTTCATTTTATTTGCCCATTTTAAAAAGTGCATTGTTAGTCATTTTTTTATAGATCTTAATATATTCTATGCCCTAGCCAGTTTTGCTCAGTGGATAGAGCATCAACCTGTGGGCTGAAGGGTCCTGGGTTTGATTCTGGTCAAAGGCATATACCTCAGTTGCAGGCTCAATCACATGTGGAGGCAACCAATCTATGTGTCTCTCTCACATTGATGTCTCTCTCTCTCTTTCTCTCTCTCTCTCTCTCTCTCTTCCCCTCCCTCCCACTCTCTCTAAAAATCAATGGAAAAATATCCTCGGGTAAGAGTTAACAAAAAAGAAAAGAAAGATTGAAAGGTAAGAACAGACAAGGAACTTCTCTAGAAACTACACCCAAATAAATAAATAAATAAATAAAATATAGAGACAGGAAAAAGAAAATGACAGGAAGATAGGGATGAGCTTATGAGATAATCAATCTAAGAAGTTCATCATCATTCACTAGTAGAGGTGAGTCATTATGAATAAAAAATAGAGGAAAAGGACAGGAAAAACTCATCAAAGAAGTAATAGCAAAATGTTTTCCAAGCTTGGTGGAAATGAGTTTTCAGAATGAAAGGGCCCATCAAGCACTCAGCATGATGAAACAGTCCATTGGTGTGAAGTTACAGAATATTAGGAAGAGGACTTGAAACATTCTGTGTATATAAAGCTCATATATCAAGGCTGAGAATAAGAAGATGTGAAGTGTGTTATTTTGGTTTTCATTTACATATCTCTAATCACTTATGAGGTTGCACATTTATTCAAATACTTATAGACCATATATACATCCTGGTTAGTAAAATAAACCTGACTCCATCCCTCCCTCCCGCCCTCTCACAGGTCTCAGTGGCATTTTTTTTTAAAGAAAAGATTCTCATTTATTTTCAACATAGAAATCTTGCCCCTCCTCTGCCCACCACCACCCCTCGTTGCCCCTCTGCTTGAGGCAGAAGCTTGGGCAGGTGAAGCTGCCTGTGCAGCCTTGAGCACTTGGTCCATACAGTCAGCAAATGGCCCTGGTCTGGAGGCTCAGAAGGAGCCCAGCAGCTGGTCGTGGCCATACATGAGGGCCTGCAACACGGAGCAAGCCTGCTGGCAGAAACGGTGAGCTGACCACAGGCCCCCCTCCCCCCTCCCAAGCCCAGTATTGGGGGTGGGGCCAGCTGCGTGCTGGGAAAGCACATCCTCTGGGCCTCACCCCAGCCCTAGCTTCTTGTCCGCCATTGCCCTGAGGCTGGTCCTGGGAGAGGGCCATGCCCCCACCCCCTGGCTGAGCTAGCCCCCGGCTGTAAGTCGGAGGCAACAGACGATCTGGCCGTTGGTCGGCCTCACTGTTCTCGCTACCACAGGAAGGTGTCCAGAGTGGCCTCACTAGTCTCAACAACAACACTTGGAGCTAGAAGACAATAGATGAACATTTTGAATTTCTAAACAAAAAGTTTTTCCTACCTAGAATTTATATACATAGCTGGACATTTTCAGATAAATACTGTCTTAATAATTTGGCCTTCCTTCTTCTATCCTTTCTTAAGATGTTACTGAATATGATTAAACATAGGAGGTAAACTAGGAAAGAGAAGGATACTTAAGCCAGGAAATGGGGAACACACCACAGGAGAGTAGTGAAGACAAACAGCTCTAAGAAAATGGGGGAAAGATGTCCCAAGTGACAGCTCTATAGGAGGCCCTGCTGACCCTGGGGCAGGACCTAGGACTTCAGGATAAAAATGCAATTGACAGTCATCTGATCAATTTGGTCACATTTGGTCACATAGAAGGTAGTATTGAGAGGTGTTTTAGAGAGGGAAGAAATAATAGTAACTATATTAAAACCTAAGAAATAGAAAACAGTCATGAGAAATGATATATACTCCAGGAAAAAAAAAAAGATATATAAGAAAGGAGCTTATTTGGAGCCTCATGAATAACATTTATATGGTCATAATAATGTAAATACTAATCATAATTTAATAACAATATAATTAAAGCAGTGGGATGGGTGGTGTGGGGAGTATAAAAGAGCTAAAACATCATCCAGCATAATAAGTATTTAATAAATAAAGCTTGACCTTGACCAATTGATGGTGCTTAGAACAATGGAGAGACACTGCTAAGAATTAAGCTTACTTGCCTCTGGTAGGTGGGATAGTCGTGGTCCAAAGGATAATAGGGGATTATTATTTCATTATATCATTTTGTGCTGTTTGACTTTTTAAACTATATGTGTGTGCGTGTCACTTTAATAGAAATTAAAATTAATTTTTATTTTTAAAAAGGATTTAGAACCTGAATATCAATGGTGTTCAAAAAAATATTAGCTGTCTATTCTTAAAATGATGCCATAAATCTGAAATGTGTTGATCATTTAGCTTTGGACTCCCCAAAATGCAGGGCCTGAGAGAAGGACTTCCATGCAAGTTATTTACTTGGGGAAAATGACCCCCAGAGTTGAGAAGAGAAGGATCTGAAAGAATGAAACATGAAAAGAAGAAAAGCTGAATGAAGGATGCGTAGTTGAGCTGTTTATGGTTCTGTGGGCAATTGTACTCAGTTCTGCTGAAGTTCCTGTGAGCAAGAATGTGCCTCAGAATGTTCTGCAACCACAAGAGAAGAGTTTTTATACCCTAGCTCAGGTCCCCCATTTCCCCAGAGAGCATCAATTCCCTAGCACTTCAGACTGGCTGAGCAGGCTCACTCTGGCTTCCTGCACTACAACAGAAAAGCCTGGGGCAGAAGGCAGAAGATAAATGCAGCCAAGTGAAGGATCGTCAGGCCACACCTGCACACAGCTGTTTGTTGAAGCAATGTCCAAAGCAGGAATATAGGCTGGAGGGTGTGAGCTGGAGAATAAAAGATAACCAACATATGTGGCAAAATAAATATACACATGTATACTCTAAGCCACCTCTTGTTTACCCTCCAAACCGGTATCATAGCCTCACTTTCCTCTATACTCCCCAGATCCCAAAAGGCCTAAATACTGTCCTCTTCTACCTTGGGTCGTCAAGCCCTGTTCTTTCGTCCCCACCCATCTCCAATGCTATCTGCTTCGGGGGCTGCACTGCAGGTGACAGGAGCCACATCTGCCTTAGTCCTCTGGTCTAGCACCCACCTAGACTCTGTGGGAAGAAATTAATCAACAAAGCTTTGTTCTGGGAACATGGAGGAGGTGATGTTGACCCAGATTGGGGCACACTGACCTACAGGCACAGTTTTATCCACTCTGATGTGTATATATAAACAAGTTTCTCTCTGCATCATCATATTCTACCAGTCAGCCTTGAAAATGTGCTTGGAAGGAAGAGAGACTTACCACCATCTGTTGATTTCCATTTCCCAGACTCTCCCTGTCCCTGGGACTACAAAAAGTAGATTTGGCTGTACACAGTGCCTTATAGGAATCAGAGCCCTGGCAGAATCCAGAGGTTCTCAGGGAAGCACTGAAGGGAAAACTGTGGTAGCCTACTTCTTGGTCTTGCAGTCATATATACACAAATGATGCCAAATAAATATTTGATTAGAAACAGAAAAAAATAAGTCATCAATTCCCTTCACTCCCACAGGAAAAATGCTAATCATATTATAAACTCTTTAAAGGCAAGAATGACTAATAGCACTTTAGGGGTGAAGAATTTGAGAGAGTGTCTAATCCAGTGGTTCTCAAAGTGTAGTGTTTGGACCAGCAGCATCAGCATCATGTGGAAACGTTTAGAAATGCAGACTCTTGGCCCCACCCAGATTTACTAAATCAGAAATTGTGGGTAGAACTCAGTAATCTGGGTTTTAACAAGCCCTCCGAGTAGTCCTAATACATGCTAAAGTTAGAGAAGCACTGGTCTGAAGTTATCCAGCCCACTCTTTTTGTAGATTAGAAAAATCAGGGCAGACAACAGAAACAACACAGTCAAGTCAGGAAACAGCGGGTCTCAGAAGTCAAGCACAAGTGTATGACTCCCACATCAGTCATCTGTCTACTGATACTTGCCAACACACTTTCACCTTCCACCATGCTCCCAGAACAAGCAGCTTGTATGTAACTGGTTAAGTCAGTTTGTTAGCTAACAAATCAAGGTCATGGATTCGATCTTCAATTGGAACCATTTTCCTTTTCCATTGCATGACCACAAACTGTACCCCTCCCCTAGTAAGCCATCTCACAAATGCATTCCCTTGGTTGATAGGAAAAATAAGTCTAAAAGTACATAAGTCTTAGTGAAAATTCCATCACTTCCAAAAGGAAAATAGTACAAAACACATCTTCTGTATTGGTCCAATGATACTATCTTTGCACAAGAAGAGCCACATTGTACATTTCCTGCAGGTAGAACAGTGTGTATGTTGAGCCGGGGGAAACATCACATCAGTAGCCCAGTTCTTGTACCCTCAGCTGCAAATGCTTCATCCATTGTCAGTTTACCTCTACTCATGCTTTAAGCCAGACATTTCTAAACTCAGATTTTGTAGATAAATAACCTTCCCAAAATTTTGGAGAACTGACATGTGATTGACCCCTTTTATTTTATCAAATAAAGACATAGGCGCAAAAATAACAACTATTGCCATGACTGTCATTACCACCTAATGTTATCATATCTCACCAAAAAGTTACAGAACCTCAGAATAAAACCGATGTTTTCCATAGAATGTGAATTCATGCACTCATGCTACATTGTCCACATTTTTCTCATTTCTCCTTTTCCTGTGAAAATTTAGTATGGCATGGCACAGATCTGCAGAGCAAGGTTTGGGAACCACTTTCCATTTGAGCCCAATGGCCTTCTGCACAGCCTAGCTTAGGTCCCCTCTGGACTCCACAGGACGCTGTGACTATTTCAATGGTTGAATATCTCATATTCATTTATAGTTATCTGCTTATGAGTATGTTTCCCCCACTCTAGCATATGATCTAGAAAACAAGAATTGAGACTATTTCTTTTATTTTTTCTTTAGCACCTTTCTGGTACATGAGAGCCAGGCCATAAATATCTGTGAAAGGAGAAAAGAGGAAGGAAGGAAGGAAGGAAGGAAGGAAGGAAGGAAGGAAGGAAGGAAGGGAGAGAAGAAAATAGAACTGGATTTTTCCACAGACAAAATCTTTCTGACATCTAGTATTTCTGGCTTTAATTCTTAGAACTTAAAGAGACCCTAAGAGTGGGCAACCTAACCCAAGTCAAGAAAGTAGTACCCGAATCCACGTCAAATCAAGCCCACACTGATTTGCCCTCTTACCAGATATCAGGCATGACTTCCCCTGGCTGCTCCCCTCAGTGAGGCCTCATGTCTGAACTATGGCTTCCGGAAGGAAAACGGGGATAGTAGAAGGCTGGGGAAAGGGAAGCAGCTAGGAAGGAACTTAAGGGATGAGGTCTGAAGGGAACTTGCAATTTGTTAGTTGTGTCCTGGGGAGCTACCAGGCAGGCCACAGGTAGTTTGGACATTGAGCCCACGGGGTTGTGAGTTGATGGGATTCCTTGTTCATACTGCACCTTAAAGGGCACATTGGCACTGCATAGTTGTGCGTCTGTCTCTGAAACAGGAACCTCTGGAGAATTTAAAAAGATGCCAAAGTCCCTAAGTTCCTGGCATGGACAAACTATTGGTTAGTGCACCATGATGCAAGGGTTTGATATTTCAGAAAGGGCTAAAGACAAGACAAAAACCACTCCTGTGCCAGGATAGGATGTGGGAGGAAGGGGTGGAGGGTCATATGATAAACCTGGAAGGCAAAGCTGTATTTAGTCCACAGCTAAGATGGCACCAACCAACAACAACATCCCTCCAAAGGGGGCCAGTGACACTGTCTCCTCTTACCTACTCACTTCGTTGCCCCAGTGCCCAGAGAGTGTGTCATGGAAGGCAGACCAATGCCCTCATGTCTGCAGCCCTGGAACTTTCCTAAAGGGAGAGAAAATCCCTGTTTGGGGGAATTTTAAAGTCTTTGTGTTGGATGTCTTCCCTAGGCCCAGCTTCCAAGTTGGAGCAGAGGTAGACTAGGTGACAGAACTTGCTGGGAAAAAAGGGGGGCGGGGGGATGGATTCAATGACATTTAAAGAAGCCCATCAGCAGAGAAACTCAGAAAAGGGGAAGAAACAGAGACAGAAGAGGCCAAAGTACAGGAGGCAGTGAGTGCCAGAAGCCAGGTGTGGCATGTAGAGCTGATCTGAAAGTTCATGCAGGAACATTTCAAATAAGTGAGAAGTGATTATCTGACCCCAAACATTCATTCACTCAGTTGTTCTTTAAGAAAATATTTATGGAAATCCTACTGCCTGCCAGGCATTACGCTGAACCCCTGCCCTTAAGAAGTTTACAGTCAATTGAGGGAGATAAATAAGTAAGAAGACACCTGCAGTAGTGATTCTATCTCATGTTCACCTAGGATCTCCTGTTGCCAGTCAGGCTTCTATGCAATGTGCATTTAATCTTCCAACATCCTAGGACAGTGGTTCTCAACCTCCCTAATGCTGCGACTCTTTAATACAGTTCCTCATGTTGTGGTGACCCCCAACCATAAAATTATTTTCGTTGCTATTTCATAACTGTAATTTTGCTACTGTTATGAATTTTAATGTAAATATCTAATATGCAGGATGTATTTTCATTGTTACAAATTGAACATAATTAAAGCATAGTGATTAATCAAAAACCAATATGAAATTATATATGTGTTTTCTGATGGTCTTGGGCGCCCAAAGAGGTCGCAACCCACAGGTTGAGAACCGTTCTCCTAGGACGTAGGTCCTATTATTGTAAAATGTCACCTGCATTTTACAAACAAGAAAACCAAGGCATGGAGAGCTTAAGGAACATTCTCTATATCATTCAGGTATGAGTAGCAGAGCTGGAGATAAAAGCCAGTGTTTTTATGCTATTGTACTGAGTGGAAATATTACTGCATGGCCAAGTTCACAAAGAAAAGTAAGTACAGGGCAATAAGATTTCAAAGGAGAAGGCTCAGAAGCCCTTTCCTTATATCAAAGCTGAGTTCTAATGGATCATGGACAACTAATAAGAGAAGAATGTTAAAGCTTGAGCTGACTTAGGGAAGGAGAAAAAGAATCAAGAAATTTAAACTAAGAAGTATAAAAATGGAGCAGGAGTTAAGATTTGGTGTTTTAAAACCAGGAAGGCACAAAAATTCAGTTTGAAGAGCTAGCGATGCGTTGGCTTTGCCTATCTTTCCAAAGGCTCCCTCCCCACTAACACCAGCAGTCCCACTTTCCCAACCCCTGCCCCAAACAGAAAAGGCTGCCTGCAACATATCTCTACAGATCCTACCTCAAGCCCAGACCTGGTTTGGACACAAGCAAAGAGGAGGATTGAAAAAAATAAAACAGGAGTTGGTCAAAAGAAATTGGAAATTAAGGCTACAAAAAAAGTATTCTTTATGTCAAGCCTTTGAAAATTTAGCTGGTAGGAACAAAAAAAGGCAAAGAAGAAAAACAAGTGGACATTTGTTTAGGTTAGTGTTATTCAATAGAATTTTCTAAAATAGTTAAAATGATCTATATCTATGCTATCCAATACATGTGCTACTTAGTCACGTGGCTATATAAATTTAATTTTAATTCAAATAACATTTAAATTCAATTACTCAGTTATACTAGCTACATTTCACATGTTCAGTAGTCACATGGGAATGCTAGCTAACATATTAGATATCACGGTTCTAGATTATAAAATTTTGTTGAGGCTTAATATAATTAAAATACATAGAAAATTTGAAGGTACAGAATTAGGATGTAGATGGGTTTCCTTTAGGAGAGATAAAAATTTTCCTTACAAAAAGGTAAGCCATGGGGGAGCTAAAAAAATCGTTTGGATAACTAGTTAATTGATAGGTGTACATTAGATATTTCTTGCTTGATAGGGAGACTCTGCACCATGAGTTAGGATACCAAACTCCTAGTTTCCCATCCTCAGCATGATTGACACTTGTTGTGTGAGTTCATACACGTAAGTTCTTCCCTTTGATCCTCTCCCTCTTCTCTAATGGAAATTGGTCCCGATCGTGGATAACAAAAGGGAAGCACATATACCACAACCACCACCCAACCCACCCCGTGCCTGTTTCCACTGCAGACATGGTCATTAAACATGATACTTTTCCTACTAAGCTGAGGTCAGCCTTGAGCTTCTTTAAAATTTACAGCACCAAGCAGCCTTCAACAATTAATTAGAATTGTCACAGAAAATGAAACCTCTTTGATACCTCATTTGGGCTAATCATTAAGTCAATTTGTGATTGATGACCAAAGAAAATAAAATCAGACAAAACAATAACACTGAAAGTGCCATTATCTGGACAATTGTCTGTATGACCATTGGTCATAGCCATTCTGACAAATCAATTTGAGATGGTAAGTCTGCTGTGCTGGTTAATTTTATGGGTCAGCTTAGCTACACTATGGCTCCCAGTTGTTTAGTCAAACACCAGTCTAGATGCTGCTGTGAAGATGTGATGTGATTAACATTTACATCAGTAAATTCTGAGTGAAATAAATTACCCTTGTGGGTGAGCCTCATCTAATCAGTTGAAGACCCTAAGAAAAAAGACTGAGATCCTCAGAAGGAGTAGGAATTCTTTTTTCAGTCTGCCTTTCCAGGGTCTCTAGCCTGCTGGTCTTCCCTGAAGATTTCAGACATGCCAGCCTCAACACTTGCATGAGCCAATTCCTTAAAACCCTCTCTCTCTCTACATATATGCGTTCTTATATATGTATATGTGTATTTGTATGTATGCATATGTATGAGTATATGTATACAGACATATATATACCGTACATCCTATTGGTTCTGTTTCTCTGGAGAACACTGATACACCTGCCAAGAATACAACACAATACACCTATGTACCTACAATCTTATAGGGGCAGCGAATGAACAATTAGTACTATAAAGATACACATTTCACAGGAAGTAATTGCTAGTGTATGTATATGAAGTGGAGGGTTGGAGGAGTCCTAAGCCCTGTTCTCAACTTTGTCTTGGTCCAGACACTTCAGGCTTTATGATCTAAGGAAAACATTTACAGTACCCTTTTCTGCCCCTGGGTGTAAAGGAGAGGCCAGAGGAATCCACTCCATTGAAAACCCCAGAGGAGCAATGCATGTGTCCATCATTCCTGTGTTGACTTGGTCTGCATGACCAAGTCAACACAGGATAATTATCTGGTTAATTGCTTGGGAACAAACAAGGCCTAGCCTCATATTGAAGATTGAAAACAGTGTAATAACCAGTGTGTGCACAAATCAGGAACAGCAACTTCCAGGGACCAGCTCATCTCATTCCTTCCCTTCTTCAACCACTCAGTAAGCATGTCTTCAGGAATTCATCAGTGCAAAAGAAAACAGGAATGATTTCATCCACAGATAAATTCTATTTGGTCAGTGTGCCATTTCTAAAAATTGGGAAATTTCTAATTAAAATCCAGATTCCAGTTTCACTTTGAAAACAAAGAACATTGAGGACATTCAGCCCACATTTTTGCACGGTGGTAACCCGTTGCAGCTAGGTGAGTAAGGGCAAGACCCTAATTCTCCTAATTCCCACTGTTCCCTATAATCCTCCCTCCATTGGGCCACTTAGGTCCCCTACTGTATGTCTAGGCATTTGTGTTCAGGCGCCTTATCTACACAGTCCTGGGCCATAGACTTCTTGAAGGAAGACCTTACTTATTCATTTGAAGATACCCCCCTCAGAGCTGTGCACAGTGCCTGGCTCACACGAAGCTCTCAAGGATCTCTCGTTCTGCATGGTAAAGCACAGACTCCAATTCACAGCATCTAGCTGAAGTCACAATTTGACTTCTATAGTGTCAGCATCTGCCAGTGAGAAAGGGGTGGAGGGAGCTCCAAGGGAATAATGCCTGGAGGGGGGGTTTCAAGGCCAAGAATGCTGCCTGGATAATTTTAGATGACAGCTTGGACACGCCTGGAGTCAGGGCAGGGGGGGTGCTCCATGCCCTAGGACATGTTTAAAGTCACAGACACTAAGCAGAACACGGCTAATGTGCTGTCAGCCCGTAGGGATTAACCCCTGCCCCCTGGCTGGTGGAAGGGGAGGAACTGGAAATATCTGAGCCAGCTCAGAAGAGAGAAAACAGTAAGTACTTGGCAGAAGCAAAGCAAATAGTAGACGTCTCCCATCCTAGCCTTTTGTTATTTGAGGGTTTCCCCCTATCTCCTTGCTCTTGGGGGTACATTACTTATGAGGGTGGCAGACAAAGTTTCAGAAGACTCATCTTTACACCAAGTGCCTGTCCCCTTTCTCAAATGGGCTCTCCTCCTGCTTTTGCCTGATATCTTGCCTCTGTGGCCTCTGTTGTCCCTCCATCTCTGACTGCCCATACATATCCTAAGCTCTCCTCAAGACACATTTCCAAAGGCCACCTGTCACTGGAGCCTTCCCTAATGCCCCCAGCTGAAAGCAACCCGTCTTTTCATTGCACTGCCTTCACCAAAGGTCATGGTGGTCCAAACTATGAAATGTTCTTCTCAGAGTCTAAACAGACAGCCCCGAGGCCCAATGTGGGCTGAACCAAGTAGAACCATGGACTCTTAGAGCTGAGGAGGACCCCCGGGATTTGCACTCCCCCCACCCTTTCCCAGAGAGGTCAATTGAAGCCAAAGAAGGACAAATGACTTGGTCAAGGTCATAGAGACTGCATCCTGCTTCTGTGAGGTGTGAGTTCTAGGATAGGCAATGCCAGGAGAGGCTGAATTCACAGTTAGAGGAAGGACCTGAGACAAACCTTAGCACTGCCATTGTACTAGCCAATCTCCCAAAGACCCAGGGATCCTAAGGGGGAGACAGAGAAACACTCTGGGCCTCAGGCTCAGCCCAGCCAGGGTCCTGACAGAAGGAGTTTACAGAAAAAGGAGATGATGGGGCGGGAGGTCACATCTCTTTCCAAAGGATAGGAAGGATGGAGTGTGCAGGGTAAGGGGCCCTCTGGGATCTGGAATAAAGCCCTGGAGTAAGGGTAATAAAGATAGAGGGCTTTATTCCAGATCCCAGAGGACCTCTTACTCTGGGCTTCTCCTTGGCCTTCTCAGGTAGATTATGTATCTGAGGGAGTGCTGGCCTTGACCCCACTGCTCCTGATGGAATTGTTCTCAGCACACCAGTGGGTGTTCAGTGTGGTTTTCACCAGGAGCTAAGCACCTCCTTCAACAGGTGACTTCTGGCCAGGAAGATGGGATGCCAAGAAACTGATGCCCTGGTCCTCCTTTTTAACACTGCGGCTATATGAAGGGTCCTATCTCTGACTTTTATCCCTGAAAAGGCTGAGAGAATAAATGGGAAAAAGAAGAGGTCATATTTTTTTTAAAGGAGGAAAATGGGGAGGGTAGAGAAGAGGGAACTGGGAAGTGGATGGAAAGCATAAAGTGCCTGAAGCTAGATGAATAATGAAGACATGGAGGGAGGAGAGGAAGAGAGCCCAGCCAGGAGACTTTGGGAACAGAACGTCCCAAATTCACAATCACTGCTAAGTCTGTACTGATGGCTGACGTGACCCCCTCCCAGGCCTCACACCATCTCCTGGGCCAATTCGCCCCTGATGGCAGTTGATCAGTGGGACCCAGCATTGACAAGGCAAGAATTCTGGGGGAGAGATGGAGGGGAGGGGTGGAGGAGGGTAGCCTTTTCCCTCCTTCAGCCCCTAAAATGCCCATCCCTAAATCTTCCTGTCAGAACCAGAGGCTCTGAGATGCTGTGGTCGTTAGCAGGCAGAGCCAGTGCTGTATAGATCACACTTCTACTCAGCTGATAGGGGCTCCTCATAGACCCACTCTCTAGAAGACCCTGACTCAGCATCCAGCAAGAGAAGGGGGATGCTAAAGGGATTTGGGAAATCCAGTAAATGTTCCCTAAGACCCCAGCTCTTTAGTGGAGCATTTAGGATGAAAAGATGGCTTTGGGCCCCTATATTTGAGCCTATTCAACCTATTCCATGCTGCTCACATTTATTAATACGTTAACAGTATTTCCAAGGCAAAGTGTTCCATCTATTTTGGTTACTTCCCCATGGTCTAAAGCCATCTTTGCTTCTGAGATATTTCTGTACCTCCACAGGGAATCAGGTCATATACAGGAATATTACTTCTCCAAACTCTTCCAGCTGTATAATTCAGTTCTGAACTTTTACAAATAAACTGAGACCCAGAAAAGGAAGATGACCAGGTAAAGGCTGCTTGCCTGGAGATATCATGTCAAGGTTGGGGCTCTGGACCCCTATCCCAGCTCTTTCTCCTTTGGTCCTCCTGGCCTTCACCAAGTGGAGAATAAATGGGTAAACTGTCAGTTCCACATTCCACAGCATAATCCAACACCATAGAGTGTAGGATTCTGCCATTACTTCTAGGAGTCCTTTATCTTTCCCATTAGTGCTGGGCATTCCTCTTTTTCACAAAATGACCCAAATCTGGTCTTGCAGACTGATTTTCATAAGCATTTGGGGTCTGTGCTTCCCAGGGCTACTGTGAAGCAAAGCAGAGTTTGGTGTGAAGGGTTCCAGGTAAAGGTTCCACAAGTTATTGACACTGAGAGATATAGTCCTCTGAGTACAGGTGGCCTGGGAGTGTCAGTGGCTCTCATTCATCCACCACCAAGCCAAGACCTGCTGATGAGAATCATTAGAAGGGGTCCTCACAGATTCCCGGGAGGGTAGAGGCTTCAGGCATGCTTAATGGGAAGACACCATTTACAATTTCCAAACAAACATACTCACAGCTCAGTTGTGCTGCCTGGATGGTTCCAATTCCTCCTGCTGAGTCTGATTTCTCTCCGACTTTTTTTTTTTAATTATTAAAAATACAGACCATCTGCCATCCCCGTAGGAGAAAAGAACGGGCTGGAGGGCTATAAACAGATCCTACGGGAAGCCAGGGCTGTAGTGCTCACCTCGGCCAATCAGCCTCAACCACCCAATCCTAGAAAATGCCTGGAAGATTCCAACTATTCTTCCCTGGAGGCTTTATGTTTTTGCTCAGAAGAAAATTGGTTTAGAAGGGCAGCTGCAAAGTGCACGCAGACAGGAGCAAGGAGTCAGGATGTGGGATTAGGAGAGATGTGAGGCCTTGATGGGACTCCCACAGCAGCTTTTACTTGGGGAAAGTCTGGATTTTATGGGGTTTCTAGTCCCTGCTGACTCAGAGAAGAAAACAGACCTTGGATTTCCACAATAAGGTGCTTAGCCCTGCCTCACACACCCACTGGATCCTCAATAACATTATTTATTTGACTTGACATTGACAACTGAGGTTTGCAATAACATACCGTATTTGCCGGCGTATAAGACGATTTTTTGGCCCTGAAAAATATGCCTCCAAGTGGGGGGTCGTCTTATACGCCAGGTACACTTCAGATAGACTGCCCATAGTGCTTGCCCCATGCCATAGTGGCCTCCCGATGCCCGCCCACTTCATTCCACATACCGTTCAGGCATCAGCAGCGCTGCTGGGTGT
>NW_006290306.1:593902-616123 GCF_000327345.1 Myotis davidii | reverse complement strand
AAGCATTTGAATATAAATTAAAATGTTAAAATCAAATCTGATATTGTTTTACCTTTATGTGGAAGGTGTGCGGAAGAGGGGGTAGTCTTATACGGTGAGTATATAACAAACTCTGTATTTTGAGTGGAAATGTTAGGGGGTCGTCTTATACGCCCAGTCGTCTTATACGCCGGCAAATACGGTAGTTATAATGAAACCCAGACTTATTTGCCTTAATTTGCATATGAGCCATAGAGCACAATGGGAGATGAATGGTATCACCCTAACTCAGTGATGGCGAACCTTTTGAGCTCGGTGTGTCAGCATTTTGAAAAACCCTAACTTAACTCTGGTGCCGTGTCATATATAGAAATTTTTTTATCTTTGCAACCATAGTAAAACAAAGACATATTTTTGATATTTATTTTATATATTTAAATGCCATTTAACAAAGAAAAATCAACCAAAAAAATGAGTTTATGTGTCACCTCTGACACACGTGTCATAGGTTCGGCATCACTGCTCTAACTCAAAGAGATAGCTGAAGATAAGAATTATTTGTTAGACCAGTCTTATAAGTTCACAGATACCTTTGGTTTTCTAAAGAAGCAAATAAACTTGGTAATGTTAACGATAAACTTGTGAACCACCATGTAGGCAACTGTAAACCATAAGGTTCATGGTGTTACAAAGGCAGTTATTGGTTTTATCATCTTGATAGGGTCCCATGGCTGCTAGAGCCAGACTGCCTGGGTCTGTGTACTAATTCCTCACTTTCCAGAAGTATGAGCCCAGGCAAGTTACTTAACCTCTTTGTGCCTCAGTTTTCTATTTTGTAAAATGGGCATAATTACAGCATTTCTATCAGGTTAAAAAATATTTAGCAAGTTAATACATGTAAACCTTTCAGTTATCATATTGACTCCTGACTTTTGATAGCTACCACTTCCAGGAGTGGGTCCCTCCCTTCTTATTGCCCCCCATCCAGGATCCTCTTGTTCTGTCCTGTGTGGAATACCTATTTCACTCTCCAGACAGAAACTGCCACACCAGGACCTAAATAACTAGGACACTTGGCAGTGGGTGTGGCAGTAAAAGCTCACATCCAGTAGCCTCTCATAGAGAAGGAAAGGCTCCCAAAGTCAAAGACCCCATGTGAAAAAGTTACATGGCTAGAAAGGATGTATGACTGCTTAATGCTGGCCACATTTGAGAAGGAAGGCCTCAGTTCTCTCATGTTGAATCTAGACTGGCCTGATGGCTTGATTGACAATAAAATATGGCAGAATCAACACTCTACAGCTTCAGAGGCCTTGCAGCTCGTTCCTAGGTTTCTTAGAACACTCTCTTTCAGAGCATAGAGCCACCCTATATAATAAAGATGTGATATGCAAATGGTTGTTACACCGTGAAGCATAACGACTGACTGCAGAACAACTGGATCGAGGATCAGCAGGAGGGTGGGGCAGTGAGCTACAAGCAGGCGGCAGAGAGCTACAGGAGGGGGCAGGGCAGCAAGCTAAGGGGGAGTGGGGGGCAAGAGGGGCGAGGGAGCTACAGGAGGGTGGGGCAGTGGGCAGGGAGCTACTGGAGGCCAGCAGTGAGCTAATGGCACACAGATTCGTGCGCAGGGCTACTAGTCATGAATAAAGCATGATGATTTCATTGCAGAGACAACATGGTGAGGCCTGATACTACACACCTGAGAGGTAGCGGGCCCCAGCTGAGCCCACCCTACCAGTCATTCCTACCAAGGCTGACATCTGCAAAGCACATCACATCACATAGGACTTGTCACAGAGGACATCCTCAAGAATGGCTCTGGGCTTTATTAGCTGTTCTGAAGAAGACAGACACTGTAAGTCAACACAGTGGCAAATTTTGGCCCTCAGTCCCCATGTCTCTTATTCTGCTTCCTTTTCTTTCTCTCTCTGATGCACTTAGAATTGCATGATCTCCCCTAGCCTCATTTAGTTTCCAACTATCTGTCCATCTATCTCTTCCCTCTTATCCTTATCGTAAACATTTTGATTAATCTGTCTGTTGGTCTATGTCATCCTCATAGAAGGCCTTTTTGAGGACATCCTCTGCATCACCCCATCTCCAGAAAACAACCTGCTCCATTGGTGCACAACATAATTTATTATAGACCCGGCAGACTGCATTTAATGGACAAACTCCCCCTCCTCCTGCTTCCTATATTTGAAGTGGAGACATCTGGAAACCAGTTTAACAAGGTGGCTGACAGGCAGCTGGTTTCTGGGGCTTCTCAGGGGGACTCCAGGGAGCCATTTCAATTGGGTTGATGGACTGCTGGTCTCAAAGAAAATCCAGTCAGCTGCTCCAGACTTCCCACCTGCAACCACAGGAAGGATCCACATCCGTCCAAAGAGGAAGGGATAACGAGTGGAGGCAACTACACAGGAAAGTGTCCTGCATTCCCTGCTGCCCCCCCCCCAACCTGTGTGCTCTTAAGTAAGACATTAGCTCTCTCTGGGACCTATCCATCCAAAGATGGATTTTACCACATGAGTTCTCACATCCCTTCTCACCTTAACATTCTAGCATCCTGGGATAGAGCAAAGCCACCTGGTCAGAGACAGACAGGGAGGAAGAGCAGAAAAAAGCCATCCATCATTTATTGAATTGTCATTTGACAGAGTCCCAGGGCTTAGTGTGCAGTGGGACACCAAGGTAAATAAAGAACTTACAACTGAGAAGAGATGAAACAAAATCCTCACTATCCCAGATAATAGTGCCTAGCTGCAAGGGCATCCCCCTAGTTCCAGTGAGTTTATAACCAGATGGGAGAGATAAAATTCCATGCACAGGGTAAGGCGAGACCAGTAAGGGCAGAGTGTAATTAATGTGACTAAGTACCGAGTGGTGTATACAAGCCTTAACTCCTATGGAAACTGAGAAGAGATTATCCAGAGAGTGGGAAGGAGGAAGGAGAGCTTCCTGGAGGAGGTAGAACTTGAGTTGAACCTCAAAAATCTTATTCCCTTGGAAGAAGAAAGTGAGGATTACCTGGGTCCAATGCAAAATGAAAATGCAAGGCCCTGTGCTCAAATTTTTTAAATTTCAAAACAGTGACAGCAGAGCATTAAATCAAGCATGCAGCTCTTCAGGTGTGGGACCCTGTGCAACTGCTGAGATCACTCACTCATGAAGCTGGTCCTGACACCAGGAACCTGTTGGGGTGCTGGAAATATATTTAAACTATGGGGATGGGTCAATAATCTAAACATTAGAACTAAAATTATTTGAAGAAACCAGAGGGGTAAATACTCATGACCTTGGATTTGGCAATGGATTCTTAGACTTAACAGCAAAAGCATCATCAACAACAACAACAAAAATAAATTGGGTTTCATAAAAATTAAGAACATATGGCACCAAAGGATATTATCAAGAAAGTAAAAATACTACCTATAGAATGGGAGGAAATATATGCATATTATATATCTGATGAGCATTGAATATCCAGAATATTTACAACTCAACTACAAGAAGAAAACCACCTCATTTTTTTAAATGGGCAAAAGCCTTTAATAGATATTTTTTCAATGATTGCAAACAGCCAATTAGCACATGGAAAGATATTCAACATCATTGGCCATTCAGGAAAATCAAGTCAAAGTCACAGTGAGATACCTCTTCAAACTCACTAGGATGACAGCAATAATGAAAAAAAAATAAGAAGATAACAAATGTAGGAGAGAATGTGGAGAAATAAGAACCTTCATACATTGATGATGAGAATGTAAAATGGAAAGCAGTTTGAGAGTTCCTGAAAAAGTTAAACATAAAATTATCATGTGACCCAGCAATTCTACCCATAGGTCTATACCTGAAAGAATTAAAAACAAGTGCTCAAACAAATACTTATCCATAAATGTTCATAGCAAGACTACTCATAAGGCTGAAAAGGTAGAACAACCAAATGCTAGTCAACACATTAATGGTTAAACAAATTGTGGCGTAAACAGACAATAAAGTAGTATAGATTTATAAAAAGGAATGAGCTATTGCCTAGCTGGTGTAGTTCAGTGGTTGAGTGTCAACCAAAGCACCAAGAAGTCACTGGTTTGATTCCTGGCCAGGGCTCAATTCCCAGCCTGAGGCATGCAGAAGGCAGCCAATCAATGTTTCTCTCTCATTGATATTTCTATCTCCCTCTACCTCTCCCTTCCTCTCTAAAATCAATAAAACCATATTTTTTTAAAAAAGCCCAGAATAGGTAAATCCATAGTGACTGCAAGCAAATTAGTGACTACCAGTGGATCAAGGAAGGTGGGCATGGGGAGTGATTACCAAATGTGTATCAATGTTCCCCTGGAGTGATGAAGAAATATTGAAGCTAAAGAGAGGTAGTGGCTGCACAACATTGTAATGCACTAAATCCACTTCATTGTACACTTTAAAATTAATTAAAGTTCATTTTACCTCAATAAAAAAATAATAAATTTTTTAAAGCTATAGAGAAAGAATAGTGAATATGTCTGTATACTACTGGGATATCCCAACAGTGCTATTCCACAGGGAAATGTAACATCACAGCTGTCTATATTAGCAGAATGGATTCTATTGCTGACCACCTGGGTTAGGATGCTGACTCTGCCTTTTGCTGGCTGAATAACCTTGGCCAATTTACTTAGGCTCCTGTGCCTCAAACTACTCATCTGCAAATGGGGATAATATTATTGTTATATGATGATTGAAGATCAAATCAGTTAATAAATGTGAAGTGTTTAGAGCAGGCCTGGTTTTTGGTAAGCACACAGTAGAACTGAGCCTTTCTTGTTCCCAAAGATGTAGGGATTTCAGAGGGACCTGGTCACCTTCTGCCACCCCTACCTTCTCACTGCTCTGCCTTATTTATGTGTAAGTTCAGGGTATATTTATGACCTATATAAGTGTGTCCATGACTAACCCTAGCCCTGGGGGTAATTAAACCCCATGGAAGGATAGCTTACCCAAGAAAGAGCATTTTACAACAGCCTTGAGTTTTGGGACCGGAGTTGGAATGGAAAGGATATAGGAAAAGTAACAGCAGGAGAAGCACAAGCAGAACTCTGGCCTTCCAGGCTCTCAGGAATATCTAAGTGTGAGCCTCCCACAATGTTTTGCCACATTAAATTAAAGGGGTTTCTCCCTTCCAGCCTCCCTCACCCCGACAGCTGTGGCCACAGAGGATGCAAGAAAAATTAGCACTGAGTTCTTTCGAACTTCAGGAATTTTCATATGGTTTCTATAAAGCTATTTAGTTAATAATTTTATTTCAATAGACTTCCTTTTTTACTTCAATAAATTTATTTTATAGGAAATTTTATATTAGTACTCTAAGTCAGGGACAGCCATCTGCTTTCTTCAAAAAAGTGTTATTGTAATGCAGCCACACCCACATGTTTACTTATTGCCTATGGTTGCTTTTGCACTCTGAAGCAGAGTTAAGCATTTGCAATAAAGACCTTACATAGACTGCAAAGGAAAAAATATTTACCAACTCACTTTTTGCAGAAAAAGTTTGTCTATCCCTGCCCTAAGTGAAAACCAGTATCACTTAACTCAAATGAAAAAGCAAAAATTAATGTATTGGAAACAAAATATTATCAAATTCCAGCTAGATTCTGTTATTTTCACTCAATAAATATTTGTCCATTCCATTCATTCATTCGTTATCTGTCGAGTACTGACTCTAAACACCCTACAAGGTCTTGGGAGCACAGAGGCCAATGAGATAAAAAGGTCTCTATTTTTCTGAGGTTTATGCTCTAGTGGGGCTTGACAGCACTGAAAAACAAGTATTCAAAGTTATCCAAAAAATAGGTATCCAAGTTATTTTTTATTTCCATGGTAATAGAAAATAATAAATAGCACAGTACATAATAGAAAGACTTAGAGGTGGGTAGAGGGTTTTTTCAAGTTGTGGGTCAAGAAAGAGCTCTCTGAGAAGGTGACACTGGGGCACAAACTCTGGAATTGCTAGCAGAGAAAACAGGAAATGCAAAGGGCCTAAGGCAGGAATGGGCTTGATGTGTTTGTTCTGGGCACTAGGTATTCAAAGACAGGCAGCCATCTTTGATATCATCCCACCAAACAGCACATGCTGGCAGCTACTGATTTGATTTGTCAAGATATACTTGGGAGGGCTGCACACCCACCTTATTGATCCTTGGTGCATTAAGCTACCTGAAGGCTGGGATTAAGCCTTGGCCAAGCTGGCGGGCAGGTCTGAGTGAAAACTGCTACTCAGCCTAGTCCTTGGTCAAACAGAACCATCCAGGCCTATGTGCCTCATCTTATGCTGTCATGAGGTGGACAGCCTAACAAGGGTGTGACCTTGAGTGAAGTGGTTGTCCACTGCTGAGGCTGACTGACCCTGAAGGAGCCAACAGCTGGACACCATCTGCTGACTGTACCTCTGCAGCTGAGCAGCAAGTCTTTTCCAGAGGGGCATCTGGGTGACCATCTTCAGGCTGTCCATTACAGGGGAAATGCCTTCGCTGAAGAGTATGTTCCTTACTCTTACTATTCTTCTGCCCCAAATCCCCGGCCCACCACACATTACCCATTCTTCCCCAGAACCTTGTCACCAGCTGCCTGGAAGGGTGAGAAAAGTCCAGTCCAGCTAAGGCGGCAGATGGAACAGCTTACAGTATAAAGGTTTTTCTTTGAGGACTCAAAGATGGAAGCCATTAGGCCCCAGTAAATAAATCAATGTGTTCATTAACTAATCTACTAAGAAATTATGAGTCATTTTACAGTGCATAGCAGTGAAAAACTCAGAGCATCTCGCAACATGCGCATTTGGGGGTTGTATTTTCTTGTGCTCTTGGAAACACTCTAAATAGACACCCACCTTCTAAGCCAACTTGAAAGCCTGGCTCACCGTGAACCTCCCCCCCACCCCCATATCTCTGGCTTTTGGATCACCAATGGCTGCCCATGGCTAGGGTGACTGACCCACCATGGTCAGTTGGGGAAGAGCCACATGCAGTTATTCACTGAAAACCCTGGACCAGGTCAAAGGTCCTTCTTAGCTCAGGAAAGAGAGAAAGAGGGAGAGTGATTCCCCCAGAACACCTGAAAGTAGGAGAGCATGTACCTGTGTTGAAATCCCACTCCTCCTGTCAGGTTCTCGAGTGGATGCTATACAGCAGAACTCTCTCTTCACAGAAACACGTTGTGAACTCCTGATTTCAGCTAGTACGCTTGCTTTAAAGATGTACTGGTCTGAGCATCTGATGCTTATGATATTGCCCCCCTGCTCCCCAGTCAGAGGGCCATGGAAGAAAGGTAACTTGCGGGAGACACATAGCCAGCTCTGCAGGGCTGGGCGAAGAACCCCAGATCAAGTCCTTTTCTTCCCCTGTCTTATCACTGTCCACTGCAGTGTCCTGTCCTTCCTGTGGCCGGTCCTCCCAGCTGCTTGGTGCCCTCCAGGTTCAGTGCAGGGCCCTGTGACCCTCCATCCTGGGCTTCGCTGACCTTCAGAGGACTGGCGATGCTGTTTCCCGTCACATTGTCAGCGTCACCTCACAACACCTTCATCCAACTGCTTCCCTGCACATGTCTCAGAACCAGCCCCCTCAACAGCAGGAGTTTGTCCAGGCCCCACCGCTGCTCTGGGGAGCCCCTGGGATCTTCACAGGGGAAACTCTGAAGGTGATTAAGAGATGGCGCCACATAGCACCCAGGAAGAGTGGTATATGTGTGCTAATTGGAAGTTCTGGTGAACTCTGGGAAGGGAGGAGGAGGGGAACAGGGATGAAGTTCCACTGGGAGGGAGCAGCTGCCAGGGTCCCTAGACCATCTCCAGCTGGTCTGGAGGAGGGTGTGTATGACTCTCATTGTCTTCTGTGCTTGAGTGGGGCTTCCTCAGCCATGTTGGGGGGTGAACATGTTTCCCATTCACCCCTACCCACAGTGAGAACTCTGACTTCTTCCTCAAGAAAACTCCAGAGGCTGCTGTTTAAGGAACCAACTACTTCTTTGCTATCAACCCCTAAGCCTGAGTCCCAAACCAAGCCCTTTGGAAAATAGAAAATGGAATCGGAAATGTAAAAGCAGAGAGTTCAGTGCCCCTTGGTGGGATCCAGCAAAAAGGTGATGTAGGATTGAATGAATGATGGTCAAACAAAAGGCCGAGAGTCAGACCCTCTCGGTGGGTTGTTTTTTTTTTTTTTTAATAAGAACTCCCCCTGCATCAGAATGCTCTAGAATGTGTGTTTTAAATCTAGATTTCTCAGACCCATGGATCAGAGTTCCTGAGAAGGTCCCAGGAACCAGCTCTTCCAGCCATCCAGTCATTCTTAGCACAGTTAGGTGTGAGCACCTCTGATGAGATAGAGCCTAGTCCTGAGTCCATCATAGAACAGGTGAGCTTCACCTGTTTTCTGTAATTTGTGGTTGACAATGTACTTCTCATTTGGTTCTCAAGACTACCCTAAGATGCAGAAAGGGACTGTTACTATCAGAGGAGCAGGGCATGGTGAGGAGAGAGCCTGGGAAGGGTGGACATGGAGGCAAAGAATGTGGGTACTGGAGAGTTGAAGAAGCCCCCTGAAAGCACGCATCCCCTTAGCCAAATCATCACAACGAGAGGGAGAAGAAGTGAGAAGGTTGAGAGACCCTCTGACAGGAAGTGAAGAAGCATCACTGAGAGTTGACTGCACAATTACAGCCAACTGTAATTGGAGAGGCAATGGTTCTGAAGGAACTGCAGGAGGCAAGGGGACTTTCCCAGGGAAAGGAGGGGCAGCCATTGTGGGGGTGAATGATGACAGGTGATAGGCAGGAGCTGAGAAGAAAGAAACTCAGTGTTGGAGTGGCTGGAAGTTCACTTCTTTCCATGAGCTTGGAAGGAAGGGAGTGGTGGCCCTGGGATGGGTGTGAAGAGGTCGCAGTTCCTGAAGGAGACATCTGTCAGTCTGCAGCTGTTATGAGCCAAGCTATGCAGGAAAGGCTCTGGGATGGCTGTGAGCCCAGAGATCCGATGGGAAGTGATGACGGCATGAATCATCTTGGAAGGAGAGAGAAGAGGGCCAAGACATGATTCCTTCTTCTCCCATCCCACGCTTAGTTATCTCCTTTGTACTTCCTTTTTCTACTCTGTCCCAATGGCCCAGAGCCAAAAAGCTGCTCCTCACCCTCATGGAAATCCTCTTTAAGACCCACTGCCAATCTGCCCACCCAGCTCAATCACATTCAAGAAGAGGGTGAGACTGCCTTTTGCCTTTGAAAGCTATTATTTTTTTATAAGGCTAAGGAGCATGATACAATAGTGACAGAGTAAAGAGTAGGCCAATGTGACAGCCTTAAAGCAGGATTTCAACGTTGCATGATTGAGAAACTATACTTGGAGGACAAGAAGGCTCCTCAGAAGCCCTCAAATCTGAACAGGGTCCTCTTCAAAGATAATCTTTCAACCTCCCAGCTTCCACCCTGGCTATCCCACCTCTTCCATTACTTGTCTTCTCCATACATGAAGAATGTCTATTACAGCCTTTGTCATAGTGCTATTGACCCCATCAGAGAGAGGAGGGCCATGGTTTTATTGTATTCCTCCTTTCCCCTGGAACCCTTAGAGTCTTGGGTCTGGAATTGACCAGTGTTCCTAAGAAGAGTGAGAGGGAAAATAAAAAGACCTCAACCCAAAGTTTTAGATGAGTGTTTCAGACTTGACATGCTGAAAGCAAGAGCAGGTGGGAGAGCTCAGCCCCTGCTATTTTGCAATGGATCCTTGGGGCTTGTGAGCTGGCCACCTTGAGCAGACAGCAACAGCCTAGCAAATAATGCAAGCACACATGTATCTTCAACTCTCTGATACCCACAAACAAATGCATGTGGGCAACTGCTTTATTTTGCTTCCTTTTCCCACCTATATCCATAGTACTTGTAGGAGACCACCTGTACTCCAACAGCTTTCCATCTCAGCCACCATCATTTCTATGCCCTCTTTTCTCTGGCTTCAGAAACATGATTTTCCCGTCCCTGGAGCAGGATGACAGTACTGGAGACTCACTGCTCTAGGAGCAACCATTCTGATCTAGCAGTTGGTGGATAAAAATCCTGGCTTCCTCAGAAGGTGAACACCTCTCAGAGGGTCCCTGACAGGACTGAGCCCAGTTGCCTACATCAGCAATCTGCTCATTAACACACACCATTTATTGACTTTCTTCCCTTCCCTGCCCCACTTTTTCTTTTCCTTACCTTGCTTCCTAGGATCACTCATAAATCAGCTCTAGCACTCAAATCTTTGATTCAAGGTATGTTTTGGGAAAACATAAACTAAGATAGTATGGGACTTAAATTTAAGTATAGGGGTTATTTATACCCTCATAATGAAATCTGTTACTATACACACCTATTGGCTATGCCAGAACAACAGCCAACTGCCAGAGATATGGAGAGCTTCTTAAAAGAGAAAGGGAACTGGGCCATTGCTCAGCTCTAGTACTGTTCACCAGGAAGCTCTGTCAGGCTGCAGAACTCCCAGGTACACAAGGGATTGTTTAATCTACTCTGGGCCACCTTTACCTGGCACAGGAAGGCAGGGTGATTTTGTGTAAGGCAAGGAAAAGATGCTCTGAGAAGCCTAGTCATCCCAAGGCATGATTTCTATTCATAAGTACTTCATCTCGGTGAGTTCAGCATTGCCTGTCTAGACCCTGCAAAGACCTAGGAGAAAGCTCCATAAAACCCTGGCAACCTGGAAATTACAAAACAGTGAGCATGGGTCAAGATAATTTTATTTTGCTTAGAAAGAAAAGAAACATCTCGGACTGCTTTTTAAAGAGCCCCAGATTTGAAGCCAGCCTATTGCCAAGAATGCTGCCCTTCCCTGCACAATGCACATGGCCTGTATTCTAAGCACTTGGGTTGCCTGCTCCCCACAATCGAAGTTTCATGTATATGGGCTCACTCATCTCTCTCATCAGTTGACATCTCCTCTCTCAGCCCATCCCAGCCACTTGGCCACTAAACCACAGGAGATGAAGAGGACTTCCAGAGGAGAAGCTGGGAACATCCTGGGTGGCCAGTGGGTAAGCAATTCCACCAGGGAACCCAAAGAGGGGAGGGGAGTTCCCAACATTCAGTCCCAGAGATAAAAGGGGTGGCTGGGCTGAGGGTGAGGGTGACTTTCCTTGATTCTAAAATCCTTGTGTATTTTTAAGGAAATTATATCCATATGTTTCTGATTCATTTACTCATAAACTCATCAAAATGTTATTTGTTAAGAGCTATTTGAAGTCTAAGAAACTTTATAACAGCCTGTTTAATAAACCTAAAGAGGTTGTTCTCCCTCCCCCCTTTATTTTTTAGAAAGGAGATGTGATTTTTGTTCCCCTCTTTTCTCTTTGGAAAAGCAAGTGGTCATATACCTATATAGTGATTCAGGACCATGAAACTCAAATCATCAGAAAGACCATGAGACAGAAAGACCAAAGCCCGGGCACTGAGCTCTAATCTGCCCTAACCTGGGGGATCTTCTCTAGATGGCTCACCTTCACAGAGCTTATGTAATCATCCAAACTCCTCAGAGAGAGATGCTTAAAATCAAAGGACCCTCAAGCACTGAAGTTCCTATAATTCCTGACTTCTTTATTTATCATCACCTCCCCACCATCTATACCTTGCCCAGACTTCAGTAAGGTAAATTCTATTTTTAGTAAAAATCTTTAAGGTGAACAGACATCTGAAGCAATGTGAGTATAGCAAAGGTCAAAAGCAATCATTTAATGGGTATTAAGGCTTCAGTCTCCAGAATCAACTGAACCTCAGACAGAATAAGACATGGACTGAAAGCGAGGAATCACTGGATGAAAATAAAGGCAGGAAGACTGACTGCTGAGGACATGAAGTACCTTGTTTCCTGCACATCCTAAATAAAAGTCAAACTCACCTTCTCCTCATTTGCCTCTCTGACTATTAAGTTGATAATTAGCTGCCTTCCTGGAGGCAGGAGAATGGACAGGTTGACCTTTAGAGGACCCTTGCTCACCCCTCGGCTTTTACAACCCTCCCCTCCCCCCCCCAGTCCAGCTTAGTTCAACCAGTCCACTAAGAACAGAGGGTCATTATGTCATTGTTCCCCTTAAGATGGACTCCCAGGGATGAATAGGTCAGATGCCTGGAGGCAGCCCACAGTACTGGTTCTTTGTCATTCAGGGTGAGCACAAAGCCAAAAAACTAATCATGGCTCTCCCAGCTGGTGAACCTAGACCCCAGTCTTTCTCCCTCATTCAGTCATGGCAGGGACTGGGCTGCTTTGATTATTCTAGCTACTGAGCAAATAGTTGAGATATTATGTATGAGGAGAGCAGCTTAGATGTTGGATGACTTTACATACTTACAGTGGGGATGGGGAAACTGAAGTCATCTGTGTGCAAGTGAATGTTGCTGTCCATAGAATCCCAGATCCAGAGAATGTCATTCCTTACTGAGCATCTAAGTCTAGCCACATCCACTGCAGAGATGGGTTCTAGTCCTGCATCATTTTTACACTACCATATCAAAGTTCCAGTTTATAGATGGAACAATTCCTATGTCAATCAACACATTTTTACTGAATGCCTAGAGAGAGAAGAAGAGAAAGAGAGATAGAAGGTGCCCAAAACAGAAGCCTCAGTCTTTATGCAACCTAATTTTAGAACCAGGGTCCCATTGCTTCTGTTATATTTTATTCACTTAAAACAAATTGATAAGTCCATGTCCAAGGCAAGGGGTTTACCCACAGGTATAAATGCTAGGAGGCAGGGACCATTGGGGGCCACCTTGGATGCTGCCTTCCACATACCACTAAGCTGGAAGTCACAGGATGTGCCTCTGCCATTTTCTGGGCATGAGGCCTCTGGGACCTCTGTCCTATCTGCAAAGTCAATGGGTTAAGATGGTTTCACAGTTGATAAGAGCCATGACCTGGTGGTTTTAAAGAATGGGTGACAGACTCTTCAGTTAGGCAAGGGCCTTAGAAAGTCACCCATCCCCACCTCCTAGGAAAACCTTTTTCTCAGCCCATATACATGAAACTCCAATTGTGATAGTCCTCCTGAAAAGGAGACCACTTCTTCTGATCACATCCATGCCCATGTTTCACTATCTACCCTTATCAGAAAAGCTTTCTGGATTCTTAACCTTCATCTGTTTCACTGAACTTTGTCCCTTTTTACCTCTGCCTGGTTTCATTGGTACCAGAGAACAACTTTCCTAAGCTTATCTCTCCAATAACCTTTATGTAATTTACATGTGTAGAATCTAGTCCCTTAGGTGCCTGGGTGAGATGACTTTCCTTTAATGAGGTAGATCACCAGTGGCTACTACAAACATGAGAAGGTCATGCTCAGCTGCCCTTCCCACATGGCTCACTCTCTTATTGGCTTGCCCTGTGGTCCTTGTTTGACCATGGACTATAATCTTGATGGAGACAGAAAACTACAAGGAATTAAGGAAAGATAGAAGAAGGAGGAGGTTACCTGAAATTGAATTTGACACTGAGTTTAGCACCTAACACATTATCTCATTGGCTTTTCCCAGCAGACCTTTGTGAAAGTCATTATTCTCATTGTGTAGCAGACAGAACTCAAGTTCACTGTCCACAGCTGGCCTGTGTCAGAGTCAAAATCAAGCCCAGGTCTGTTTTACATTAAGCTTAGAACCACTCTTAAGCCTTGCCTCCCAGTACCATGGGGTATTTGGAGGTAAAGTTAACCAAGGAAAGAAAGCTTTGTCAGAATCCCATAAGGGTAGAACAGACAAGGGCCACCATAGGTGACTTCCTTTATACCACAAACTATGTACAATTATTCTCCCAAAGTCCTCTGTGGATTGATGTTCTTTTTAGGGAGCCCGACTTCATTAAGATTTGTGAATGCATAAGGGAAAGATCAAAGGTGAGAACATTTAGACTCCTGACGTACCTGGGACTCAAAATATCATCAAGGTGAGTAGTTTTATTCTGACCCTAGTTCTCCATTCCCATGACTGTGTCCTGAGAAGAATATAGTCAGGCCCCTCAAGGTTGGTACAAGTGGCAAGACAATAGACCATCAGCCTTACCTGCCATTTCTCTGCTAGCCTTCCTCTCTGAGCCTCCTAAGTCAAGAGGAGCAGTCCCTGCTTGTGCCAAATTCTTTCTGGGCCATGCACAGCCTGGCTAAATGTGTGAGAATGGAAGCAAAGTTTGTAAATGACCAACAAATTTTACTTACTGCCATAATCACATCATAATAATAAGAACTTGATAGTCATTCACAGCCTCCCCCAGTCTCTCTCCTTCGACATTGAGCCTAAGAACCCACTGTATTCTGCTTGTGGTGGAGATTATCTCACTTAATTTTCACAATAGTCCTCTGAAGAGAACTGTTTTTATACCCTCCACTCCTTGCAAATGAGAAAATTTAGAATCAAGGAGATGAAGAAAGAAATTTGCTGAAAGTGACACAGCTAGGATAGTGACACAGGCAGGCTGACTCTCATAACTGCCACTCAGTGAGGCCCCCGTATTCCACAGGTCTCAGTAAGCACAGCTAGAGGCAGCTTCTCCCTGTTTGCAAAGACAAAACCATGCCTTACACATCAGATATCTTTAAGAACAAGCTCCCTCTGAAAGACACTGTTCTCCCAAGATTAAGCATCAAATCAGTCCAAGGGCCTAAAAGAAGAGGAACCCCTTCAGCACCCCTCTTTTGCAGGTAGCACCATTTAGAGAACAGCTTCTACAGGGAAGTTAACAGCTTCCCCTATAGCCATGCCTCTCCTTCCAGGGAGCCCCAAATTTTTCTCGCAAGCAAGGTGACAAAAGGGACAAAGGACAAGATGTTTCCCACATGGAAATGGAAGTCTCACCTCTCCATGTATCCTTGGACTGTCCTCAAATCCAGTGCAATTGGGAACCAGAAGGAAGATGGGGAAGGTGGGTAGAGGCATCTGTACTCCTGTCTGTAAAGCTTCTGTCTCTCAAAAGCGACATCTGGGTACAAGCTCTGAGGTGCCTTAACATGTGCCCCCAATCACATCAATGCAGAAGCTAGTGAAAAGGAGCAAATACGGAGAGAAGAAGGATACCCACAGATGCAGATTTTCAAGCTGTCAGGAGCCTTAGGGATCACCCAGTACAGTTCCTTCATTTTACAGATGAGGAAAACAAATTCTAGAGAATTGCTTTTGAACCCCTTTGTTGGGCTGACCCCAATCTCAGTTGTCTTGGTTAATGTAATTCATGCACATGTCCTCCTGGTCTTCCATTACTGCAACCAGAAACTTGGCAGAGTCTTCCATGAAGCTGGGAGCTGGCAGCCCCAGTGGCAACTTTTTTTCTTCAGGAATACATATGTTTGAAGAAGACACATTTTAGAAAGAGGAGAAAATTCTAAGAAAAGACCATATTATTTCTTGTCTAAACTGGTATATTTTTGAGAAATAAGAAAAAGGACAAACAAGAGAAGCAGAGACATATGGTCACTCTAGCCACATGTCTTCCTTGGTGGAAAAGGAAGCCTCATGTAAGCATAGACCTGGGATGCAGAAGGCCTGACTGGCTTATTCATTCAATCAACAGACACTGCCTGGACAACAACACTATGACCACAGAGTCTAGATTTTTCTGGTTCAACTGCTATTATGAACTAGATGTGCCTTTCACAGGTCTCTGCTTCTCTCTCTGGGCCTCATTTTCATCCTCAGAAAACAAAAAAGTTGAACCATGTCATCTCTCAGACCCCTCCCTTCAAGCTGTAGCGTCTAGAAGTCTGTGGGACCTCTGGCTGAGAAAGGGGGTCCCAGCACAGCAGCCTCCCACCTTGCCAGCCCAATGCACTAACCAGCAGAACACATGGCTGGCCCCTCCCAGGGCCCCAGCCCTGCCCTGCCCCAACCCCACCCAACACGTGTGGTTGCCCTTCCTGTTCGATGTATTGGAAACATATGATGTATGGGAGATCCTGGGGAGAGACCTACAACACACACACACACACACACACACACACACACACACACACACACATTATAATTAAAGCAAATATTAAGAGGCACATTCAAACAAGTGCAAAAGACATGCCAAGAATCCTCTGGCACTGCCTTCCGTGAAATGCCTGGTCATGTTTAACCCAAGCTGAAAATATGATTTCTGTGCAAGACTCCTGGCAGGGATGGTAGGAGGCAGACTGGATGCCCTCAGCAGGGGCCAGGCTAGCCTGAGTCACCCCACCTTCTCCTAGGGGACAGGTTCCACCTCTGTCAGCCAGCATGTGACAAAGAGGGAGAGTGCAAGCACTCCAGCTCTCAGCTCATGATCTCACTCCAGATGCACTCTTAACCTAAGACCTGCCACCACCTCCCTGGGAGCCAGCAGATGGGGAAACAGAAGGGAGATGGCTGGTAGGGCCCATTGGCTTCCCATGGATGACCTCAGCCTAATAGAAGTTGTCATGTGTCAGCTTAGGGCATGAGCAGAGCCCTCCTGGGCAGCAGCTGCTCGGGCGGCCCTCAGCCAACATGGTGCCAACATGAGGGGTTGTGTTTTGGAGAGCAGGCCTGACCAGAGGCTGGATGGAGGACGGGCTCAGGACCTGTGGCATGAAAAAGAGTCAAGCAGCAGAGGAAGGTGAAAGGAACTCTCAGGTAAAATCCACCTCTCCATTAGCCAGTCCAGATCCTGATGTTTAATGATGCCCCCTCTCCAATGCGGCGAGGGAGAAGCAAGAAGGGCCAGGGGACAGGGAACCCATTGTTAAGTTTTGTTCAACTTTCCCCCCAAAGCCTGGATCTTGGAGTCTTATGGATACAAGGGATCATGGTGCCTGATTCTCTCTCATTCTGCAGATAAATAACCTGATGCCAGAGATGATCCAAGGAACCGCCTCATGTGGTTCAACTGGTGGGGCCCAAATCATAAGACTAGCTTTTTCTTTGCACTGTTCTCCTCCCTTCTTCTTACCAATAATATATATAAACATCATAATAAGATCAACTGTGAACTTAATCATTTAATCTCTATTCAAAGTATCACCCTTTCTTGTTTTGAATCTTTTCAAATCTCAAAGTATATTTTTGCAAGTAACAGGACTAAATTTTGTGATGTGGTGTATTCTAACAATTCTCCTTAAAATAGTTATAGGGGTGTAGAAGTTTATAGAAAATTTAAATCATAGGGAGCTATAACAATTTACCAAATGTTGAATTTTTTTATAATTGGCCAAAATTAATTTTCTCTAAACCTCCAGTTCCCCTAATGTGGCATTTGAATATGCAGTATATGGATCTTTTTGGGATGTATGCTTTCCTCAGTCACGAGGTCCTCAGTTCCAGTGGTCATAAATTGTGAGTTTCTCTCTTGTGGAAAATAAGAAAAAGTGGTTAGTTTTTGCGAGAAATAAAGAAGGTAAAATTGCTTCAGAAACATTAGGATGATGTGATGAAATCATAGAAGAGAGAACATAGGCTGAGGACAAAGTATATTTTATTTTGTTCTTTGCATTTTATTTCTTTGTGGTAAGAACACTTGACCTGAGATCTACCCTCTTAACAAATTTTTAAGTGTACAGTATAGTATTATCAACCACAGCTATAACATTGTAGAGCAGATCTTTACAATTAGTTTACCTTGCTTAACAGAAACTTTATGCCCACTGAGGGTCATTTGAAATCTCCTAGAGTCCTCCTGTGTGAGCATTAGGAGGAAGGAAGCTGATAGGTAGAGGATGGAGGGTAAACTTTCAACAGAGCTAACTTTGAAATCCAATGTGTCCAGAAGAAGACTTGTGAAAGACCCACTGAACTATCCTAAGCAAGTTCTGTACAAATTAACTGAAGCACACAAACATTCCATCTTACAGGCCGCCCTGGGCCCACTGTGTTTCCAGAGGCTGCAGTTAACATCCCCAGTTGCAAAACCACATTGGCCATTTGTGTGGAGAGCAGATGCAGAAAACCCCCCTTTTAGCATGCTCATTACCAGCAGCAAAGCAAAATGACTGTCAAGCCTGTCATTAAAACAGCAGGGGAGTGAAATCCTGAAAAGTTCTCACAAACAAGGGAAAGAAAGGGAAATCAAATGGATATGTTGTACCATGAAGACTTGTGAATTGTCTTTCACAAAGGCAGCACTAAAAAAAGCGCCATGTTTTATTTCAGTGATTATATTTATTCCCTACTTAGGTCTTTGTGGATTTCTGATGACCTCAGACCCCACACACTAATTCTCTCATTCTAGTTCTTAAGCTCCTTAATAGTAAATTAGTAAATTTTCTTACTCTGTTTTTGTGTGTTTATTTTTTCATAAAATTTGCCTTTTTTTAAGGGAAATAAGGACACATATATACACACAATAACTCACACACCACACACACACACACACAATGAAGAAAAAGCAGGAGTATGGTTGATCAATAACAAGCCTGTATAATTAAGGAAGGCAACAGTTTTGTGCTGATGGCTCACATATGCCTACAGTTTGAAGTGAGATATAATCCAGGCGACATGGTGACCAGGTGGCTAGTTTGATGGACTGGTAATAGTTTTTAACTAGCTCTTCAGTTTAAAAGACATGAGAGGGATGCTGGTGTTAAACTCCTCAGAGGCATGGAACCAAATGGGCTGGTTATCTCAGGGAGAAATGGAAGAAAATTAGTTCATAAAATTAGAAAGCCAGGCAGCGTAGGGCAGTGGAAAACATAGCATATGGAATTGTAGACCTGAAAGCCATTTTCCTTTCTGCCCCACCTTTGCTTCGAGAATTTGGGAGAGTGATATACACTCTCTGAACATTCACTCCTGCACTTATGAAGTTAAGAAGATAATGCCTACTTCACAGCACTCTGGTGAGGCTTAAATGAAATGATATGTGGAAGGTGGCTTGTGTGCCATAAATTGTTTTGCAGTTATTATTCTAATGGCTAAAACTTCAGCTCTCTGTCAGTTTGGAATATAAAAATTGATAACAACTTTCTATTTATACTAGAAAACAAATATGAATGAATGAGTTTCCAGTGTAAGCAAAAGAGATTCAAATTAAACATCAGAAAGCCTCCTCCCAAACAGAGGCTCTCCTCCCTAGCTGCATATTAGAAAAACCTAGGAAGATTCTGAAACATAAAATGCGTTCCCAGAGATCCTGCTGTAATTGGTCTGGGGCTGAGCCCTGGGCATCTGTTTTTGTTTTTTCCTTTGCTTTTGTGTGCAGTGAAATTGGGAATGCCTGGTCAGGAGCAGTAATCTATAAGATGTGCTCTGTTCAACTTAGAACTACATAAAGAAAAAAAAGAGCACTAGAGAAGAAGTAAATGAAGACGAAATAAAATCTTTCATTTTTTCTTATTCTTCATTGGTATAACAGGTAGCAATTTGTTCAACATAATAATACCAACTTGTACAGTAATGATAGCATATAGATAAGTGAACAACAGCAATGTTATAAGGGAGGGGAGAAAATATTGGGAATAATCCATTATTAGAAATTATTGGCATGACCTATGAATTGGTATAGTGTCATTTGAAAGTGAATTTGGATTAGTTATAAATGTATATCACAAATTCCAAGGCAACCACTAAAAAACTTTTTTAGAGTGTAATTGATATGCCAAAGAGAAAATAGAATCATAAAAGACTCAGTTAAAAACAGAGAAGGGAGGGGAGAAAGTAGAAGATAAAAAAAGAAACAAGAATAATAAATGGAATATAGTTATAAATAAGGTAAATATTAGTCCAACTATAGCAATAATCAATTTAAATGTAAATGGCCCAAATATACCACTTAAAAGACAGAGACATCAGAATGGATTAAAAAATAAGATCCAAGTGTATGTTGTCTATAAGAAGTTTTACTGATAATTAATATTGATAGAAAAGCATATATATAATTCATATATGCACATATTAAAGGTATGTACTTAAAATCATTTTTACAGGTGGGAGTGAGCAATCTAAAATGTTTGGAATCTACTAATATAGAGCAGAAGCACTTTTAAAACTTTAATGTGGATAGGAATCATCTAAAGAATTTATCAGGATGCAGATTCTGAAATTAATGAGTATAGGAGGGGCTGAGATTCTGTATTTCAATAAAGCCCCCCAAGGGTATTGATGCTGGCATCCCTCAGACATCATTTTGAGTAGCAGGAGTATGGAGGACTTACCCCAAACCCCAATAACTATGGTTACATCTAGGAAAGGAATTAAAGATCTGTATCACTGATGGTGTTTCTCCCCTGCAATGATAATCTTTTTACACATTACTGATGTACATATTTTTTAAAGGTTTTTTTAGAGCTAATGAAAGTAAAAAAAAAAATGTATGTAAATGGTGAGAAAAAAGTGAAGGAGAGAGGGAAATAGAAAGGAAAAGGTGTGTGGGAGGAGGAATAGAATTAGGAATGAAGAGAGGAGGATAAAGGAGCCAGAGTACAAGAATACATTTCTGTCCTAACCGGTTTGGCTCAGTGGATAGAGCATCTGCCTGCGGACTGAAAGGTCCCAGGTTTGATTCCGGTCAAGGGCATGTATCTTGGTTGTGGGCACATCCCCAGTGAGGAGTGTACAGGAGGCAGCTGATTGATGTTTCTCTCTCATTGATGTTTCTAACTCTCTATCCCTCTCCCTTCCTCTCTGTAAAAAATAAATAAAATATTTTAAAAAAAGAATACATTTCTGTCTTTGGGATCATGAACCAAAGTCATCCAGAAATTGAAGAAGCTTATGAAGATAAAAGATCAAGGTCCCACTTTGATGAGACCTTGTTCAGACCACGTTAAAGCTTATGATTACACTATGAGGAAAAATATGTGTCAAGAGAGAAGTCTTCAACACTTCCAGCTTTTATGGCTACTGAAGGATATCTTGTGATGACACCTATACAAAGGAGATATGGTAAAGGGCAAGTCATAGCCAGCATCCTTAATTCTTGGTAGAGTATTTTGGGGAATAAAACTTGATCTAATAACCTGAAGCCAGACCAAGCAGGTAGAGGTTCAAGACCAACCTGTAGGGAGGGGGGAAAAAAAGTGATTCAAGTCTAGATGTTGTGGCATCCTCTTGACAAAAGCAAATGCTAAAGACCCTCAAATGCTGGATTTAAAGGAGAAGTAAATAATTGTGAGAACAGAGGATAAAGTTACAGATTTAGAAAAGATCACAGAGTTTACTTGAATCTGATCACACTTTCATATCCTTGTCAACCTGGTTTCTGCTCTCCTAAGCCCCTTCATCCCCCTTCTACTGAAAGTTCTAAGTTTGCCTATGACCTCTGAATTTCCAGACACAAAGAATGTATCTCAGTACTTCCAACAGGCTCTTTAGGAGCATCTGACTTTGGTGTCGCTAAAACAATCAAGCTATAAAAATAAATAGGCTTTGAAGAGGAGGGAGTGGTCTACAAACCCTGGGTCGCCTTCCACATGCCTGATAACATTTCAGTCTCCTGCTTTAACTCCACTTTCAACCAACTTTATGAATGTCTAAATGTGTCTCTCTTAAAATGCAGTGCCCAGAAGTAAATCAGATATTCCAAGTGAGGTCTGACCAGGGGCAGGTACAGGAGGTCCTCGAATAACATCATTTTGTTCAACTTCTTTTTATTGTAACATTGATGAGAAAATAAAAATTAATTCCTGGCCAGTTCCACTGCCTGTGAGGAATTTGTGTTGTAATGTACCCCGTGAGTAAATACTCAGGATGCAAGACCAAATTAATGAGTCATTAATGAGCTGGCGACTGAGAGGGAGTTATGGCTCCAAATCTCCCAGTCCTGAAATGGTGGCAACATCAGGCTTATATAGGCAAATATTACAAAGGTATTGATTACATCTTTGGGTGTGGAATGAAGAACCTGGTTTGCATAAAGCAGTTACAGAAGCGAAATTGAGCAAGTTAGTTATCTATAAAGATTAATTATAGTTTTGGGTCTTCAGATCACTGAATCAATGGAAACACATTATCTGTAGCCACTGAGGCAATTTAGGGTAATTGTGCTGTCCTGGTTTCCAGGTACAGAAGAATGTGCTTCGATAACCAGTAAGATCACAATCAATGGGATATTCAAACCTCCAACAATGGAGTATTCAATCCATTGGGATAGCATATATAAGCTCAGAAAATCAAAGTAACTTTTCTATTGTTTTAACAAGCAAATAATGACAGAAGCCAAGTCAGCAGGGTTAAAATATTAAACAGCAATTCCCACCAGGCATGGTTGCCACCAGGCTTCATTTGCACACTCTCCCCATGTCTGCATGGTACTTCTCC
>NW_006290306.1:578248-593854 GCF_000327345.1 Myotis davidii | reverse complement strand
TGCTTCTCTGTCCAAAACGTCCCATCACCTTTATAATCACCTTTTGTCTCCTCGGTCTCGCCTTTGAGATCATGTTCACCCTCCTACCACATTCCCCTTATCACTGAATCCAGCTCTTCCATTTCATCTTGGCACCGGTCCAAGGGCTTGCCCATAAACTCTCCCCAACTCTCAGCCCCCACAATGAACCAGTCTGCAAGGACAGAAAAACTGCATCAGCAAACCCTAACTGGGGTTTGCCCCATGAAAGTACGTGTAAAACACAGATCTGTAAATGAAGATAAGATTAGTTCCTGCTTTGCTGGCTTCTATTAGATTCCTTGGAAGTGATACACGCAGTTATGAGAATGATCCCTGAGGACAGTAACCTGTCACCACGCCTCTCTTGGGGGCACAGTGTTACTTGGCTCCACCTCCACTTTAAAAATAGACTCAGCCCTATGTGTGGATTCCCCTTTCTTCAAAGCTGCCTGGGCAACTTCAGCTTAGCTCCCTCATCCTTTTAGCTGCCTCAGAAAGTGGAGAAACTGGTTTTTCCTGTGGTTCTTTGGGGCACCCTTCACTTTGCTCTTCCATTTACTCCCCCATCAGAAGCCCTTTTAGAGGAGAGGTTAGAATTCTATTACTTTCCACTTAAGCTCTCTGTTTCAGGTTTCTTTTTTACTGAATAAGGACCTGCAGGTCACAGTATAAGAAGTGGTATGAAGAGGGATGTGGGTCTTCAGTCCCTAAGAGTTGGTATTGCCTTGTCCTGCTGACCCTCCCAGCCACATATAAGCAGAGACTCCCGGGACTAATCCCCACCTCTATCAAGTGCAATCCATTGAGAGGACACTCCAATCCTCCTATAAAACTCTTTGGAAAGGAGAGTCTCACCACCCCCTTCACTCATCCATTTCTGCCCTCAATACAGAAAATTCCTATCTGTCAGGATTTACCCAAGTAATCCTTTTCTGAGAATAAACAGAATTTAAAGAGAACCACTTCATGGGGGTTGGGGAAGTGGGAGGGAGATAAATGGGCTCCTTCCTTTCCAAACTGATATGAAGAAAGCCAAAGATGAAGGTCAACTGTTCATCCAAAATTTTATCCCATTTATTCAGATCTTTCTGGCATTTAGATTAGCATGGAAATCTATCTTCTGAAAAGTTCAAGAACTATCTGCTTTGAGATAAACCCTTCCTGCTTTCAGAAAATGATGATGTTGTGGATTTAAGAAGGGCAGTCCCACCCTCCCTCTCACAATAAATAGCCCTCCCACAGGTCAGAGACCTAGGGCCGCTGAGCTGCGCAGATAAGTTGCTGGGGGTTCTGTGCAGCAGGTACCTCTGAGACCTGCCAGGACAAGAGGGTGAAAGGGAAGGACAGCATTGTGCTAACATGCTCGCCCACACCACATTTGCTATTTGGTGTGATGGTTGCACACAAGGGTTCTTAACTGGGGGTGATTTTGTCCCCCTGCCCCCCCACACACACACACACACATGCATACACACACACGCGGCAATGTCTGGATACATTTTAGTTTCACAAGTGGTAGGGACAGTGCTATTAGCATCGGGTGATTGAAACTAGGGATGCTGTTAAACACCCTACAATGCACAAGGCAGCCTCCACACCAAAGAATTATCCAACCCAAGAAATCAGTCAGAAATCCCGCCTTTAGCATAAACAATTTGGGGCTAAAGAGGGTCAAAACATGTGGTCAAAACACAAAGTGAGGCCAGAAGGGTCAGACCTGGTGTGCTTCGGAAACTGTGTTAGAAATTTTGTCACCTTCCTGGGAGCAAGGGGAGCCACTGAAGCCTGCAAACAGGGAAGTTGGGGGCCTTGGCATGATCGGGCTGGCATTTATATTTTTAAAGGTCACTGGCTGCTGTGTAACCTGGAGAGAATGGAGGCAAGGACCAGAAGAGGGGCAGTAGACTATTGAGAGGAGGGGCTGTTGCAGGAGACTAGATGGGAAGTGATGGAAGTTTGGGTCTTAAAACAGAAAGAAAAAGGAAGATAGAGATTCAAGAGACATTTTAGAGATGAAATCAACAGGACTTGAGGTTGTGTGAGTGGGAAATGGAGAAAGAAGGAGAAGAAGGCGTCAGGGAGGCTCCTGGGCTTTTGCTGGGTTCAATGGCAGCGCAATTCACAGAAAATGGGAACAACTGAAGGGACGCACATACGGGGGTGAAATTCAGCTTTGAACACATGGAATTTAAACTGTCCAGGAGAAAACGTTAGCTAGGCATTAGATTTGTGAATCTAGGAAAAGTCTTGTTTATAGTTGGTCAACTGACAGGTTGGTGCCTCCAACTCAATGTCCTGCTGGCCTCTCAAAACCAACATATCTCAGTCCAAGTCCTACCCCCAAACCAACTCCAACACCTGTGTCCTTTCTCTATTAAGTGCACTAGGCAGGGTCAGAGACCTAATCTGATTTATCTTGCCAGGCTCTTTAAGGCTTAGCAATGTGCAGGCCCTTGCAAGAGGTTAATAAATGTGGTAGAATAAATAACTGAATGAAGTAATCAATTTCTTCTAGCTCTCCGCCCCCAACTACCTCCACCACACTCCTTTGTCCTATTACTTTTGGACAAAAAGTCAGGTCTGTTTAGCTTAGAAAGATCTGAGGTCAAATTCTGTTGTGACCCTCGCACCTGTAGACACAAGACCTTTGACCTGCAAGCTGCAAAGGACCCTGCCTCCTCTGGCAGCTCAGCCAGGCACAGAGAGAGACTTCACAGAACTGACAGCCAACACTGGATTTTATTATTTGTTTGGGTGTCTAAATTCACAGTTATTTCCTGTAACAGATATACTTCACAAAGCATTGCCACAAATGGATTAGTTTAAATATGAAATTGTGGTTTTCTCAATCCAATAAGTATATTCCTATGCATATTTCTTTTGTGGATTTGTGTTCTTTTTTTTTTTAAGGTTTCCAGGAAATAAACACTTCTCTACCACACAGAACTGGTGTTCAGAACAACTGGAAGAGAGAGAGGATAGCAGGTCACAAAGGAATGTCCCACTGTATCAGAGCCTCCCTGAGCTTAAACCTTAATTAATCAATCAGTCAGAAAAGCATTTGTTAAGTCCTCACTGTAAAAAAAGAATTACACAGACACAGTCCTCTAAATGTCACAGACATGGTCCTCTGAAAGCTCACAGCCTGAGACTATTCCACCTTCTGTTTTTGCATAACACTTGTTAGATTGTTAAACAAGAAATTGGACAAAAACAGAGCAGAATGTTAAAAGGAGTTCTGGTATCCTCTTTAGGTCAAATATTAGTTCACTGGATAGCAGCAAAACTGTTTCCTTTACTCCATTCATTAGATAAACTTATTGAATGCCCATTATTTGCCAGACAGGGGAACTACAGCAGGGAATGGGGGGCAGGAAACCTGCTACAGATCCTTGGAGAGCTCACATTCTAGAAGGAACAGACAGCCCATGTGCAAATAAGCCGACAAATAAACAGGACAATATTGGGTCTGGATGACTGCAATAGGACTATGTGAAGTGATGAAGGGTATGTGCTAGGTTAAACTTTTAGGAAAGGCCTGCCATAGTAGTTGACATTTAAGCTAAAAGTTGAATGGCCAAAGTAAAAATAAAGTTTTTAAAAAACCACCTGTTACTGCAAAGATCTGTGGAAAGGATTCCAGGTATTACTTGACTAAAAGCTTCCTACATTTATGTTACCTCAATAAATGTAGGCACTCAATAAATATGGACAAAGCACATCTGCCATTGTCCCACACAAAATGTTTGTAGTCTTTATAATATGAACAATTATCTCCAGGACCTACCTAGTATCTTCTTGCTTTGCAATGCTCCCTGACCCAGCGTTGTGACCATAGTGGGGCCATGTGCTTCCAGCCTCAAACCAGCAGATACAGCCTTCCCTTGTAGCTGACTCTTTCCTAAGGGTGGAAATCTTCTCACCTTGACCCTCCTTTTAATGTTTTTTGTTTCCTGCTTACCTTTTATTGATCACAAGGCTTTACCCAGTTTCCATGTGGTATTTTCCTCAGGAAAAATAGCAAGAAAGCCCATCCCTTTGCTTCTAAACCACAGTAGATGAGATGCTTGGTCTGGAAAAGACTCAACCCATCTGGAGCCTTGCCTCCCTCCCCACAGGACTTCACAGAAGCTGTGTTTGGAGATCAAATTCCTTCAGTCTTCTCTCCCAGGACTTCACATCCTTCACCATAGTAACTGATTTCTTATGGCCATCCCATCACAGCTACAACCTCATCCATTTCTAAAGAGTTGATAGAGCTACTGAAAACCAGTGACAGACTCATCCATAGACTCGACACAGTTGAGGAAAGAATCAGTGAACTTGAAGATAGGTTGATCAATATTAAACAAACTAAAACACAGGGGCAAAAAAGATTGAAAAACACAACAAAATAAAACAAAAGCAGAAGAGAGTGACCAAGAGCCATCAAACAATAAAAGCCAATGGCTAGAAATGTGGTGGCTATATAAACTGGACCGGGTCCCTTGACTTTTAGTTCAACCCATCTCCACCAAGCCCCTAGTTAGTTCCACAGAATTAACTTCAAATCCATGCATAATGTAGGCTCTCATAGCTTCCTGGCTAACAAATTACAATATTTCAATATAGAGCCAATCTTAGTAATAATGAAAATGATGTTTTCATAATTTAGTGATCATTAAAATCAGGTTACTAGATAAAATACAGAATGCCTAGTTCAATTTGAACTTCAGATTTTTAGTATAAGATATGTCTTATCCTAAATATGCGCTATATTTGGGACATACTTGCGCCAAAAATTTTTTATTATTTATCTAAAATTCAAATGGAATCAGACATCCATATTTTTATTTGCTGAATCTGGAAATTCTCCATTAAAAGTCACCATTTTGTAACCTACTCAAAAATATCTTTCTAACTCTTCATATTGCATATATATGTGTGTGTGTGTGTATATATGCCTAATATGCAAATTGTCCCCATGGGAGTTAAACCAGGAGACTAGGAGTTGATTGCTCGCTATGGCATACACTGACCACCAGGGCATGGCGCAGAATGAAGGTAGGCCTCGGCTGGCAGCTGGCAGCTACGGAAGGAAGACCCCAGCTGACAGCTGGAAGGCTCTGATAGGCCCTGATCATCGGCCAGGCCTAGGGACTCTACCCATGCACTAATTTCATGCACTAGGCCTCTAGTACATAATAAAGCCTTGTCATGAATTGGTTTATCAGGTCTACCAGGCATTAACCTAAGTAGCGGATGCCTGAGGAAGCATGAGACACAAAACAGAGGAGTAGGGGAAGGAGACCTGCTGCAGAGGAAATAGTTCCAGATTAGGAATCAGAACACCACATTCTGGAACTCTCTCTGTCTCTTACAAACTGGGCCATCATTGAACCTCTGTGTCTCAACTTCCTAGCATGAAAATGGCAATGACAATACCCACCCAACCCCCTCCCACACTCTCAGATGATCCTCAGCACAGCTCTGTGGAACATTTATTTGAAAACCATATAGGAATATATGCCCATCAAGTGGGATTTGCTATTACTTCTGGGAAGAGATAAGAGGAAGCAGTCATGTAGAGAATGCTGGATAAGGGAATAAAAGGCCTTGGTGGCCTTTACAAAGTTCTTGCCCCTTACTGTCATTAGCAATACCTGCTGCTATCAGACCTGCCCATTTTCCACCCCACAAATTGCATTTCAAATCTTTATCGGTCAACAGCCTTTATTCCTGGACTTTGCCAGTGCAGGCACACCAGGCGCAATCGGGTCTTGTTATGTAAGTGTGGCAGAGCTTAGCCTGGTCTGTCCTCCAAGAGGTAACTGCCAAGGGGAGCACAGGCAGCAGTGATATGAGACCCTGTCCTCTGAGTCAGTCCTGATGCCAGCCGGGTGAGGTAAGCCTCCATTGGGGCCACCATTCACCTGCTGGCGTCTGGCCTCTCACTGGCGGCAATCAGCTCCCAGTAGGCTGGTGAGGAAGTGAGTAACGAGACAGGTTTGTTTCATGTGGCTCCTGGCTAGAAAGCAGTGGCTTGGAGTCCACACATCAATAAGGGGACAGACAGTGAGCTGGCTTTGCCCAGGAAAGGTGGCTCCCAACTGGCTCTCCAATGATGTTCTAGCCATCTCTCTGGACTCCTAGACCGTGAGCCCCAGGCCCTGCCTTCCAGATCCAAGGCTCAGTAGTCCCATCTTACATGCCCATAGACCTAAATGACCCACCTCTCCCCTGCACCACTCCCCCAACCTCACAAGTGGCAGTCCTCAGGTTGAATGGAAATAAGACTTAAGTTTTCCTCTGGATCTGAGAAATAAAAATTATATGAGCAGGGGCAAGGTACCCTAGACTCGTGGTCTTTTCTACCCATCATAAGAAAGCATGTTCTGTGTCCATAGTTAAAGAGATTTGAATAAGACCATAGAAATAACCTTACACACTGTCCTCATGGTGTGGGGACCTGGACTAGAGACACTGGGACACCTCACTAAAAGAGGTTAATGAAGAGCCCTTGTATATCATGATCCAGAAGAAAAGGAAATATGGTGGCCAAGAAGGGAAGCTCTTGAGAAGGAGATTTTTGGATTCTTTGTGCCATGAAAGTAAGCCAGTGCATGTCTGAATGTCTGTTTGGAAAACCACAGGTCTTCTTAATGCCCAACTCTGGTGAGAGAAAAATGGTAAGCTTCAAATTCCTCCAGCCAATCAACAGGTGAACTATGCCCAAAACTGTCAACCCCATCAATAGCAACTCGCCCTGCCCTGCAGCCTTCCAATGGCTGCCACACTGACTCAAAGCTGCGGGTCTAGGAACCTGGGCAAGTACTGGACAGCTGCCTGCCCTCACACACACAGCTCATCTGAGTCAACCGCTCAAAAGTCCAGGTGAGGATGGAGAGGATGAGAGAGTACCCTGGGGGGAGGGGGTGTGTGTAGGAAGACCCTCACTGGGGAGCAGGCTCTCAGGCTCCCCTCAGAGCACTAGCACCCAGGTCTGGCTGGGGAACTGCCCCTCCTGGTGCTCTCAGACATTGTTTCTCTCCGTCCATCCAGACCAGATCTGGTTTCACTAGGCTTGAAACTCTCCAAGTCCTTTCCTGCTGTGAACTGATTTATTAGGATACATCTGTCAGAGCGTGACTGAAGGGTGTCTGGGTGGCTGGGAGCCCAGCTGTGGCAGATGTTGCCTCAGAATGCCCTCTGATTGAGGCTCATGTGGATGTTGTCCATTCCTCCCCCTCCTTCCTCGCTGCCCCCTCCTGGGAAAGACCTGGAGAGAGAAGCTGAAAACATCTGCAGAGCCCATGAGAACCAGGAAGAAGAACAGGGTACCCCAGGGGCCAGGAGATTATGAAGAAGGCCAGTGTGCCAGTATGACATGTGCCAGGGAATGGGTTCTACAACTTACTTTGCCACCGGCAAAGTCTATGATTGTGAGCAAGTCCAGGGTTCTCCTCATGCCTGTCCTCTAAGTTCATTTCTAGCTCTGAGACTCATTTCACCAACTCTGAGAGCTTTCTGACCCAACAGGGGCCAAGCAAATGTCTCTTCCCCTTGATCAAATAGTACTTGGCTCTCCCTTAATAAAGCACTTGAACTTAGGACAGTCCCACTGCAGGGTGCTGGCCAACAGGTTGCTATACAGGTTTAACATCTGGCTCTTCAGAGGAGGGGTGGCAGAGTGGGGGTGGGGGGGGATACATAAAATAAAGAAGTTTGTTGATACAAAGCAAACAACTTACAAATAAATAATGAAATATAAAATAATCTTTATTATAAATTCTATGTAGCTGATTGATTCTTAAAGAATGCTTCATAGATTGCTGCCAAACTCTTGGATGTGTAGCAAGTGTATGGTTGCAGTTCAACCATGATTTAGCAGAGGGCTGTGTTTGACAATGAGCTTGAAAAATCCCTAAAAATTTAGCAATGGGCTCTTGGGGCTGATTGGAGCTGACCCCTGCTGGACAGCAGGCCCCAGAGAGCAGGGCCTGTGATTATCTCTCTCTGTTTTCAGCACTCTGGTAACAGGCTGACCCAGTTACTTACCAGAGTTCAAGCTGCTCCCTGAATTGAACCTGCTCTCCTTAATTTACCCAAAGAAGAAAGCCAAGTTAGCAGGGGTGATAAAGTAGAACAGGTGTCCAAAGGGAGTGTGGCCAAGGACACATGGTGACAGGTAGTAGGTAGCCAAGAAGACTCCATAGAGACTGTCAGAGAAGCAATAGGCATGGAATGAGGAGAGAAGAAGACAGGGAGGATGTTCCTGGCAGGAGGAACAGCACAAGTGAAGGCATGGGACAGATAGCTGCCTTCTCTAGCACCCAGAACACTCATTAAAAATCCCATTTTACAAATATTGATTGTCCACTGTGTGCTAATCACTGCTCTCAATTAAACCAAGTTCCTGCTCTTGAAATTAAGTTCTATTAAGAGAGAGACCCAATGAATACAAAGAATGACCCCAGTGGTAGAGGATGCTTATGAGTAAACAGACTTGACTTAATAGATGGAAGAACTTGACTCAGAACCTAATATCTATGGATATTAATTGGTGCTTCTTTTAGAAGAAAAGTTAGGTATGGTTATGCAAACAGAAACAAGCTTCTTTCATGCAGGACTTCCCAGGGCCCTAGGTATTCTGTGGGTGCTGCGAGTTACCAGTAGGGGGAAACAGGCTTTGGTGTTTGTCAAACTTGCTTTGTGGATAGAAGGGAAAAGAAGTGGGTAGGAGTACTAGGGTGAAGATCCAAAGGGTGTGATCTGTCAAGCAGCTGTGGGAATACCACTTCAAAGCCGGGGTTATTAAGAGCCACGTAGGAAAAAACAGAGGAGGCCAAAGGCTGATTCAGAAAAATAGCTGCTCTTCTTGGTCTTACTTCTTTGCATTGTCAACCCTTACAGCCTCTAAAGGAAATGGCTCCCCCAGTCACTGGTGGTGGCTGCCCTGGGTAAGGAACTCTCACCTTGGTCCAGACTGACCCCTAGACAGTGGAACTGCAGGCCTGGCTCTACAAATAAACAGGCCTCTCAACCACTTGTTCTTGGCCAGACTTTAGAGGGAGCAATTGGAGTCATCTAAGAACTCATACACCATATGCCTAATACCTTGCAAATTAATTAGAGGTTTCTAAACTGGGTTCCATAGAACCCCTGGATTCCTCCAAGATACCTCAGAAGTCACTGAGAGAGGTGATGGAGAAGCTAAAGGAATAGAACTCCAGGCCTCTCTCTGACTCAACTACAGAAGATCCCTCTGCTCCAAGGAGGTTCTGCACAAGAAAACTCATCTGATACCTAGAAAGAAAAAGACATTTCCAACATACCCCAGGCTCCCAGTTTGCTCCTGCTTCTTCCAGACATCTAGACAGCCACATCCTGAACTCATCTCCCACAGTAACACTCTTCTGCCTTTACCATGAGTTTGACAGTTTATCAGGTTCCTCGTCACACACTCAGGTCTACCTTCCTTTCAGTTATGGAGGAAGGAGTTTTTGGAGAAAACTCAGGCCCAGAAAGGAGAAAGAACCACGGTGGCCACAGAGCAAGCACACCCCAGACAAGCACTCCATCAGTTTCTACACAATCTGACAGCCCGGGTCCGCCCTCATTCCTGGCACAGCCCCACTGCTCCCCAAGGCTGCTGCCCAGGATTTCATGGAAACCCCTCTTTGTTTTTTGGCTCTACTTCTTGGTTTCACTCACAGCAGACTTTGCCAATTTTTGAGCCAGCCATGAATGACAACCATTTTCCCCAGGATTAAAAATCCCTTTAGTTGAGCTCTCGTGCCACACAGGCTGAGCCTGGGAGGAACATCTGGGAGGTACATCTGGTCCATTAGCAGACCTCCCTCACAGATGGGGCCTTCATGGGCATTAGTCCTGGTTCCCACCACAACACCAGGAATGGGGCTTGGGGTCCCTGCTCCAGCCAAGGACTCACTCAGGGCCTGGGGAAAGCCCACAAATGTCTCTGAGGCTGTTTCCACCTCTTTGCACGGTGGGAAGACCTTGCCCTCTTGATTTACCTCACCAGGCATTTTAATAATAAGCAAAGCAGTGGCTTCAAAGATGGTCCAAAGCCTCAAAAAAGACAGGGCATTAGCAATAATTTAAGTGTCAGTTTTCTTGCAATACTGTTGAGCTATACAAAGACGTATTGTTTAGTTTTGTGGCAGGCTGGGAGAGTTTCGGTCTAATTCCTCTTGCTCCCCCCAAAGCTACCCATAAGACAGCCTGACCTTGACAGAGAGGCTTTGCCACTGTAATTTTCACAGAAGCCCTAGATAGTCACCCCTTATCTCTCTCAGGAATAAAGTTGCTAGGGGCTGATTGGGAAGGAGGGAGAGCCAATCCAGGACTGCTGTTTTCTGGGTGAGAGATGTGGTAGTGAGGGGCCCATGGGGTGGAGTGGGGGTGGTCAACCACATGAGCTGCTCCATTTCTGGCAGTGGCACCAAGAGCAGACCTCCCTGGAGCCAGCCAGGCGAGGCGGACTGATTAGGCCAATTCACTCTTTATCTCGGACCAGCAGATAAGGCTGCAGGCCCAGAGAGGTGACTATGGGATGTGCCCAGTGGAAAGGAGACGTAAGGGACACTGTAGCTGGTGGGGAGGACAGGGAGAACAGAGAGAATTCTCTAAAAGCCACATATGTGGCTCTGATGTGTGTCTCAACTGGTTTCTAATCAAAGTTGAGGACAGGGGGCCTCCCTCCATGACCCTCCTGGATACCCTAGGCCAGGCTCTCCATCTCTGGGCAATATCAGGGTCACCTGAAGGGCAAGTTAAAACACAGGTGGCTGGGCCCTGCCCCCAGAGGTTTTGATTCACTAGGCCAGGGGGGACTGGGAACTTTCATGTCTAACAGTTTCCAGGTGATATTGATGGTGCTGGTTCGAGAACCACACTTTGAGAACCACTGCTATAGGCCCTGGAGGGAACCTACCACATCCTCAGACCCCTCTCCCTCACTATTTTAGGAAACAAATATTATGGGAGACCCTACACCCAAGAAAGGCCGTCAGAGGCAGAGGGATGATCTCTCACCCCACAATCCTGGCAGCCTAGGCACTGAGGTGTTATTAATGAGCTGTGGGACCTCCCTGGGCCTCACCTTCCTCATCTATAATGTGAGGAGGTTGGACCAAAGAATGCTTAGGCAGCCCCCTTCCTGCACAAGAGTTTCCCAAGTCCCTGAAAGGGAAAGGAATGCCCATCTTCACCTGCATGTGTGCCTGGGGCCAGTTCTGTTTTCTCCATTAACCTTGACATTGATTGGATTAAACAGATGAGGACTTTGTTTTTAACACCCAGCTTCACACCATCAGTCCATTCACATCCACATCCCTTTACTCCTTATCAGCTTTCCACCCACTTTCTACCTCTCTGTCTCTTTCTCTTTGCTGTCTTCCCTGAACTTCGATTTGAGCAGAATATTCATTCTGATAATGATATTGAATCCATGTTTTTAACATCTCAGCTCAGCACCTTTCCCTTCGGGTCCTATTAGGATAAAACTTTGTCCACAGGCATCTGCCCCAATAGGGCTGGCAGATTCTGCCCTGGCCACTATTAGTCACCTAGGCTGTATTGGAAGCCATCTGCTGTCTCAGTCCTAATGTCAGCCTGAATCACAGACAGGAACTCTGGCAACCCAATTCCTGCCCTCTAAATTTCTAGTGAGAGCTATGGTTTTCATACCAAGAACTTGCAAAACTCCAAAATTACCCTGAGCAATGGTGGCCCTGCATCAAACCATATTTTCTCTCTTTTAGATCCCATTGTACCTTCCCCATGAAATGTGGAAGAGAACTCCGAGGACATGAGTTATAATTCTGAGCTACAGTTCCCATAGGGGAGAGGTGGGCAGTGACCACCGACCCCTACAGGGCTGGACTCTGCGGGTCTTCAGACCTCCACACAAAGCTGCTCAGTGATACTCCCTTCTGTTCCGCAGGTGTCCTACCAGACACATGTGCTTTCTCTCACTTCATTGTCACCAGCATGTCATGACGCTAGCTCATGCACATTCTCCTAGTGCTGCAGGTGAGAGAAGCTGGGATCCCACGAGGAAAAGAGACTTGTCCAACCTGCCCATCTAACTCTTAGTGGAGTTGAGAACGGAGCCCAGGTCTCCTGAATTTGACACACATGCCCTCACGGCAAGTTGGCCCCTGGGGTGGTAGCCTAACACTGATCCAACTTGCATGACTCCACATGGTGGTCCTGCATCTGGTGAGGACCTCTTCATGTTTCATGGGGGATAATGAATGAGTTCTCCAAGACTCTTGGCTGGGGAACAGCAAACACCCATATTTCTTCAACTCGGACCTGGGGCTATACTCCAGGCTCTTGGGTACCTCCCATCTCTTACTCCCAATGTCCCAAACAACTTCTGGCAGCATCCCCTGCTTCCCCTTCTCCCTGCCTAGAGGAGCTTACTTAATAAACAGGTCTGCCCTCCTAACATTTCAGTTACTTGCTCCTGGAAACAAGATAAAAACTCCAGATGAAAATACGTTCTCCAGTCAAAAGCAGAGCTGGGAGAAGATTCATATATAAAAGTGTTTCTCCAAGAGAATTTCACAGAACACCGGTGTTTCTCCTTAAAGACAGAGTTTTATGGACAAACACTGGAAACTCCTGGTTTGGGAGGCCCCTGGTTCCCATTTATAAGGAAGGACTGTTTCCCGACCTGATTGGATTCTGGCACATGCTGCTCATTGGAATCAGAGAGCAGCACAGCTCTTTCAATCTAGGCCCAAAAGTGATTTTTGAGTCGTTAAGCAGATCAGAGCCCAAGAGATCACCTGGTCCAGGGCTTGACAAACTATGACCCAATCCAGATGTGGCCTATCTTTGTCCAGCTTTTGAAGTAGGGAATCCTTTTTTTCTAACAGTTTTAAAGAGTTGATGGACAGGAAGAGAGGGAGAAAAGGCAAGTAATATGTAATAGTAACCACTTGTGGCCCTGCAAAGTCTAAAATATTTACTATATTTTCCTTTACAGGAAAACCTTGCCAACCTCTGAGCTCTCATAGAATGAGATGTGGTCAAAGGAATGCCTACAGAGAAGAGGAATAGACTAGAAACAGACATAGAAACAGAGAACTGCAGTCCTCAGCCCAGTTAGACACCAAAGATTGCTCTGGGGACAATGGAAATGTGTCCTCTGGCCCTTATTTCAGAGTCCACAACCCCTAAAAAAAAAAGGCAGCATGAGCTAACCCTGGACCCAGGACTGAGGGAGGGAGTGGCAGGCAAATGAGGCCCACTGAGAAGGGAGCCTGAGGGTCAAGGCTCAAGGTAGGCATCCATCATCCTGAGGTGAGTGTGGAGGTGGGGTAGGTCTGGAGCTTTCAGGCCTGAGCCCAAGGTCCCACTCCCTCTGGGGGGCTGGCTGCCAGCTGTGAGTGGGGAGAGATCCGTGATCCCTGGAGAGTCTCAGGCAGGCCTGGCCTGGTCCCTCTCTCTGTAACCAGACCCAGCTGTGAAGGACACCCGAGGGGCAGAGGAGTGTAAACCTTATACTAAAGCATTGGAGGAGATTTGGTTACAAAGTTGCACCAGCCATTTCCTGGAATCCAATGGGAGCGAGTTCTGAGAATTAGAAGGGGAGGGGGGTCTAAGAGGGAAAGAAAAAAAAGGGGGGGCAGACAACTGGCTTGCTGATGTGCCAATGTGTGAGTGTGCCTAGTGGAAAGGAGAAATCCAATCCGCCTGCTCACAGGGCAATCAGGGCTGGCAGGTAGCGCTCTGTGAGGAAGGAAGGGGTAAGGAACCCCTTTTCCCACAGCTGGAGTGATTCCTGGGCCCCAGAACTAACACTCCCACCCTCTCCCTTCCTAAGCCTCCTTTCTTGCCCATCCAGGACCTGGAAAGTCTGGGTTGATCAGTTCTTTCAATGCTGAGAGAGAGAGAGAGAGAGAGAGAGAGAGAGAGAGAGAGCGCATGCAGAAGGTGCCTGACCCACTCCTAGGAGGCAGAGAACAAAGGTCCTGGTGTGCCCACTCCTGCCTTTCCTCTCCTGCCTTCCTCTAGGCCTCCTATCCCTTTGCCTCTCACTTCTGCTACCCTTTCTTTTCTCCTCTCATCCTCTTCTTCTGCCTCACTCCTTGTTCTATTTCCTCTTTGGAGCTTCTCTTCCTCAACCTGCCCCACCCTCTTTGTGGTTCCATTCTTCAGAGTTACAAGCTTCCTCACAGTCAAGGGCAAGTGAGATTCCTGATCCTGAACTCCATCCATACCAAGTAGGAGCTGAGAGTAATGATGCTTCACAACTGGCTGTGAAGCCAGGAGCCAGAGAAGGTGATGATTTCAGCGTGAAAGTTAGTTCTCCTTCCTCCTGAGGGCACATGCCAGCTAGATCCAATCACCACTTGTATGGGACTGAACACCTCCTCTTTTTCCAAACCACCCACCCCACCATGCATACATCACTTATCCTTTTCCATCCCATTCCTCTTCACACACCAGGACCAAGGAAAGACATCAGGACCACTCATGTGCTTGTAGTTTATGGTATCTATGGGGGCTTTGTGCATTGGCTATGAAAACACTGGGTTACAAGACAAGGCAGCATCACCCACTAAACACAGGCTTCTTGAGAGGTGGGCTTGTGCTTTTTGACACTGACCACACATCCCAAACCAATATATTTGCACTTGGGAGCATTCTGAAAACATTGCTACCTATGGAAGAGGATGTATACTATTCCTGTCCAGGCCTGAGAGAGACCCTGAGTTGGAGTTCAGACAAGATATCCAACTGCTTAGATATTTAGCTAAGAAATCAAGATGGCATGGAGTGAAAATCAAAAGGAGCCTTTTTTGCGGATCATATGTCAAAACCCCTGTCTGACATTCTAGCCTCAGTTGCAGATTTACCTACAAAATAAACTAAATCGCATCTCTTCCAGGAGGAGCCTGCAGACAGGGTGCCATTCCAAGATCATCTAAAGGTAGCACAGGGATCAGGTCCCCTTCTTGAGCAAACAAATCTTTTTTGTTTCAATTCTGACTTGTTCTTGGGACCATCTCTCTCTTCCAATCCAGGACCCCTCTGGGGATGTCCAACTGGTGATTGGGCCAAAACCGACAGTCGGACATCCCTCTCACAATCCGGGACCACTGGCTCCTAACTGCTCACCTGCCTGCCTGCCTGCCTGCCTGATCGCCCCTAACTGCCCCACCCTGCCAATCTAGTCACCCCCAAATGCCCCCCACCCTGCTGGCCTGGTAACTCCTCACTGCCCCCTTCTGCAGGCCTGGTAACCCCACACTGCCTCCCCAGCCAGCCTGGTCACCCCACGCAGCCTGCTGCTTGGTTGTTTGGTTGCCCCTCACTGACCCTCCCCTGCTGGCCTGGTCGCCCTAGGCAGCCTGCTGTTCGGTCATTTGGTCGCCCCTCACTAACCCCCCTGCCAGCCTAGTCACCCCACACAGCCTGTTCAGTCATCCGTTCGGTCGTCCATTCAGTTGCGATGGTCCCTGGCTCTCTATATATAGAGAGGATTTTTTTAAAAAAAATATATTGTATTGATTTTTTACAGAGAGGAAGGGAGAGGGATAGAGAGTTAGAAACATCAATGAGAGA
>NW_006290306.1:571753-578095 GCF_000327345.1 Myotis davidii | reverse complement strand
AGAGAGAGAGAGAGAGAGAGAGAGATTTTTAAGATGACATTGTGATATGATGCCAAAACAGAGGAGCAAAGGGAAGGCCTGAGCAAATTCCTTGGCCTCATGGTAATGCATTTATTTCATAGATAAACAGAAAATAAGAGTAAACAAAGGATGATAAATTCAGAACTTTTGACAACTGTATTAAATGTCCCCAGACTGGGACCCTCTTCTAAGAATCTGTCCAATGTGTGTTACATGTGCAAATGTGTGCTCATGGGTGGGTTTGTGCTCTTTTCAGTTGATGCTATAAAGAAGCATTTTCAGAATATGGAAGACACAGGACCGAGAATGTCATTCATTTTTTTCTCTTCAAATAGAATAGCCCCCCTAAAGTATCCTAAATAAATAGAAGTCTCCATTGTGCTAAAAGTTCTCTAAGTAATAAGATTTTAAAAGCTCTCTTAGTCACCCACTCAGGTCATTGCCAAAGTTCACCCTGAATGTTCTCTCACACTGCTGATGGAATGATAGTCAATAAACTCTCTGAAAAACAATTTGGGAAAAAAAACATATTAAGAGTCTTAAGGATGTTATCCTCTTTGACCTTGTAATTTCACTTTTATAGTTGTATCCTAAGAAAATATAAAAATAGTAATAATACTGCATAAATATATAAATCTTTGTATACACTTAAATAAAAGCAAATAATTGGGACTGCACTAAATATAAATGTTGATTAAATAAGTTATGTAAATCCAAATAATAGAACATTATGTAGATATTATAATGCAGATGGATTACATACACACAATATTAAATGTTAAAATGATACATTTTCTGTCTCATTTTTTGTGAAGGCCCTAAACAGCAGAGAAGAAAATAACAGGGAGCAAGCATTTCCATATACCTAGACAACCCAGGAAGGGGGCAGTCAACATTCCCAAGGGAAGCCTTCAACTAGTAGGAGATGAATACCAATGGGTAAATGTCCCAAATTCCCAGGATCTTGAGGGACACTTCTGGGGTACATTTCATGTAATTCCTCAGAGAGTTTCCAGTGGGGTTGAACTCCAATTGCTGACATCAGAATCAGCTCAGTAACACATTCTTTATTCTTTTCCTTCCCTGTCCCACATACCCAATCCCCTCACTCCTGTTTCCTGGGATACTTCCCAATATAAAACCTGCACTTGAGTTTTTATTTCAGGCTTTATTGGAGGGTGAGTAAAACTAAGTCATCCCCAAAACATAACACCCTCTTGATCAGGTTTTGGGGTATAAAAATTCAGGAAGAAAATTATCTTCAAAGAAATCCTATTTATTTGATCCCCCACACAAAGCAAGAAAACAAAATGAAAATGATCTCTACTTCAAACAAGGATGGTGGGGATTGCTAAGGATATACACAAACTAATAATTCAATTAATTGTCCTGTCACAACATTATCACCATCACTGCCATTATTACTGTCAAACACCAATGAGACAGAAGTTAAATAGGGCTCCAACAGGTCAGGGATTTATCTCACTGAGAAGAGACACATGGGGCTAGCACTTGTTTAAGGCAATTTTTCCATCTAACACAACTATCTTGTTGCTCTAGATTATTAAGAAGAGGACCATGTTTTAGTGACCACAGTGTGATACCTACCAAAATATGCTGAGTGCCAGGGGTGATTTTTTTTTCAAGTCTTTCATTCCCACTATGTAATGCACGTCATATCTAGACAAACAGCTGGCTCTCTTTTTTCTCATGGATTTCAAGCCATACTTTAGGGGAAAAAATATACAGATTTTGAGGCTAGGAATAAAGTGGGCTTTATAATATAAAGTTCCAGGAATCTGAAAAATTGGAATCCAAAAGATTGGTTCTTATCCTCAGCTCCCCTGCCTAGAACATCAAACTGGCCTCTGATAAATGTGGGTCATAGAGAAGTGGAAGCAATAGTATCAGTAGTGGTAGATCTCAAAGGTTTAAGGCAGAAGTTTAAATTCAGTGTATTTAAGATCCAGTCTGGTTATTTAAGTGAAACAAGCAGAAATTGTGGAGACAATGTCAAATTGAAGAGTGCATACCCCATCTAAAAGGTACTTCTGAACTGTCAACAGTTAAGATCTATGTTGCCAGACAAAATTTTAAGATTAACCCGTCAAAAATCTAGATTTTAGATGAATGCTGCTGACTTCAATGGTAACAACTAGTTCAGATATTTTTGCCCACCTCATATTGGCCTGCATTGTGTGTCAAAGAAAATACATCTGTGGGCTCCTAAACCATCAACTGGCTTTTCATTATTGGAATAAATGAATCTACTATAATTGGAGAATGTAATGAAAGCCCATAGCAAAGGACAACTATAAAATTTTGAAAAGTAGAAAGAATGGGAAAACGTTTAGAAAATGAATTGTAAAAGGAAAAGGGGGGATTGCACTCAAATTTATAAGCTTATGAAGTTCAATTTTGGGCCAGTTTCAATACCTGCCCTTATAATTTGTAAGGATAATGATGACTGTGGCATTATGACCACATTGCATTTCAGGAGACACTGACCTTACAAATAGCCAGTTAGCCCACTTTCTTCCTGTCATTGGCTGAACTCCGAGAAACATCTGGTTTAGGACTAGTAGGTTCTGTACCCTAGTCCCACTTCCCTACTCTAACCTCCCCCTAGATGACCCTTTTATAAGAGTATAATAAGTTATAAATTGAAATTCTACTTTTGCTATTCAACTATTCTCTTGATCTTGTTCTTTGATCCCATACATTCAAGAATATTCAATAGATTTGTAATAAACTATAAATTAAAAAAATAAATAAAAACAGTTGCCATTTATAAAATCATGTAAAATGTTAAAATTAAACAATATTGAGACACTAAGTGAAAGACAAGTAGAAGAATAGCCCACTGAATAAAAGCAACCAGAAAGAGAAAAAGACCTATAAATAAAAGAAACAAACTACCACAGGGGTTAAACTCTTCCTTCTTCAGAAAAGGAAGACTACAATAAAGTTGACCCTTAGACAAAATCCAAAGAAGGTGGATCCTAGAACAAGCAGAGCCAGGGCAATCTCTCCCCTATGCGTAGAAAGAACATGCTATTACCTTTTTTTTCTTCTTCTTTTTTTGTTTTTGTTGTTTTTTGTTAGTCACTCAGATTGTTTCAATTGTAAAGTTGAGATAATTGTTACCTCAATTGTACAATTGAGATAAATAAAATAATAGCACCAACTCTAGATATTTCTGTAGAGTCCTATTGGAACATGGCCATGGCCACTCACTTATGATGGCTGTTTTTTCCTGCAAAGACTGAAATATGTCCTATCCAGCCCTTTACTTTCAAATGGGCCTTTCAAGTAGCCTTCTCACTTGACATAACTCACAAAAGCTGCTGTAAGATATAACTTGGGTCATGAATTATTAGTTCACACAGGACTTTTATCAATAAATATATAAACCCTTCGATTTAAAGTTCTCCACACTAAATTTTATGCTTTGGACACCTAGTAAGCAGGTCTCCCTGCACTGTTACTTTGACTCTAGACTCTAAGCTCTTGGAGGGCCCACATATGCGAGCAGGGCCAAGGTCTACGTAAATCTGGCAAAAATAATGAGTGTGGTATACATGCTGGTACCAGAATGAAGCAGGGAAGACTACTGACCTCCTTTGCTTTTACCTTTTTTCAGAGGCTACACCAGGGTATGCACAACATATTATTGCAATATACTATCACAAGATATAGTATAACATGTTACTACAACAAATTACAAGATAGACTTACATCTGTTCAATCCCCAGCCCCAGTAGTGGTGCAAGTGGGAGGCAACCAATTGATGTCTCTCTCTCTGTCCCCGTCCCCCGACCCTTCCACTCTCTCCAAAACTCAATGGGGAAAAATCCTCACTCCTTGGGTGAAGATTTTTTTAAAAGATATATCTAGAGGTATAACTATAACATATGACTATCATGTACCATTAGATATACTTATATCTAATGATACAACTTTAAAATATTAATGCAAGATGCCTCTTCTTCTGGGCCCAAGGACATCTGTTATAGCATCTTCGAATTACCATCTTACCCCAGCCCCACACTAAGAAACTGTGACCACCCAAGAGCAAAGTGAACATCAAAGAAACCCATGTTCTATCAAGAACAAAAAGCTCATCGACATCTAGGAAATATGACAAAGCCCTGAGGACTAGGTAGGTAAGTTGGCTGAACAATAAAAAGGCAGTCCCTCTATCTTTTCCAGTTTCTGAATCTTTCATATCCCAGAGTAGATAAGAGAATTGAGTTTTGAGACTTCAGCCATGTAGATTAGCTTTGGTCTTGCTGGCACATGATTTTTAAAGATTAGCAGAACTCTTAGAGTTTAATGGTAATGGGTTAGGAGTAGATGACCTGGTACTTTTATATGAATCATATAAGCTTCAAGTTCAATTATATGAGGAGTTCCATACAACTATCAGAATTATTTTACTCCAAAGAGGCCAAACATTACATTGTATCTAGAGTATACTATTGGAGGAAACTTGAGGATGTTGTCCTTCAAAAAATTCCAAATACACATATGCCATTCTAAGCCTATGTTATCTTTTTAACCTTCCTCGTGTTTACAATTACTGGGCTTTATGTTGACATGATCTAGGCTTAGATCATGTTGCTAGAAAAAGAGGTAATTTTCAAATTGCTTCACTTGGCTATTCCTCTACCTATCACATCTCACTTATCCCACGATATGAGGAAAGGCCAGGGTGTCACAAGTCAATCTCCAGCTAAATAAAACACACACACACACACACACACACACACACACACACACACACCACATAACAACATTTGTCAGTGAAAGGAAAGAAATTTTATTCAGAGACCTGGGGCAGAGATGAAAAATCAATGATGATTATGGTGGTCTTGGGCCTGCGCCGAAAGAAGGTTATCTCATCACTGGTTGTGGGAGAGAGTGTGTCAGGAGAAAACATGGATTCAAGAAGCTTCTTCCACCAGAGCATTGACATATGCTGATGACTAAGGTGACAAGAAATGAGAAAAAGTAAGATTTACACTCAGGAAACCCAAACATTTTTTATAAAGGGATCTCCCCAGCTCAGCTTCCCAGAGATTTCATTAGGCATAAGGTTTCAAAGGGTAGGTCCAAGAGTTATGTCAACCTCTCTACTGAATGGTCAAGTTTAGAGAGAGGCTCTATAGTGCAAAGAAAACAATGAATACAGAATCTGGTTTTTGAAGGATTAATAGGAAAGTGGCGGGGAAGAGGTGGCTTGTGGAAGGAAGAGGGAATGCTAGGGAAGAGTTGTAGACAGTCTTTGGAAGGCAAGTGGATAGCTGTGCTTTGACTAAAGCAAGACATTTTGGAACACCTGCCAAGCTAGAATGACAATTTCTCAGAAAATGGCACCAATACCTTATCCTCCTGTTCTTTTTCTGACAAGACTTCTTTGCTTTTTGTCTCTGTGGTGAATCCTTCAGATGACATGCTGAACACCTACATCCACAGGATTGCTGCACTCTCCTATATGCCCCAACTTTGGCCATCAGAGGGACTCTTGTTGAAATAGCAGCCTCTGTCTGCACTCCCTCTTCATCCCCAAGTCCATTTTCCAAATGAGCCATTCCTCACTCCCTTTATATATGGATACAGGAGACCATGACATGGACACTCTTGTTAAAAAGACCTGGTGATTGATGATGATGCCTTGTCACAATGGCTGAAAGTCAACATGAGGGCTTATTTAGATGGCTGGAAAATACTGAGATATTTGGATAAAATCAAGAAAGTATGTACTAGAACTGCTAGGATCAACTGACTACCCATCAGTATAACTCATAAGAACCACCCTAAGTGATTCAAACCAAGTAAAATTATTTTAGTCTTTCAGAGATAAGCATCTTTAAAGCTTTTATCTGCTGGTCCATTTACACATTCCTAGCTCCTTTGTCTTATTTCTAGAAAGAGCTCTTTAACAAGGGCTTGTACAATATGGAATTTTTTAAATGAATTTATTGAGGTATAATTGACATACAATAAACTGCATATACTTTAAATGTACAATGCAACATGTATTAATATAGATATACACCCAAATCAAGATAATAAGCATATCCTCTTCACTCCCAAAGTTTTCCTGTCCCCTTTGTAATCTCTTTTTCCTGCCCCTCCCCAGCCCCCACTTCAATCCCCAACAATGTAGAATTCAAAGCTGTAGTCCAACTTCTTGGTCTACTACCTGAATCATCCCCCAGAACCTCACAAAGATACATCTTCATCCCCAGGAAATTTGTATTGAGAATCTGCAGCTAACTCCTTAATTTCACCTCTGGCCCTTTGTGTTTCTACACT
>NW_006290306.1:568579-571740 GCF_000327345.1 Myotis davidii | reverse complement strand
CTATGCAGGCATGGGGTCATGGGTCAGTGTGAAGGATGAGCACAAAGGAAGTGATGGGGATCTTTTCATGAGATCCCAAATTACAGCTTTAAAAAATGCCTGAAAACTCACCAGTCTAGGTATAAACATGGATTTTCCTCACCCATATAACAACCTGAATAAATCCTCACTTTGTGAACATATGCTCATTTTAAAATGTTGTTTTGATAATAAGGATTCACTCTCAATTGGCAAGGATTTATTGAGAATTTCTTATGTGCTAATCATTGTGCCATGTACTTAAAAAGAGAATGTAAAATGGCAAGAAACAGTCTTAATTGAGAAGTTATTTCCATTTCTTTTACAAGATGACCAGGTCCTTTATTTACTAGTTGTGAGACCTTGGGCCAGTTACTTAACTATGCTGATCCTGGAATAGGGCAATAATACTTCCCACCTCAGAGAGTTTATGTAACAATTAAATACATGGTTAATATCTTTAGAATACTTGTCATATCCCTGGCACTGTTTCAAGCACACACTATTATCTTGCTTCTATACTCCCAGAATGTAAGGTGCCTGAAAGAAGGCAGAGAGATGAAATAACAAAGACCCGTCAAGATTGGATTTCCATCCCAAACTTTGGACTTATCAATAGCTGAAAGAGGAGGTTGAGGTCAAGAAAGGGTGAAGGACACAGAAGTGAAACTGGAAGAACAAAAAGAAGTCCTGTCATATTTTATAGCAGAGAAGTCATGGTTAAAGAAAGCCTCTTCTTTTGAGAAGCTTAGAAAATTGCTAAAGAGAGGCTTACCTTCCTCTGCTCAAAACCACCTCTATCCTCTACTACCTCACCTCCTCTCTCTCTCTCTCTCTCTCTCTCTCTCTCTCTCTCTCTCTCTCATACTCACTGCACTTGTGACCGAGCCCCCTACTCTGTGTTTGCCTGAGCCTAATTGCCAAATTCTCTATTAGATCAAATAAGTAAAGACTGAAAAGTGGGATGAGATTCCTCAAATGTTCTGCGTAGTACCTAAGTCCCCCAACAAGCATTACAACTACTGCAAGTTTGGCAGCTTCTATCTTTGTTACTGTTACTTTGTAGCCCCACTCTTCCTGAGTTTTCTTCTGCTCTCTGTCTCCTTCAGCTCTTTCCTCTGAAGAAACCTTAAAGGCTGATAAATCCCATAACTTTGTTCCTAGTCCATCTTATCTTTTCCCATAGATTCAACTACACAAAACTACTTTACCAATGCCCAAATCTATACCACCAGCCCCAATTGCTCTTCTGAGCTACAGTTACCTACATCCAATTTATCCACGGTCATCTAAGTAAACATCCTATCTGTCCAATAGGTATCTCAATCTGTGCAAAACTAAAAAATGAGCACTGACTGTCTAAATATATTTCCTGCCCTTTTATCTACCTAGCAATCATTATCTTAGGACAGAAGTCTAGTTTCAAACTTTCCCTTGATAGCCCTCCATATCTTATTGGTCATTCAATATTTTATAATGTATTTCTTCTTCTCCATCCCCAATACTGATGTAAGTCAGTCTTCTCAGGGCTTTAATATTCAGGTCTTTTGTTCACATATTCTCTTCATGGTTAAACATTAAGTAAAAGATGTCAACCCCTACCTTATTAACCATCTCCACCTACTTCCCTTCCATGTCAGCAAATGCATCAGGAGACACTGTGCACAAGCACTAAAATTAAGTAGATTCGGATTTAAATCCCACTTTTGCTCTTTAGTATTTTATGTCCTTGAGCAATCTCTTTAAGCCTGTGGGAAGTTATCTCCCAACTGAGCATTGAGTTTCCTCATAAGTAAAATAATAAGGTTGCCATTAAGTTTATGTCCTTCTAATTTTAACTAAAATATTTTTAAGACCAATAAAAATAAAATAATTTGTCCAAGTTTAGTAAGTTAAGAGGCTTGGATCCAGAAAAGCAGTCTGACTAAATGTTGAAAGAAATCATCACAGGCCCCTTCTCCTGTAGATTGGTTGCTGACCTCATGTGGTATTTGTGACATCTCAGAATAGAAAAATCTAAGTCACAGTGGCTTAGTTTCTTTAGAGGTACCCCACACCCATCTAAAGGCTCACAATATCATCTTCAGGTAAATGAATAGAAAGCCCACATCAACTTCTAATATCTACCATGGCTAAGTGCAACCACCTAAGACTCGATGGACTTTCTGCGGGGGCATAAAAGAAAGTACCACCAAGAAGAGCGTGGGGGAGGAAGAGGGAGATGGCAGCAATTGGCAAAGCTTTTGAACGTGTGGTCCTGAGGTTGGGTGGGAGAAATAAGAGTATTGGAGGATATGTCTGAGGAGGAGGAGGGGGAAGTGGTGATAGAGCCATTACTGAAGAAGCTTCATTCCTTCTCAGACACATGGCATGGCTTCAGTAGGAAGAAGCCATTCACAAGTAGCAAGCAAGCCCCCATTATGAATCAGACATTGACCAACTCTACTGAACTATAAGGATGAATGTGATAGAGAAATTTCAATGTAGTTATCTGGATTTTTACCATAAAAAGTGCCTGAGGAAGGACAGGGTGGGCTCCATAGGCACAGGACCTGTACAGTCACAAATGGCTCTGTGCTCAGGGACTTACAGGGTTGGTCTATGCTCTGCTATCACTATCTTGAACATTATCTTTTTAACAAAAGGCTGGCATATTCACTTTGCCCAGGGCCCATCTAGTTTTGGGGGACAGGACTTATATGGTGTTGGCATGACAGGAAGTTCCAAGTAATCTAGGCCAAACCGCAGTTAAAAGGGTGACAAAATCATGAAGGAAATACTGGAGAATGTCAAGTTGGCTATGTGTGCCTTCTGATGAGCCTTTTGAGAATTTTCCACCCTTAACCATGGACCTCTATTACCTCAATTTTGTCAGTTTCCTTACGACAAGAAGTGGCACTTTCACTGCTGCAGGACAGTAGTCTACTGATAAAACATTTATTCATGGTAACACAGTCCTCAACAGCACTCCAAAACATTTGGCCAGCATTACCTTCCACATTCTCTGCCAGAACAACAATAAGGCTGTTCAGCATTGGGAATTTCATGATCAATAAAATCTGATAACTGTGAGGCTCCTAGAATCTGGGTCTTTCTTTGGTCCCTACTGAAAATGAAGGCTTAGTTTTAAAGGTCAGTAAGTA
>NW_006290306.1:539576-568540 GCF_000327345.1 Myotis davidii | reverse complement strand
TCCTGCTGTCCCAGCATAGGTCATATGAAGGGGAAAGTGTCCCTAAAACCTTGAGCTTTAGAACACAGAATTCAAGGACCATAAAGAGCAGTGAAAGAGTTTCTTTGTTCCATATCTTTTAAATCTACTTTTCCAAATATGAGAATTCTACCCAAGGGAGCAATGGGAAAACCAAGTAGGCAGTGACTGTCAGGAAAATCTTCTTTGTCAATTCCACTTTTTAATATACTCAAGAGACAAAGTGCTTCCAACCTATCTCTTCTTTTTCACCCTCCATTGATCACAACTAAGAGAAGTAGAGTTTCATCACCTCAAGTCAGAGAGATACTACTGAATTATGATATTCCCTCTTGACCCAACTTTGATCAGCACAGTTATAACAGGCACCTATGTTTAAAATAATCCCAGAAATATTGAGTATCTCCTCTGGCCAATGTACTCTACCAGCATATGGGTCACAATGCTTTGAAAGCATCAATTATGAAGGGGCTGACCTTTATATATGGCAACTTCAGTGTGTGTCTCTGGTCCTTTACCCCTTTTGGTGGCAACTCAGCCCCCCTTCATAGGGCCAAGTGTCCTCAAATTCAATGACATGGTTGCCACTGATAGGAGGAATGATTTCAAGAGAACAAGGACCCCTGGTGTGTGTCTCTTAGAACATGAAGAGAGAAGAGCAGAGGAAAAAAAGAGACTAGTAATCTCAACAGTAGTGCCTATGGCACAATGACAAGAAGTCTGGACTGAGAAGTAGGAGATCTGGGTTTGAGACTGGACTTGCCTAAAATTTGTGTCTTCGGTCAAGTTATTCTTCATCCCAGATCTATTTATTAAGAAATTGTTCTCTAGCAACCCTCAGAATTCAAAGTTCCTTATTCTAATTGGTAGATGAATTGAAACACATTTTAAGATCAAATAAGGTCAAATGATTGAATATATGTGATATTTTCATACCATAACATCCCCTTTCTAATACCCTAAATGCAGACCTATTTTTGCCTTATGACTGAAGAGCACTGTATTCCCAGTGTATTTGGGGGAAAAACAGATTCTTCTTCACTATGTGATAAATGGGGATTAAGGTCACTGGGGGCAGGAGAGTGGTTAATGTGAAAATATCACTTGGAACCTTTTGAAGCATAAATTTTAGATTTTCTTTGTGTACTGCTGTACCATCTAACCTTGTTAGGGGTAACAAAAGAAATGAAAATAGTTAATTATTCATAAATCCAAAAATAACAACCAAACTAACAAAAGTTTGAATTCTCTCCAAATGAGAATTTTAAATTTGTCCAGAGGACCTCAAAGTTCAACACTGCCTCTAAGAACTCACTAGCTCTTCCCAGTTCTCCCTCTCTCTTTAATATATTTCTTCACTCTGATCCTAGCAGCACATGTGAGACAGAAAAGATAAGTAGAAAAAGCAGTATGGAGCTGTGGGCAGTCTTTGGCTTGGGGATCAGCAACCCTGAGTCTGACCATGGCTTTTGACCTGCCTGGTGCAGCCCTCAGACAAGCCTGTTGGCCTTCTAAAGGAGGGTGTCCAGATGGCTCCTGAGGAACCTCCCAGGGTCACAGCTCTTGTGATGAGTCTCCCACCTTTTAGTGCCCTAATCTCTCTCTTCCTGAAAAACAGGAATTGCTTATGGAAAGACAGTTTGGGAATACAGTCAGAACCAACGGGAAAGAAGCCTGGAGGGAACACTGGGAAAGAATTCCAGCAAATCTTCAGATAGAACCCAAACCATTCTCAGAACCAAGATGCTCTCTCAATTCCCAGAACTGAATGGGAAGAGGCAAATTTAGTTGAGTCCCGCCTTCCTTCTTCTCTGAAAACCACCCATTGGCCTTGGGCTCTGCTTTGTCTTTGTTTCCTACAGAAGACACCAGATGAGTCCTGAGCTCAGAAAGCTCTTCCTCTTGGGAATACCCATCTCTAGGCCACTTTCTCATCTCCCAGCCTGCCTGTGAACCCCCTTTGCCTCTGTGAATAGCAGCAGCATCTAGAGCAAAGAAGACAGGGTGTACATGTGAACAGAGTAACACGTCCCCATTAACCAGCTGAGGTCAACATCTGGAGAGACTTATGATTCAGAGAGAGATTCACACTGAGTCATCAACATGTGTAAGGACTGTCAGCAACTTTTCTATGTTCACTCTTAATGAGCTACAATGAAGATTCAGCTCTGGGAAGAAGACATCCATCAGGCTCCCCAGATAAATTAATTGAGTGAGTTTGAATTGGAGATGAGACTCAACTAGAGATCCAAAATAGTGACACTCAAAGTCGGTTCCTTCCTACTCTAAGAAAGAGGCCAGGGGGAATACCGATCTCCAAACCTTTCCCTGCTGTGTCATTTGACCATCCTTCTAGGAGATAAAGATATAATTCTGTCCACCCACCTGTCTCCCAGCAAGATAAATATCAGCCCAAGAGAGAATAAGCTGATGGTTCCTCTTCTAAAGATTTCATTCTCTCTTCCTGTCCCAATAGCTCTCAGAAGATATCTCTTTTCTTTCAACAAATAAACAACAGCTAAGACCCACCAGAAAGTCAAAATATGGAGAAAACAGTTTTATGGGGTGTATCTGCTATTCCTGTGCTCAATTATTAGAATTAGCTCATGTAGCCATTCTGTGCCTTGGTTTATTCAGCCAAAAAGAAAAAATGGACTTCCAATCAAGATTGTGACATAGGTAAACACAGTACTCACATCCTCCCACCACCACATCAAAATTATAAGTAAACTACATGACAACCATCATTCAGGACTGCCTGAAATCTAGCTGAATGGAAGTCCTACACTAAGGATATAAAGAAGAAGAAGCCATTTGAGATTGGTAGGAGGGGCAGAGACACAGAATGGGCTGGTTCCATACCCATGTGTAGCACATAAAAATTGGAAGAGACATCTTCACTGCAGAGGTTCCCCCTGAGGAGTGAAGGGTCCCAGCCTCACACCAGGACCCAGTCCAGGATTCAATGCCAGGAAAAGAAGTCTCCATAGTTTCTGCTGTAAAAAACCAGCAGGGAGTGTGGCTGAATGAGATGGGGGGCTTCTGGAGCCCCAGGCACTCCTCTCTTTTTTTCTTTTTTTTTGAGACAGAATAGAAGAGAGAGAGAAAGACAGAAATATCGATGTGAAACACATCAATTGGTTGTCTCCTGCATGAGCCCTGAACAGGGCCCAGGCCGGGAAGGAGCCTGCAACCAAGGTATGTGCCCTTGACCAGAATTGAACCTGGGACCTTTCAGTCTGCAGGCTGACACTCTATCCATTGAGCCAAACCAGCTAGGGTCCAGGTATTCTTCTTAAAGGGCCCATGCACAGATTTACTCATATATACTCGTTTGGAGCTCCAGTCTTGGGACAACAGCTCAAAAGGCACTAGGAACATGTGGGAGAAGCTGAATTTTCTGATATCAGGCAGCTTTCTCCCAGATATAAGTGCTGGTAAAAGTCGTTATTCCTTTTTTGGACCCTATCCCCCACAGAACTGGTAGTCAGGGGCCATATCTGAGTCTCTATCAAACTGGCTATCACTGTTTGCCCTGTCCTGGTTATTTCTTTATACCCTAACATACCCAACTTGCAAGTCCACCCAAGCTGTTTCCAGTGGCATTTCCATAAGAATTCCCTGTCTTAGCTTATGCTTCAGACTTTCCTGAAATCTTTCAAAGAAGCAGCATCTAGCCTCAGCAAGTAGCCCAAGATATGGCACTAGTGGAATCTGGCCTTGGTTCACAGCTTGGACTCTCCCAGACACCTCCAAGTCCAACACTAGTAGAAGCCATCTGGAGATTACTTCGCAACTCATGCTGATTAGCGCCAGGCAGAACACAGGTAGTGGCTGACCTTGTCCTGTATCTCCCAGGAAGCCTCAGAGCCAGTAAATCCAGTGGACAGCTTCAAACCATACTGTAACACTATCCAACCACATTCACAAGTGACACACTTCAGGGACAGACTCATTGAGCAGCAGAGCCCTATTGAAGTAAGTCCTGCTCTATAGGGTGGGCTCTGCATAGCTGACCCTTCACAGTAGTAGCAACCAGTCCTTGCAGCCAATCATCTTGGGAGTAAATCACTACCATTGACATGTCAACAGCAATCAAGGCTCAACTACAACAGCAGAGTGTACACAACCTATACAGTGGGACCTTCTTGGAGTGCTAAGCTCAGGTGAACAGGGAGGCTGTGACACTGGTCTTACAGGACATACCTCATTAGGCCACGCAACCAAGCCCAGAAGACATAGAAGCTCTACCTAATAAATAGAAGCAAACACAGGGAGTCTGCCAAAATGAAAAGACAAAGAAACGTATCCAAAATGCGAAAACAAAACAAAACTTCAGAAAAATAACTAAATAAACTAAATGAAAGCAAACAATATACTAGATACTTAATGAACTTAGGGGAAGAGTAGATGAACTTACAGAGAACTTTAATAGCATAAAAAGGACATGGTAACCATATAAAATAACCAGTCATAAATGAAGGGAGTCAACAGTAGAGTAGATGAAGCTGATAATAAAATCAGTAATTTAAATATAGAAAGCAAAAAAACACCCAATCAGCAAAAAGAAAAAAGAATTTTAAAAAATGAGGATAGTGTAAGGAGCCTCTATGACAACTTTAAGTGTACCAACATTCACATCATAGGTGTGTTGAAAGGAGAAGAGCAAAAGCAAGAAAACTTACTTGAAAAAATAATGAAAGAAAACCTTCCTAACGTGGTAAAAAAAAATAGACATACAAGTCCAGGGAGCACAGAGAGTCCCAAACAAAATGAACCCAAAGAGGCCCTCACCAAGATACATCATAATTAAAATGCAAAAAGTTAAAGACAGAGAATTTTAAAAATCAGCAAGAAAAAAGCAGTTATCTGCAGGGGATTTCCCATTAAGATGGTCAGCTGATTTCTCTACAGAAACTTTGCAGGCCAAAAGGGATTGGAAAGAAATATTCAAAGTGATGAAAAGCAAGTAACTACAACCAAGATTACCTAGCAAAGCTATCATTTAGAATCAAAGAATATATAAAGAGCTTCCCAGACAAGAAAATGGAGTTCATCACCACCAAACCAGTATTACATGAAATGTTAAAAGATCTTCTTTAAGAAGAAGAATGACAAAAGTATGAACAATAAGATGGCAATAAATACATACCTACCAACAATTTAAACTAAAAAACAAAATTAACAAGCAGAATAGAAACAGACTTATAGATACCTATAGAGAACATTTTGATATTTGCCAGATGAAAGGAGTGTTAGGGGGTTGGGTGAAAAAGGTAAAGGGATGAAGAAGTACAAATTGGTAGTTACAAATTGATTGTAAAATACAGCATAGAGAATATAGTCGATAATATTCTAATAACTATATGTGGTGTCACTTAGGTGCAAGATTTATCAGGATGGTCACTTAGTAAGTTATATAATATCTAATTACTGGTCTGTACACCTTTAATAAAATATTATATATCTACTATAATTAAAAAATAAAAAATGATTTTTTAAAAAGGAAGATGCAAAACAGAGCAGAAGAAAAGGTAAGGAGATAGCATACTGGATTCCCAGAAGGTTCTCAAGGAAAGGTTGAGCTCTGGGCTCATTGAGGGTCAGGAATGAACTCATTGTGCTCTACCTAAATTATATTGGCACAACCAACACTGGGGCAGAAATGGAAAGAGAGACAGACAGGCAGAGGTGTCCAGTGCTGAACCCTGCTCATCTCATTGCAGAATGTCTGATACAGAAGTCAACCCAAACACTCCACAGCCCCACCCAAACTGGTCTTTGAATTACTGCCCCCAGCATTGGGCTTTCTGCTGTTGGCATTTCTAAGTATTTTGTCTGAAGCGAGAACTAATTCCTTAACCCTATGTAAAGGAGCTTCTTTGTTTCTTCATCAGTTTTCAAGACTGTCTTCCTTCTTCCCTGTGATCTCAGCTTCTCCTTGGCAGAGTAAGTCTTTGGGGGATGGAAAGAATTGGAGGTAAGTTGTGTTACCTGGTCTCCTGGACCGTCCAGAAAATGTGTCTCAAACTAGAGACCAACAGGGTCAGCACAGTCAGGCATGAGAGGCCAACACAGGACACTAGAAGGTTTATTATGGAGACAAATTTCTTTTTTTCCTTCTCTTTCTAGAAATGTTCCCACCATTGTCACTCTATGTTGTACTGTCTGCCTCTTAACACCAAAATGGTTAGAATGAACCTGTGAGAAATGCAATATAAATAAAAATGCAGTCCCTAACTACAAGAAGCCTGCCACAGTAGCCATATGATCTCAAAGATTACTTAACCCAACCTATCTATTTTCAAAATAAGAAAGATGAAATCCAGAGAAGTGATTTTTATGGCACAGTGAGGGCCAAAACTGAGACACACTGATGCCTGTTGAGATCACACTCATTAATGTGACATGACAATGTGGGCACAAAATAGGGCTTTATACCATTGATGTTGGTTGTCCAGACTTTAAGGACAATGTCATAGGACTGTGGACTTTGAACTAATTTCAAAAGATAGTAAAAATGTGAAAAGTTAGGAAAGTCTTCCTTGTAAAGGTAGGACAAAATGGGGAGGAATAGGATAGGATTTTTAATTTATTCAACAAATATTCCACAAATCCTTATTACGCTCTTACCCTGTGGACTATTCAATGCCTGGGAATATACAGCAGTGAACACAATTTTTAAATTCCTGCTTTCATGAAACTTGTTCATAGGAAGAAAAACAAGGCTGAAGTGGACAGAAAAGTTCCCCCCAGTACAAAGAGGCAAGGCAGCAGCCTGTTTCATACAGCTCTCCTCTCTTTGGGTGAAAAAAAAAAGATTTTAACAGAGGGTCTCTAGAGAGGCTTGCCTGGAAACAGAAAAATAGTGTCATTTGAAAGAAACTGGGTTTCAAAACATGATTTGTCATCTTTTCTATAGACATCAAAAATACAGGGAGTGGACTTTGAACTACATTCTCTGTTTTATCAACCAATTTTTGCTAAGAACCTCTTGCAGTCCAGGTGCTTGGTTCTTGAGTAAGGATAATGGCAGGGGAGAGAAAAAAAAAGAATAGCTAAGTAACCTTGATTTTTTTTTTCAAAAGGACTCAATATAAGACATAAAAAAGGAGGAAGAAAAGATTAGATAATGAGTCCATTATCAGGGAAGTTGGAAATGATGACTATCTTCAGCTCAGGCTTCTACTCTGAGCTCTAGACCTACATATCCAACAATCACTCAATAACTTTATTTGGAAATCTCAAAGGCACTTCAAAGCCAAAATGTCTTAAAACTAAAATGCCTGATAACCCAGGTCCCTGTGCCTGTCCTTTATTTTAGTGAGTGGCACCAGCATCCAGAAAGCTGCATTAGACAGAAACAAAAGCCACACCTTTGACTCCTGCTTCTCTTGCCAATCAAATCAAATCCATCACCAAGTCACTGTCTCCTGTCTATATCTCTTCATCCTATTTCCTTGGTCAGGCCTAAGCCATTATCAAGTATTTCTCTCTCCTGAACCTCTACTATTGGCAATAGCTTCTCCCTTTATTCACTTAGCTTCCCCATTAATTCATGCCCCACCTGACAGCCTCTAGTCTCATCATATTATCCTCTTAAATATTTTTCCATAGCCTCATAATATACTTCAGCCTAGGCCATTCTCTGCCTCTCTTTCCAACCTCATTCTGCACCCTGTTGGGAAGTAATTATGCATTGATTTGTATAGATGTCAGATTAATGGCTTTCTTCCCCACTAGGTTGAAAGCTCCATGAGCACAGTCTATTTATGTTTTTATCCACTGCTTTTTTTCTTATCACCATTGGGTAAGTCAATGGTTCTCAGCCAGGAGTGATTTTACTCCTCCCCTTCAAGGGAACATTTGGAAGCATTTTTGGTTGTCACAGTGTGGGGACTTTATTGGCATCTGATGGGTTAGAGTTCAGGGATGTTTCCAAATATCCTACAATGCACAGAACAGTTCCACAGAATTACTCTGCTCATACTGCTGAGACTGAGAAATCTTGATTTAGATGAAAAAGAATGAATGTTTATGTTTTGACCATATTAAATTGGATTTCCTAGACTCAAGTCCATAGAGAAACACATTTATTATCTCCCAATGCTAGAGGGACTTAAACAGGCATGCATACACAGACACTCAACACCATTAAATTTTCTACAGGCAGGAGATACCTATATTAATGGCTCTTCCCAGAAGCCCAGCTTAGGAAAGGAATTTAGTTGTTGTTCAATAACACCTGTCTAGAAGGCTTTATTAACATAAAAAGGACCTCAAAATTTGAGTTGCATTAAGAGGGGCCACTTTATTTCTCATATATGATGACCTAAGTGTAACAAAGGCTAGTGACAGCATAATGGAGCCCCGCCCACCTACTAAGCCACACCCATTTACAATCACAATGGCTAAGGCCTTAAATACCCAGACTCGCCGCCTCCTGGCTCTGCAAAGCTCCTCATTTTTGCAGAAATTACAATGTCGACCAGCCGCAAATTAAAGAGTCATGGCATGAGAAGGAGCAAGAACAGATCTCCTCACAAGGGAGTGAAGAGAGGTGGCGGCAAAAGAAAATACCGGAAGGGCAGCCTGAAGAATAGGAAACGAGGCGATGATGGTGAGTGAGGGATGAGTACTCAGTGGAACATAGGGGAAGTTGAAGTTAGCTCTCCCAGGACCCTGAAATCTCAGCCTAAGAATTTCATTTCCATTTAAATTCATTATGGGGCAGGAACAGTATGAATGGGTATGTTCTAACTGGTGTCCCTGTTGCAAACGTGTCCTTCCCCAACAGCCAATCGCAATTACCGTTCCCACGTGTGACTCCACTAGTGGGCTCTGCCCTGGTGGACTTCAAACAACACCAGGCAGCAACAAGAGGACAACAGAAGGGGGATTGCCAAAAAGACCTGAAGTTTAGATCAAAGCCACAGAACCTATCCTATGGGTAAAATACCAATCGTGATTGAAATGAGGAATGTATAATGTTGGCTGTTTCTCCCCAACATCTCAATAAAATGTTGAAAACTGAAAAGTGTTTATTTTGATCTTTAGTTGAAAAAGGTATTTTTATCTTTGGTTGAAAAAGGGTTTTTGAGCTAGGCAGACTTGGAATAATTGGCTGGTATGAAACCATTAAACATAACTTGGGAAATATCAAAGCAATTTGTCCTGTCTTCCTCCCCATGTGTCCCAACTTGGGTCTTGAGTCTCAATATGCTGTCTCTCTCCCCAAATACCTTTATCAGATCGCCAATAATGAGTCAAGGAGGGACATCAAACCACATGTTCGGCTAAAGGCATGTGTCAGAGGTAGAAAACGCAAGTTTAGCTATGTTGGGCTTGAAATAGACAAAACTAAAGTTGGGGATATTGCCTGGGAAGTTCAAGCCAGATGGTGTGATGGTCATAAATTGACATCGTGTCTGAAAATAGCAATTACCTTTATTCTAGATGGACCTATGTTGATCACTGGCAGGAGAAAAAAAAAATCTGGCAGGGAAAACAAACTGTCACTTTACCTTGATGGGTTCTGATATGGTCCAGCCAGGAATCTTGACACCTCCTCTCATCATTCACCCACTCAGAGGGGGTAATATATTTCTTAATGAGTGCTTCCTGTTGATGAGTGCTTCCTGTTGCCTAAGAGTCACTACCAGGGTGGCACAGGCTGGAATTGAGACTCTCATTTAAACCAAGCCACCCACTTAGTTGCTTGCAACCAGGAAAGGATATGGTAAGGATATAAGCAGGAAGTTTCCAACAGTGGGGATTGTGACATGGAACCAAGTGACCAAGTTGTATTTTTAATGAAGCATTGGTGAGGCATGCCGATACTGAATATTGGGAAATTACAGATTCTAGTAGTACAGTAAAGGATCAGTGATTTTCAGTAGCGAATACACAGGTTCTGTCAAGTTCAGGTTCAAATCTCCCCTTAGCATTAGGTACACAGCCACTGAATTGAATTTATACTTTTAATAGAGAAAATACTCCATAACCCTCAGCCTCCGTATTATGCCTGGTTTACCTCCTACTAATGTTTGTTCATAGCATGACTGCACAAAGCTCTTTATAAACAGTCCGATCTAGACTCCCTAATCAGAAATGGCCATCTTGTATCCTCTTGTGCCCTCTGGGAGTTTTTCTGTTATCATGTAAAGAAAGACTAAGGTCCTTGAAACACACAAAATCAGTTAATGTCAAGCCTTTGCTGCTCCAGCTATAAATTCTTTTAAACTTATCCAGGAAGCAAAAACTAGGAGTTTGGATGCAAGATGTTTATTAGAGACCAATACTCAGGGGGAAGGAGGATTGTGTGGAGGAAGGAGTTGAACAGTTCTGCATGGGACCAAAATAGCCCAGCCAGGAAGCTTTGATAAGGTTAGTCAAGGCTTTGCTGTGCTAAGGAGACCCTCTGCTGGACTGCACCCCCCGCAATCTGAGCAGCACATCTCTGTATACTTTCTGATTTCCTGGGTTCCTTCCCACCTTTTCCATTTTTGCTCCTGCCACTCCCTTCAAATGCTCTCATGCACAGCTCCCCCTTCACACTGTGCTCACTGCTTCGCCTTGTCTCTGCCATCTTTCAGATTGACAGTATACACAAAGACAACCTCTCCCATAGGACAAAGGCAAGAGTCAGACACTAGGAGAGCAACAGTTCTGAGTGTGAAATTTACTTCCCTCAAGAAACTGTTCTGCTCAGGAAGTTGGTGTAGATCCTCCAGAGAGCTCAAATGAAGATTGACTAAAGGGACTATTCATAGAAATGAGATAACTAGAAACAAACAATGGAGGGCCTGAGGATCAAATGAACTACATGGAGCCCCAGGAGAGCCAAAACTGTGTGTTTGGCAGATGGGCCTCTTGGTAAAGACTGTACTGGGGAAGATCATAGCTTCGGTTCCGAAGCAGAACCGAAACACCCTGGCCAATCTCCTCCTTGTGCTTGCATAGGTCACACTGAACTGGAAGCCAGAAGGAGGGGATCCCATGATACCAAATATAAGGGCTAGCCTCCCGAGACATCAAGGAGCACAGAGTGTTTGGAGAATAGCTCTGAAAAACCAAAGATGCTAGCTAACACAACCTTGTAGGCAACATTTCTTTTTTCCTTTAGTATCCTGTTTGTCTTCTCCCATTTGTTGTCACAGAACAAAGTCCTTTCAGGAGTAGAGAGGCCCCAAATTGAGTTCTCAGGGCTCCTGAGCCCTCAGCTTCAAGAGCATGTTTTCATGTCCTTTGCTGGACAAGTATATCCCCAGACTGTTCTAATATATTTCAACAATTCTCTAAACACTGAAACTAATTAGTGACTAGGATGGGCATGTGGTGAATGGCCCATCAGGACAGCCAGGCCCTTGCCTGGTGACTGCAGTCTTTGCCCTCATGGACAGGTTGGAAAAGAAATGGTGACCACCCAGAAAACTGTTTTGCAGTAAGAACATTTTCCAGGCTCATATGCTGGAAATTTTCCAATCCTGGTGTTGACTTAGTCCCTGCCCTCCAGGAACATTCATTTTGTGTCTCTGTTGACAGCTCCTGTAGGCCCAGCAACCACCAGGCAGGCACCCTGGTAGATAGCACAGGGGTCCTTTCACAGTGGTGGAGCTCAAACACCCCGCCCTTGGTGTGCTTTTCCTCCATCACCACAACCAAGAGGACTATGTTCCTCCTTCCAGTTTGCTCTGGAACGCTATGTCCTGAAGTCATCACTTACTCGAACTTTTTGGAAAGTCAAAAAAATAAAAAATAAAATTTTTAAGGATCTTGGCCACCGGCCCTCGTGGGTCACCTTGACCTTCTTGTGAGCTGACTTGGATACAAGCCTTCTGCTCCACTAGCCTCAGGGTCTGATGGGAGTGGTCCCAGAGCATCGTGTGTGGGTGGAGAGAACCCAGAGGAGCTATGAGGAGAACAGAACTGTCTCCCACTTCTTGCCTTGGGCCTTACAAAATGACCCCGGGTGGGACTGGCCATGTCTGTGCAGCCACAGGCAAACAGGAAGTTCTGGAGAAACGTTCAGGGCTATGCAGAGGGAGTGAAGGCAACTGGGATGGGACTCTGTGTGCCCTGAAAGTAGTTGGTACAAGTCAGACATGTACTGGGACTCGGGTGTCGGGTTCACCCAGAGGCTCTGTCCTTTGAGACCAGAGGATAGCAGCAGCCTGGCTCTGCAATCAGTACTCACTCACTCACCAGGCCCATTCTTGAGAGAACACCAAATGGGACAGGGTCTTAATTCCTCATCGCTGGGAGCATAGGGTCTTAGCTGCCAGGCTGGACCACCTCTCTGGGTTGATGAGTCAGGAAGCAGTTTGTTTCACTTTGAGAGGGCCTCGCCTCACTTCTGAAGCCCCAAACCACCTTCCCTCTCCAGCCTTTCATCAGCCCAAACATGAGGCCTCTTCCTAATTGAGCCCAGTATCCCAGAAGTGGTACAGTTGACAATTCTCTCCACACAGCACAGCCTAGGGAAAGGTCCCAGAACTGTAACCCGGGGGTCTGTACTCCATCAGCGCCAACTCCTCCTGCATTGTGACCTTGATCTGTCATCAGTCCTGTTTACTCCAAGCCTTTACACACCTCCTGACCTGCAGCGGTGGCCATTTCATCTCCTACTATGACTCCAGCCCACCATCGCTGTAACCAAACCTGGCTCAGGCAGCAGGGAGGGTGGCTCCTCTGGGCACTGGTTCTACTAGTCATTTGATCTCTGGTGAATTTTCCCACCTCCATTAGCCTCATCTTCCTTATGTGTAAAAAGTCAGTCATAATAGCTACCTCACCAGGAGGCTTATAAGAATATCAAATGGCTACTACACTTATCAGATGATCACTTCATAAGTTATATGAATGCTAATCACTAAGTTGTATACCTGACACTAATATTATATATCAGCTGTAATTAAAAGTTTTTAAATATTTTTTAAAAAGAATATCAAATGTTGGTAAATTATAGGCCTTGAGTAAGTTGGCTGCCTTCTCTGTCCCTCTGGACTGACCTTTTAGATATCATTGTGACTGTCTGGCCCTGAATCATGATTCTGTGTGCTGCCTTACCTCAGGATGCCTTACAGCCTGAAGCTGTGGACAGATACCCTCCGTGCTGCCTACCTGCTCTGCAGAGCGTCCCCATTGTGATCTAGAGCCTCTTGATTTCCCCTGACCCTTTTACCTAGGCCAGGTCCTACGCATCCCTGTGGTTTGTTTTGCTCTCTTATAAAATGGACCTGAGGATGATATTATCTCTCCAACTAGACTTCACACCCATAGGAGGAAGAGACAAGCCATCCTTGAGTGAGGGGCAAGAGGATCACATCAGGACACACAAACAGCCTTTGTTTCTTGGGAAACAAATCAATGAATCCACCTCTTAATATTCTGTAAAAAACAAAATCTGAGAATTGATGTCAGTGAAAAGGACCAAGGATGGATTAATAAACTCACTGATGGATCATGTTTATTTTTCCCATTAGCAGCAGGCATGTGTCTCTGTAATTAATTAGCTATGAAGCCCTCAGGTCTAATACACAGGTGGTTTCTAATGAAAAGACAAAGACCTGATCACAATTTACAGAGATCATCCTCTAAAGTCCCTCAAATGGAAGCTCTCAGAAAGGGAGAGCTTCTCAACAGGACTAGACAGTGGACCTTGATTTATTGACTTACTGTTTCCTTCAGAACAATATTGTGAGAGGTATACAAAAACAGTTCAGAAATTTTCACCTGGGATCAATCTGACAAAATGCAGATTCTGATTCAGATGGGTCCAGGTGGGCCTGAGATTCTGCATTTCTAAGGCTCCCTGGTGACGCTGATGCTGCTGGTCCAGGAACCACGCTATGAATGTTGGACTGGAAGCCCAGAGTACAGGCCCCAGGTGGGCTTTGCCCAAACTTCCATGGCAACTCATTTAGAGCCCTCTCTGGGGTTCTAAAATCTCTTCTGATTCTTAAAAAAGAAGTCCTAGTGGATGAAAGAAATACAGCCCAGCAGCAGCCATCTCTCTGACTTCTCTCCTAGAAATAGAAGCCAGCGGAATCGCAGGGTATGGATAAAGGGCTTTCTTTGCCACCTCTGAACCGTGGACAGGCCACATTACTTCAGAACATGGGGACCGTCATATTTGCCAGGGATAGCACAAGAAAGAAGTGAGAGCCCCGGCTGGGTGGCTCAGTTTGGTTGGAGCATTGTTCTGTACACCAAGAGGTTGCAGGTTTGACTCCAGGTCAGGACACATACCTAGGTTGCAGGTCCAATCCCCAGTCAGGGGGTGTGTGGGAGGCAACCAATTGTTTCTCTCTCACATCTATGTGTCTCTATCTATCTCTTCCTCTTTCTCTAAAGTCAATTAAAAAATAAAATAAAAAACATATCCTTGGGAAGGAGGAGGAGGAAGAGGAGAAACAGGAGGAGGAGAAGAAGAATTAGAAGAAGAATTGTAGAAGGAGAGAAGGAGAAAAGAGAAGAGAGAGGCGATGAGAAAAAGCTCTGCAAACAGCGAGGCCTCTCCCAGCCTTGCCACCATGGGAGGCTAGGAAGGGAATCTCTGGCTTAACCACTTAATCCATCCCCTTTTTCTTTTCTATTTCCTCCCCTCAGCCTACCTGCCACTGCTCAAAGTATGCATCCGTTTGTATTTTGTTGAGGGCAACAGAGACAAATTCCAGCTAACTTAAAAGAGGGAGATGAGGGATCTATTGGAAGGTATGGAATTGCTTGGGAGACAAGGAAAAGCTAGACAGCTGGGCCACGTGATGGGAGTCAAGCAGGAAGCAGACAGGGTGCTCTCCTCACACTGAAATGTCTCCAGTTGTTCTCCATTCTTGCATCACTCCCCTAAAAATCCAGGGTTGCAGGAGAGAGAAAATAATGGTCAAGCTTGTGTTGTAGTGAGGTGGGGTTGGCCCTGAAGGGAAAATCGAGGGACTTCCATCACAGAAAGGAGGGTGTAAGCCAGGCCGCCAAGCACAATGTCCACTACAGAATGAAACTCGCTCCATAGGGAAGAAACAGCATCCTGAGCACAAAACAGCCACATTCTTCCATCCCTGCATCTGTGAACACCCTCTAACATGCCTTTTTTCTGTAAAACTGCCCTATTAGCACAGAGAATTTGCTGAGAACATATAACATACCATTTACTTTCACTGCCAGAACCAGAAGTTGGCTTTACTCTCGACTCACTTTATTTTCCCCATGGAGAGAACATTATCACACGGAAAAACTTAACAGCAAATGGGAAAGCAAGGAGAGTCATAGCGCTGCATGCAGGCTGCTGCTGGAGGCAGGGACAGGCCCACTCTGTAATACTGGCTTTCAGAGATTTAATATGAGCAAAAGAGTCTTACATGTCTCATTAATAATTGTTCTGCATTGATTGTATGTTGAAATAATATTTTAGACATATTTGATTAAATATAATAAAATTAATTTTATATGTTTCTTTTTTTCCTTTTGACATGCGGCTACTAGAATACTGGGGATCACAAATGCAACTGGTGTTATATTTTATTGGACAGAGCCAGCCTAGGGTCCCCTGGATTTTCACAACTCAGTATCCCCTCCTCCACCATACTGTCTGCCCTTTTCATTTACAGCAGAGCCAATGAGGGCCTGTTCTAAGTGAGCACTGCAGAGAGATGAATAAAACCCCATTATCTACCTTCAATTTTCCCAACTACACATACCCCCCTATGTCTTGATGAACTTAATCTCTTAGATCTAAAGTTTTAGGAAGTGGTTGCTGTGTTCTGTTGTGCTGTTCTTGTTATTTCCATGGTCATCCTTATTGTCCCTGATGTGCCTATATGATTGTCTTCCCAGATGTCAAGGGCCAAAACTGCCCACCACTGTATTGCTGTATAATTTCTACAACATTGGATTCCTAGTGAATGGTTTCAAAGTTGGCTGGTGTATAAACACAATATTCAATTGTTTTTAATGTTTGTTCTTTTTGTCATATTAGGATGTTCTATATGTCACATACACACACACGTGTGCGCGCGCACACACACACAGGATGGGGGATAACTTGACATCTAATTATCATAGTGATCTACTCACATCTACCTGTTAACTCACAGCCACACTCACAAAGACAAAAAGTAGAGAGAGAAAAATTCAAGATGGTAGCACTCAGCTTTAAATTCTATCTTGTTTTCCATACATTTACTTGAAATTAATAGAATTGTAGAAATTTTTACATCTAGGAATAATAACAGCAATGTACTTATGCTAGATACTCTCCTAAGAGCTTTATACATATTAACTTCTTTCATACTCATCATAACCCCATGAAGTACATAATATTATGACCTCTGTTTCAAAGATAAGAAACCAAGGAAGAGAAAGATCAAGTAATTTATCCAAGGTCAAATGGCTGGTGAGTGGTAGAGGTGGGATTTGAGCAAGGCTATCTATAGTTCTGCATCTGTGTGCTTAACCATGACACTGTGGCCTTTGTTTTACAGGTGGAGGAATAGAGGCTTTGAGATTGGAAAAGATGTGATTAAGACGCCCAGTTAGTGACAGAGGCAGAACCAGACCTCTATTCTCTGCTGTCCCCCATCCCATATTGCCCCTGGGCACACTACCCCTAAAATCAGACCATGTCCTTCTCCAAAGTGAAGGGGTATTTTGATAGAAGTAGAATGTTTGGGCGTGGGAGACAGACAGGAAAAGGAACAGACAACATTTGTCATCTCTTTGGTAAAGGCAGGATCATGAGTCAAATCCTAAGCAACAAATTATAACAGAAAAAACAAAGGCTCTGGCATCAGCCAGTTCTAGAGTCAAATCTTGCCATAACCACTTAAAAGTTACATGACCTTGAACAAGTTACACAACTTCTCTGAGCTTCTGTCACTTGCTGTGTAAAACTGGGTTAAAAACAACCCCTTCAAAGTCACCATGAGGATCTGTAAAGGATCCATATGCAAAGCAATGCATGTCATACCTGGTGCATGGTGAGTACTCTATAAATATCAATTCCTCTGCAGACCACCCCTGCCCTGACTTCAGGAGCCAAACTAGACGCCCTGGAATTTTGGCAAAAAAAAAAAAAAGGTCTAACTTTAGTAAAATAAGGGTATAAGTCTGGAGGGGTGGCCCCAGGGGCTGAGGAGTGGAAACCGTCATGCTATTTGTGACATAGCAAGTCAGTTGGGGGTTACCACGATGAGATGCACCCCATGGCCTCACTGTGTTGCTAGAAAGACAGAGAAGGATTGTGAGCTCTAGCTTGAGTCACAGAAGCCCTTCGTAGCTCCCAAGAGAGGGGAGGATGCCCCTCTTCCCCAGCTACAGGAACAGTGGTGGGCGGGGTAATCTGGCAGCCTGGATTTCATCTAAGAAAGGTTGGCCTGATGCCCAGCCTGGGGTGTTTCAAGGGCCAGGGAGGTGCCCTGTGAGGTGGGGACAGGTGTAGATAAAGAGCAAAGACTCAGAAAAAGAGAGATGTCTCATATCTTTCAGCTTGTAGTTTAATGAATTAAAATTTATTTTAAAAATTATTTGGGCTTAAAGAGGTCCCACATTCCATGTCTCAGTTTCCTCATATAAAAGAAAGACTCTCCAAATGTCATAGGGCCCTCAGAGGACCCGCCCAGGGTCTGCTTCCTCATTCCCCTGCCCATAGCACACACTGCACTTCCTCACCCCTACTGAAGAGATGGAAAACCCAAGGATGAGATCGCAAGACTCCAGAGATGAGCACTTTCTCTTCTAGGTCTACTTATTTTCCATGGTTTCAATTGCAAGGAGATCGAGCCAGAGCCCAAAGGGAGGCTTCCCTCTGGAAAGAGACCTCTTTTGTTTCTCACTATCACCTCTCTAACATTCCTCCCAGATTTTAAAACATGGTTCCAAGAACCTTTTCCTAATCAACCCAGCCAGAAAAGAATGGGCTTTATCACCTCTCAGTATCCAACTCACTGTGTTTGCCCTTCTGGAAGTCCGCACTGGCTACAATAATATTAGAGCTATGGGGTTGCATTCTCATGTCCCTCAAGGAGCATGATTTCCCACCATCATCCCTTCATCCAGGTTACTCACTCCAGGGTTCTGGGTTGAGACAATATCCTCCCAGCTGAACCAGTGGGGTATATTGACTGTTTACTCTGAACCAGAAGTGTACTTATGCTTTCCCACATCTATCCAGGACAGCAGCCAGTGCCATAAACCTTATGAAGTGAGAGGCCACTATGCTACAGCTGCTCTGTATGTTGAAAGTGAGGTCCCTGCTATCATTTGTGCCCACAGGTTCTATGCAAGGTTCAATAAGGGTGTGTTAAATACCTAAAAGATGCAACTTATTGTCCTGGGCCCTTCAGAGTAAACACCGGGAGTTCCCAATGTTGCTCACACCACCACAACTCAATTCTAAATGCATTGATATGGCCAGAGAGAACTCCATTAACTCAAACTGGTACTCAAGGCCTGGATACTCTGTAGGGCAGGCAGCGTGATATTTCATACTTCACTATGTTTCCAGGCCCTCATACAGTGCCTGGCACATAATAGTTACTCAACAAACATGTGATGAATGAATGGATGGATGCAATGCTGCTGGTAAGTGGCCACATATGTCTCCAATAAGGAGAAGGAAGACAATGAAGAACATTGCAGATAGAAGGGAATTCAGAGTTTTTCTAGACCAACCTCGGTTTAGATACAAAAAAAATAAAAAATAAATTAAAAAAATGAGGACCAAGGTCACATGGTGGAGTGGAAAAGGGCAGTGAACCAGTGTTGGGAGACCTGAATACCCTGGTTCTGACAAAAACTCAGAAAAAAAGAGCTGTTAGTAGGAGGCGCTGTTAGGGCAGCTATCTTTGGCCCTCCCTCCCACCTCATCTAAGTCAGATCTTCTTGTATACTCTCAAATATTTGCATGTTCTTTAAAATCACTTTTCACATACTGGGTTTCATCCTTATTAGTTCCCTGTCTGCCAACTTCATAAAGCTGAAGGTCATGGTTTGGTTTGGTTTTCTTTCTCTCTGACCATAGTATCCCCTACCACCATCTGAATCATATAATATTTACTAAATACATGAATTTATTGATGATACATTCTTCCTCAATTACATGCTAAATTTTTCATGGAGGCTAGAGTGGCTCCTTGTAACTCTGTCAATTAGTATTTGAGAAAGCTGATCAGAACAGCAGAGGGTTGAGTTCTGATTTAGAGAGCTGGGGGCACCCAGTACATGTAGGGCTGTTCCAGCAAAATAGATTCTAACTTAGAAAAGGATGGGGCGGGGGGAGGGGTGTCTTTCGAATCACAGGCTAACACTAATCTGAGCTGAGAGCAAACTTGAGGGAGTGCTCGATAGCCCAGGTCAGAGGAAGACAGAAGTGCAGAGTTTCTGCTGGTGGGACTGAGGCTGTGGCTGAGTGGCAGTTGGAAGAAAGTTGGGACCTCCCTTTGGGAAGGTTTAAACCCAGAATATGACTGGGAAGAAGCTGCTGGTACTCAGGGCCTGGATACTCCGTAGGGCAGGCAGCATGATGTTTCATACTTCACTATGTTTCCAGCCCCTCATACAGTGCCTGGCACATAATAGTTGCTCAACAAACATGTGATGAATGAATGGATGGATGCAATGCAATCCTCCAGATTCAGGACTAAAAGGTGGCAGGGATAGCCAGAGAGTGAAACATAAACTTGATATTTTTAATTCTGATCTATGTTAAGTTGTGCCAAGATATGTGCCTATAAATTATACTCCTATATGTAGACTGTGTACTGAGATTTTGAGCTTAATCAGAAAACTGATAGAAGTGTCATGAGGCTAATCCATTATCAAGGAAGACTTGATATTTAGAACATGAGTGAGGAGCCAGGTCCTGGTTCTAAGGTCTAGTCTGAGAAAAAAAATTATAAACAATGCACCCAACAAGCCATGTAGAAAATCATAAAGAGCGAGGGAACCACGGGGACATATCTGTGTTGTTCAAGCAGAAACTCAGGCCCTAAGATTTTTGAAACCTTGAAGGGTAGAAGTTAAAAAAAAAATGTAAGCTGATTTATTAAAAATTCAAATGGGCAAATTCGTGGACCCAGAAATTTTACCTCTAGACATTTTAGAGAAATCTTTACATCTCCACACAAGAAGTGTTCAAAATTGTCATTGCCAGAGTTAAAGTGAACAAGACTCTCACACAGAGTGACTTGGCAATAAAAGTGGGCCTGCTCTAAAGCCTAATGCAGGTGTCCTTTCTTGTAGCACATCCTAGGGAACTATATAATAAAGTAAAATGCATCTATGTCACTATGTTTTCTGTTGCTGTTAGAAATATACACATACATATATGTGTACTGATATAAACTGAGCTCTCCGAAACATATTATTATGTGGGGAAGAAATTAGCAAGATAATACATACAGTATGACATCCTTTAAATTTAACAGGGTAGAACTTTTTATATGTAAAGATAACAGGTGTGTGTATATAAACACATATACAGGGTGGAGCCAAAGTAGGTTTACAATTGTGAGTATGTGAAATACAGAGTTTACTCTTGTATTAATATTTATATATTGTTTTCCATACAAATAACTGAAACCTACTTTTTCCCCATTCTGTACGTGTGTGTATGCTATATATATATATAGAGAGAGAGAGAGAGAGAGAGAGAGAGAGAAGCACATGAATATACACACACACACACACACATAATTTTGCAGATTTTTAAAAATATTTGCACCAAACTGTTGAGAGTGATCATCTCTGGGAAGAAGCACAAGATCAAGTGGTGAACAAGCAAGATTTATCTATATCGTTTAAATTTCATTCCACATTACTTCTGTAATTAACTTTTTTTAATTTCTTCAAGCTGCAAGCAATTTTTATCTGGCATGAAATGGAAAACATCAACAGTCCTTTAGCATAGAGTCTCTTTGTTCTGAGGAAATTGCCCGAATGAGAGTTTTAATGACATAAATGGAGAGTAAAGACTAACTTCTGTGCAAGAGATGAGGTTGCCAGGAGAAAAGTGCTTTGGAGGGCTGATACTCCCTGTGTTAATGAGTCCCTGTGCTGGAGTGGAGCTGATTGTATATAGTAGGCGGGTTTTGAGGACATGTGTCCTAGCTGAGAAAGGAAGGAGGACCCAGAGGAATGGTGGGCATGCATGGCCCACCCGGCAGCAACATGCTCTGGGTGTGAGCTCCTGTGGTTAGAAGTTTGAGGACAAGAGGCTTGAAATATTTTCCTATGATCTTTCATGAAACTCTGGCTGCACACTGTGTTCTTTCTGTGAGCAGGTAACCAAAGGAATCATGTGACACCCTTCTTCTCTGCCTCATGTGGAAACAGTCCTGGACTGAAGATGGGTGACTATTGTGAATGGCGTCTTCATTGAATGGGATACAGCAATACTGATGCTATGTCACTGCCAAGGTTAGGTTAGAAAAAGTCTTGGCTGCTGTCTTGCTCACCTTCTCTTACTCTCTTACTTATTCACTTTGATGGAACACAGCTGCCATGTCATGAACTGCCATATGGAAAAAGACGTATAACAAGGAAATTAGGAAGACCTCTTACCCATACACAGTGGGAAATTTTAAGTTCTTAGTCCAACAGCCTGTGGTGACAGAATCCCAACAGGTGAGCTTGTTATGTGAACTTGAAATCAGACTCTCCCCAGTTGAAGCTTCTGATGAGAATACAGCCCTCCCTAACACCTTGATTGCAGCATCATGAGAGACTCTGAGCCAGAGGGCCTTGTGAAGACACACCCATTTCCTGAACCATAGAAACTATGAAGCAATAGGTGTTTGTGGTTTTAAGCAGCTAAGTGATTTGTTTAATCCTCACCTGAGGATATGTTTTATTTATTTCTTTAGAGAGAGAGAAACATCAATGTGAGAGAAACATCAATTGGTTGCCTTCTGTACGCACCCTGACTAGGGATTGAACCCATCACCTTTTGGTTTACTGGACAATTCTCCAACCAACTAAGCCACCTGACCAGAGTTAGGCCACTAAGTTTTGGGGTAATTCCTTAGAAAACAATAGATAACTAATACCTTCAGGCCCCTGGATCTTTCTTAAGCCTCTATATTCCTTGCTCTTTTAAATTCTGCAGTAAAAGAGAAAATATCTTACTGAGATGCAGAGTCCCAGCGCTGCAGCATAGCCAAGACCTTTACTGGAATTCCAGGAGCTGAAGGTTAGAGGGTCAATGCTGCTGCATGCCACCAACTGCTCCCGCCTTTTGGACTCTTACTGACTGCAGCTAACTGCCATGCCTCAGCCCTCATCCCCCTCTTCAACTGTTATGAGACCCGTGTCCCATGTGCTTCCATGTTCCTCTGAAGGAAGCTTCAAGATACTGTAAAAACCAGTCACCTGACTTTAGAAAACACCTGAGCCCAGAATCAGCCCAGCACCATGAGTCCAGCAAATGGTATCTCAGGAAACCAGACCCTTCTGCCTGCAAGGCTGACAGTGCTTTCTCCAGAACATCTGGTTTGGTTCCAGGGGAAGTCATTCACAAGACTCAAGAGGAGGCAAAGAGGTCACCCGGAGGAGAGGCCTGGTTGGGAGTTCACTCTCGAGTTTGAATCTCTGTAATATGGCTGGATTGCCCAGGGGATGTGGACTGGTACCCAACTCTATGTCTCAGCTTACCTTCCTATAAAATAGAGGAAAATGTGAGAGATTTCTACCTCTCCTAACATGGCTCTAAATTTTTACCAAAGCACTTCTTCCTACCCACACTCTACAACTGTCTCCTCAAACCCTCCCCTTCAAACCTCTGCCCAAAACCAAGAGAAAGCATGAAGCAGAGAGAGTCTGCTCTCTTAAAGACAGTAAGCAATGGAAAGGAAAGCTACAGTGAAATTTAAATACAGAATCTTTCCCTCCACTCCCTTCTGGTCTATTCTTTGGAAAGACTCATCCATGCAATCCAATATAATAACCAACAGGGTCTGGCTACCATGATGGTGGTATTTGTGTTCTCCAGAAGGCAGATATGAGACACAAAAAAGAAAGACTTGGGGTGGGGCAGGGGTTTGGGGGGGGGGCTAAGAGGCAGGGGGAAATTGGGAGACATCTATAATACTGTCAACAATTAAAAATGATTTCACTTTTTAAAAATGCATTTTAATTCTTTTTACTCCACCTGCATCCATAAAAATAATCAAAAAGGCTGAGTGATTTATTCATGTCCAGAGCAGTGTGTGCCAGAAAAGATAATGCACTTACCTGCTGTCTCTTTTGACTGCATGTAGAAGAAAATCTGACTCAAATACATTAAACCTAAAAAGCACTTTATTGGCTCAGTTAATTAAAAAGATGAAAGGTATACTGGCTTCAATGGTTTCACTTAGAACTTATTCTCTTTCTATCTCTCTGTCCTAACTTCAACTTCATCTCCACACTGCATCCCCTACTATTCCCAAGAATGGCTGCCAGCCAGCAGCTCCAGGAGTCATGAACTTCCTCATTCACATCTAGAAGGTATGCAGGAACATCTTTGTCCCAGCATTCACACACACACACACACAAAGGCCTGATACTTGGACTTTCCTAGCTTAAGCCCCAAGTCACACCAGAAGTAATCATTACTGGCAGGGGATTGGGTATTCTATTTGACTAAGCTACCAATGAGCCAACAGCAAAAGCAGCTTCCCTGGACCACTTGAATTCCCAAATAAAACTGGAGACCTTTGACAAAGAATAATGGAAAATGGATGCGGGAAAGATAACCAACTAGTATCTGCTATAGATGCAAAGTGGTTTATCAAGTTCAGAACCCCAGGGTTGGTTGGTTTGTTTGCTTGCTTGCTTGTTTGCTTGCTTGCTTTTAAGGCTTTATGTTTTTTTCTTTATTGATTTATTTTTATAGCAGGTTTAGGTTCACAGCAATATTAAAGAAGGTACAGACATTTCCCATATAACCTCTGCTCACACATGAATCTCCCCCATTATCAAAATCCTCCACATGAATGGGGCATTTGTTACAATTAATGAACCTACATTGACACATCATAATTACTCAAAGTTCATGATTTACAGCATAGTTCACTCTTAATGTTGTACATTCTGTGAGTCTGAACAAATGTATAATGACATGTAACCATCATCCATCATTATGGAATCATACAGAATATTTTCACTAACCTTAAGGTCCTCTGTGCTCTGCCTATTCATCTCTTTCCCACCCAAAACCCCCCAACCCCTGGCAACCTCTGATCTTTTTATTGTCTCTATAATTTTCCTTTTCCAGATTGTCATATAATTGGAATTATCCAGTATGTAGCCTTTTAAATTGGCTTCTTTTACTTAGTAATATGCATTTAAGATTTCTCTATTCTTTCCATGGCTTGATAGCTGAAAAATATATTCTTTTATATATCACCATTTATTTATCCATTTATCTACTGAAGGATATCTTCATTGTTTTAAAATTTAGACAATTATGAATAAAGCTGTTATGAACTTGCATATGTAAGTTTTTGTGGGAACATAAGTGTTCACTTTTTTGGATAAATGCCAAGGAGCACAATTGTTGGATTGTATGGTAAGAGTAGGTTTAGTTTTATGAGAAGATAACAAATTATCTTCCAAAATGTCTGTACCATATTGTATTTCCACCAGCAAGGAATGAGAGTCCTGTTGCTCCACATCCTCACCAACATTTGGTGTTGTTAGTAGTCTAGATTTTGCCATTCTCACAGGTGTAGAGTGGTATCTCATTGTTGTTTTAATTTGCATTTCCCTGATAACATATGATGTGAAGCATCTTTTCATATGGTTACTTGCCAACACATATATTCTTTGGTGAGGTGTGTGTTAATGTCTTTGGCCCATTTTTTTAAAATTAGGTTGTTTGTTTTCCTACTGTTGAGCCCTAAGAGTTCTTTACAGCCCTAGACGGTTTGGCTCAGTGGAATGAGCATCAGCCTGAGAACCAAAGGGTCCCGGGTTCAATTCTGGTCAAGCACAGGTACCTTGGTTGCAGGACCAAAGGGTCCCAGGTTTGATTCCAGTCAAGGGCACATACCTTGGTTGCAGGCTTCCAGGCTCAGCATCGATGCGTCTCTCTCACATTGATGTTTCTCTGTCTTTCTCTCTCTCTTCCATTCTCCCTAAAAATAAATGAAAAAATATCCTCAGGTGATATTAACAAAAAATAATTTTAAAAAAGAGTTATTTACATATTTTGGATAATAGTCCTTTATTAAATGTGTCTTTTGCAAATATCTTCTCCCCGTCTATGGCTTGTCTTATCAGTTTCTTAACATTTTTGTCCTTTTCTTGTTTCCTTAACAACTGAATAGAGTGTTGTGCACAGTGTGAACCGATAATCTACCATCACTATTCTATCCAGTTTGGACAGCATGGAGATTCACTGGCCAATAAGAGCAACTATGCCCCAGTGAGCTTCCTTTCAAAAACCTGTTTATGTGTGGTGTTCTAGACTCCAGGGAACCAGTAAAATGCAGCACATTGAGCACTTCATAGAGTACTAAACAACCCAAATGAGTATGGTATATAAAGTTGGGTTCTCAAGTTTACTTAGAAGTGTACACATGTGCACACAAACTCACAGCTTGAGGGCAGGGACTACATCTATTTCATTTAGTTTTCTTTTTTTCCACTCATCCTTCACATGCTTATATGGTGTCTTATATACAAGACATAGGATCAGAGTTTGATGAATAAATGAAGAAAAGAAAAAATGAATTAATTGGTAATTTACTAGTAGTGAATGTTCAGGCTATGAGTTTGAGCCAAGAGAGGTGATTTGTTCTTGGATACATCAGAAAATACCTTTGCTAATCACACCAGGCATGAAACACTATACTGAGAATCATAAATCTGTGGGAAAGTCAGAATTTGAACCAAATTGAATTACCTGTGCTGAGAACTGGTTCAGACCCATCCAAGTTCTTGCCCATAACCCTCAGACACAGTTATTTCTATTGCACTTGGGTATATAAGAAGGAGTAAGTGATCCTGTTAGGTTATTTAAACATGCATGTTAATTTAATGAGCAATTAAAGCAGCATTATGAGTGGTTAAAGACACAGAGTCTAGAATCAGCCTTCTGTACTCAGATCCCAAGTGTGTCACTGAGCATTGGTAGCCTTAGGTTAAGTGACTTAACCTCTCTCTGCCTCCATTCTCTCATCTGTAAAATGGGGTTAAGAATAGTACTACTTCTTAGGATTATTGAAAGATTTACTATTTAAAAATTGCTTCAAATAGTGGCTGGCCTAGAGAAAGCACTACATAAATATTTGTTTTTATTTTTGCTCCTTTTTTTATACAGAACCCACAGAGTCTGACTCTTGAATACTTGGTTTCAGAAGAACTCAAAGACTGTGCAGACATGGACCCAAGTCAGGGAGCCAGGCCCATTTTCTTGTCTAGATAATAAGAATCTTTGCCAAATTTATTGCCCATACCCTGGCTTTCTTTTCACCCATAATAACCCATAAATAAAGTGTGAGGAGCTAGTAATACAGGCTGAGGCAGAGAAAAGAGAGCAGTAGAGGCCAGAAGGGTGGCTTCTATTCTCCAAAATAGACAGAAATATTGCAGGAATCAATGGAGGCTTTATATCAAATGCCTTCTTTGCTTTGCATGGCCCTCCACTCTTTTTCTCTCCTTTTCTAAGCTGAGAACACTGTCATTTTCTGAAAAGAATAACAAAGATGCTTATATGCCTATAAATGGAAAATGAAGTGGTGACTGAGGGCTTCCTCTTGCCAAGGAAAATAAGTGCAAAGGAGCTAAGAGAGAGGAGCCAGGGGACCCGGCGAATCAGAAGCTCTCTATCTCCTTGGGAGCTGGCTCTGGCCTATGCAGGCCTGACTCTCTGGGAACAGCAGCTCCATGGTCCTGCAGGAAAGCCCTGCCAGGAACCTTGGGGCCATGGACCAGGGATTGCTGGAAGCTGAATGCTGACTTTTGCCATGGGAAAGGAAGAGACACTGGAGGCTGGTGTCCCAGAGAAACCACTGTTTAATTCAACAAGAATCAGCTTACTGATTGCTGTGCTCAAGGCATGGGGCTTAGGGGCAGGAGAAGCTAAGAAGTTATATGTTCTGTCCTCATAGACAGGGTCAATGGGGATGGGCCTGTGAGAGTGATGGTGAGACAGATATAAAAGTAGCTGCACCTTCCAATCACCAAGAATGAGGAGGTTTCCAGGAGTGAGGGGTCACACTCAATTTGAGGAAGTGACATTGGAGGCTAGTTTTAAAGGAAGGGTAGGATTTTGACAGATGGAGAAGGGGTCATGGGAGTGTATTATGGGCAAAGTGACTGATGTGACTTGGGATGAAGACAGGGAGACCAACGGCACCTCTGGGGGAAACAAAACGCTCAATATAACAATTTGGGCAAAAATGGGAGAGTAATGTTTAAGTGTGCAACTTGGAAAAGAACCCTGAAAAGTCAGGCTAGAGGCGATGGAGACTCACTGAACGTTTGGAATACACGGGAGTACATGATAAGTGCTAGGTTTTAGGATAACCATCCTGCAGAAAGTGAGAATGAATTGGAAGAAGGAAGAAAGGAGACAGCTTGGAAAGCAAGATATCTAAAGGCTTTCATGACAGTTTTTAAAATCTAAATTTCTTACCACAGCATAGCTATAAGGACCCTGTTCTGCCTATCACTCCTAACTCATCATGTGCCACCCTCACTACACTCTAACAATACTGGCTGTCTTTCTGGTCCATAACATACAAGCTTCTTATACCTCAAAGCCTTAGCTTGCCTCCAAGATGGCCACCACCAATCCATTTCCTCCTTGAATGCATAGGGCATTCTCCCTTTGAGTGGTGGAATCTAAAACTCCATGTCCTAGAATCTAGGCTGGCCTGTGACTGCTCTCATTAACAAGATGCTACAGAAGTGACACTAAATCAGATCCAGGTCTAGTTTTTAACAAGTTGGGCAGTTTCCCCCTTCTGCTCACTCTAAAGAAATACAGCCTTCATGTAAGAAGTCCAGCTATCCTGAGTCCTCCATGCTATAAGGAAGCCCAAGCTAGACAAATGGAAAAGCCATAGGAAGAGAAAACATTGATAGGCAACTTTCAGCTAGTCCAGCCAGCCTAGCCCCTGAACCATAGAAGTGGAAAAAACAGCTTGAATACCCAGTCCAGCTGAGCCTTCAGATAACTTCAGTCCCAACTGTTATCTGACTACATCTGCAAGAGAGATTCCCCCCAGTGAGAACACCCAGAAATGCCCAATCAACCCACAGAGTTGTGAGAGATGATAAGACATTGTTGTTGTAAACCATTAAGTTCTGAGTTAGTTTGTTATGTAGACATAGATAACAAAAGGACCCATTGTCTTTCTCTGGAACTCTTCTTTCTCTTCCACCCCTACCCTCATGTCCTTCATGGTGAATCACAAATTTCAGATGCTACCCACACTTCTTTTCCCACTCTACCTAAATATCCTGGGTTCCACCTCACTCTGAATGTTACTGTATTATCTCACACCCTTTTTGCTCCCTTCCCACCATTTCTCATAATTGAGCTATTATTCGTGGCTGTTGCTTCTTTCCTTCACTAAGCATGGGCTCTCTGAAGTTAGAGACGATAAATACTTTGACCACTATTTCATCCCTATATCTAGAAGATAGTATATGTCCAATAAACATTTATCAAATGGATGGACAAGTCATAATCTCTCTATACAACACAGAGCCGCTGACAGTGTGATGATAGGTGGCAGATTAATTTCAAGAGCCCCAATAGTCTACCAAGCAAATAAGTGAATAAATATATATAGTCTAGTTGGAAAGTCTTAGAAGTATGTTCTTTTCATGTACCCAAAAGTAGCTGATCAAAGAATGACTGCAGAGAATATGCTCATTACAAATCACTGATTAGTTGACAGAAAATTTGATTAAAAAACTGATGACTTAATGGATGGGTTACTAGTAAAGTCAGTTCT
>NW_006290306.1:535087-539271 GCF_000327345.1 Myotis davidii | reverse complement strand
ATGCTACTGATATATTTTGAGTTTCTTTTCATTCCTCTTTGATCAGAGGCAACTAGGGAGTCATCGAGGAGAGAGGGTGAGTGGGTGATGCAGGTGATTAGAAGAGCCAAGTTCTTCTCACAGCTCTGCCTCCTCAAGCCACTTGATCTTTATTCAAATACTTAACTTCGTGAGCCTAAGTTTATTCGTCTGAAAATGAATAACCATGGAGGTTATTCATAGTTATAGGAATAATAATTACAATGCCTGTCCTTCCCCAAAATGGAGATGGAGATTAGACATACTCTGTATATTTCAAATGCTAAGCAAGTGTATGGAAATACCATTTCTGCTTTCTGGTTGTGAGGAAGCATGGTCTCACTTAAGTTAAGAGGCCTGTGTTCCTGTTCTGGCTCTGCCCTTGACTCATTTTAGATAAGTTACAGTCCCACTTTGAGCCTCAAAATCCTCAACTACAAAATGAGGGAATTAGAGAGATGATCTTCTAGAGTATAAGGCACCATCTAGGAGTATCCTGGATCTACTTTATCCACTCTTCTATCCCAGCATTGTAGTCACATAACAAATAACTGACCTGTCTTATGCCTCTGTCTTCAATTAATGTATAATATGGGATGTATATGATCAAGCCTTGAAAATAATTACCCATACACATTAATAGTTACTAAAAAATCTGGCTGGGGGTAGGGCAATAGACAGAGGAGGATTCTAATGAAAACCTAGCAGGCCAGGGGCCACATCCTTCCTCCCTTCCTCATTTCCACTCATTTTCACATCTTCTGCCCTGGTTTTCTGGGAACCAGGCCTGAGTTGGGACAACCAGGTGATGTTTTAGCAAATGCTAAACACCTCTAAGCCAGATCAGAGTAGGAGAGGCAGAGAGATAAAAGAGAAAAGAAAGTGGGATGTTTCAAACTTTAGACTCTGACAACAGGTATAAACCTTTTAGGTTATGTAATCTTATAATGAAGTCACTCATTATCTACATGAGGAACCTGGGGGACATCAAAGTCACATGGATAATGGGTGATAAGGCCAGTTTGAGTTTTAGGAGGGGACAAAGGGGTTGCTACAGGGGTTTCCTGGAAGTTCTCATTGAGGCAAGTTATACAAAATTTAGAAGGAAGTACCATACCACATCCCTGATCTTCCAGGCTCAATTCCCCAGCACCTCCTCCCAACACACAGCAAAGAGACTAGCTGTGAAGCAGATGTACTATAAGTCGTGAGGGCCCATTGGCTAGGAGCAATTTCCTACTCACTGTAGAGCCATTCTTCTGTCTTAATGCAGTCATATGTGTTTCCCTGCCTCATGGAGGGGCCTTCTTGTCTCTGAGATGGAATTCACAAAGTTTTCAATCACCTGCCTGGGAATGGGAGGGATGAGGGCCATTGCCAGGTTCACATGAGCACTGACCTCACAGCTCTGGCAGCAGTGGTCACTGCTGTTGCAAGGGGCCTTCACCAGGACCCAGTCCTGAGGGAACATCTGCAAAACAGTGGTTGTCTTGAAATAGGCCATGGGAAAGTCCAAGAGAAGCCACGGCTCTTGAAAACCATCCCAGAACCCCACCGGGATGCTTTGCCAGAGCACACTGAGCCCAAAAGGTCTTGGGTCTTAAGCTGTTTTATTCATTTTTATTTTTTGGCTAGACTTTTTCATTGGAAATGCAGAACACTAAAGCTCTCCCAGGGCTTTAGATCTAAGCATGCCATGAGGCTCCCCCATGGATCGCTAGAGGACCTGTGCTCAGGGTCCCTCTGCTCAGCACTGAAAATGCACTTTGCCCCCAAGTCTGTGGCTAAAAAGCAGCAAGGGCTGACACCAAAACCCAAATCTGTGCCTCTGAGCCCTAAATCTTCTTTCCATGGAAAGGAAAATATAAACCACCCAGAGGCAGGCACATGGTCTTGTTCATTTCTGAATTCTCAAAACCCAGAACAGCCCTGAGCACTTAGTAGGTCCTCAATAAGAATTTGACTAAATAAATAGATAAATTGCCAGACTATACAAAGAGAATGTCCAAGCAGAGTTGCTTTACCCAGATACAATGTATCTTATGTTAGGATGTGATAAGCGAGATAATGAGTTAGCCAACCAAAGTCCATGGGCCAAATCCATAAGCTGAGAATTTCTTTTACATTTTTAAATGGTTAGAAAAATATGCAAAGAAAAATAATATTTCATTACACATGAAAACTTGGGTGAAATTCAAATTTCAATATCTATAAATAAAGTTTTATTAGAGCATAGCCACTTCACTTACTGGTATTATCTGTGGTTGCTTTTGCAGAACAATGGTAAAGTTGAATAGTTGCAACAGAGACAACAAGACCCGCAAGGCTGAAAATACTTCTTATCTGGACCTTTACAGAAAACGTTTGCCAATCCCTGACCTAAAGAATTCCCCAGTTAGGTAAATGTTCTCTAAATCTAAATCTCTAATGTTGATGGACTTGGGTTAAGCTTCTCTCTTTCTCTCTTTCCCAACCCCCTTCTTTTTAAATTGAAATAATTCTAGAACTGCTTTAAGTTATCTTGAGTGATATAATGTATTTGTCTGGCAACTTTTCTCTCCGAAAAAAAAAGGGGACCTTTCAATGACAAAGGGAAGGAATTTCTAAAGGGATTAAAGCAGTGGTTCCAACCTCCCTAATGCCGCGACCTTTTAATACAGTTTTCATGTTGTGGTGACTCCCAACCATAAAATTATTTTCATTGCTACTTCATAACTGTAATTTTGCTACTGTTATGAATCATAATGTAAATATCTGATATGCAGGATGTATTTTCATTGTTACAAATTGAACATAATTAAAGCATGGTGATTAATCACAAAAACTATATGTAATTATATATGTGTTTTCCGATGGTCTTAGGCGACCCCTGTGAAAGGGTCATTCGACCCCCAAAGGAGTTGTGACCCACAGGTTGAGAACCGCTGGGTTAAAGAGTTCAAAACAGGAGAATCCCCCAAGAAAAACTCGGTCCACTTTATGTATTGCTAAGGCCTAGGACTGTCATCAGGACTGTGAGGGTACAAAAACAGAAACTTCTCTGAGTTCACATAAGGGTCTGTTGCCTCACCCTGAAATGGCCATGACCTCTGTCCAACCTTGCTTCCCGAATTTTGTGTCCCTGGAGGCCTCAACTATTTTGGGCCACATGAACAGTGCTATCTTTGGAGGTCTTCCCTGAGCCAGGCCACAGTGCACACACAGCTCCCTTGAGCAGCAAGATGAAGCTATGGTTTATCTAGATCCAGATATAGTAAATGGCGTACACACACACACACACACACACACACACACACACACACACACACACACGGCAGACACAATCCATCCCAACAATCTAGTCAGCAAACAAAATTACAATGCCTTGCCTTCTCTCATTGCAAGTTTCTTCCAAACAACTAACTCCTTGCATGTAGAAATTATGTCTTAGTGATTTTTATTTCCCTGCATTTAATACAATGCCTGATGTGGTGGTAAGTATTCAACTAGAGTTCTCTCTCCCCTTCTTTCTGCTGCCCCACCATTAGGTAAGAAGATGGAGAATGGACTCCAGTGTTCTTTCCACTGAGGGGCTGCTAACTGCCTCCCAGGCTCCCATGGGTCCATGGCTAGTGTGGCTCTTCTCCCCTTAGAGAGTGCCACTTGTGCTTTAGCTTACTGAAGAAAGAGTCTTCATTTGCTCTTCCTCTCTGGTCTTCTGATGAGCTGAGAAAGTCCCCATTCCATCTGAGTCCTTTTTCTCCTTGGTCAGGAAGAAAAAGCTCTTTACCCAACTCAAACCTCTTTGACTCTCTCAAAACCAAAGGAAAGTAAATTTCAATCTCTTCTTAAATCAGAAAAGAAATTCCTCTTTCAACGGGTATTGTCAGCTGCTGGCAAGGGTGTTTTAAGACATTTAAATACAATGGCATGTCTCCCGGCAACTGTAATTTCTCTGGTAACTTCTAAGTTTTACAGACTGCCTTGGAAACACAGGGCCTTGGTGACAGACTTCTTAGGTGATCAAATTCCTCAGAACTGACTCCTCTAAGAATTTAAACCTCTTATAGAACAGAAACTTCTAAACTTCAATATAAAGGGAAACTTGAAACCCTCATTTAAAAAGATAATGGAAACTCCACTAAGGGTTTTTATCACACCATTCACAATGCTGTGGACATGGACAA
>NW_006290306.1:510566-535030 GCF_000327345.1 Myotis davidii | reverse complement strand
GGGGGAGGACACATATGTAATACCCTTTGTAATACTTTAAGCAATTAAACAATAAAAAAAAGAATTTAAATTTCACAAGTGGAAAAAAAGTGCACTGATGAGAGTTCAGAATGGGTGGGGAGAGGGGGTTTGGAAATCAAGTGGGAGGAACACATAGAAGGAACAAACTGAGATGGTGGTTTACAAACCTGGACCAGAAGAGACTACCTGGGGAAACTGTTCAAATAGAGCCCCTGGCCCTGGCCCCAGAGATTCTGATTCTCTAGGTCTAGGATGAAGCCTGAGTCATTTTTAAAAGCTCTTCCAGTGAATCTGATAAGCATTCAAATTTGGGAGCCATCTGAAGAATATCCCCTCCCCCACCCCATGGTGCTTCAAGGACCTCCTAGGTCTTAGTTCCCTCAACTTATGTCAGTCCCGAATTCTAAGATCCAGAGTAATAGGAACCCATTTTTTTCAAAATATAAGAAAGCAGCAACCACTAAATACTGTGCTCGGCACTGTGCCAAGGGAACCTGGGAGTGTGAGGCTGTGTCTGGCCCTGGGCTGTTGGAAGGCTACGTGGTTTTTCTTGGGCTTGCAGCCTGGTTTATTTTAGGTGCTGGGTCTGCAGGCTAGTAGGCTGACCTTCCTTGGTTATTCCCCAGGGAGCAGGCTACCAGGCTCATGCTGCCTCTGCAGCTATAAGGACAATTTCTACAGCATCCAGGTAACAGGAGCTGACTGGTAGACACAGCTGAGTCCTGCATCAAACCTGTGGAAGCAGCCTGCTGGGAGGAAAGGTGCCTAGTGTGGAGGCTTTACAGGTGATCCTAGCACTGCTACTCACAAGCTGTGTGATTTGGGGCTAGTCACTTCCCCTCTCTGGCCTCAGTTCCCCCAACTAATGAAATAGGGAGTTGAACTAGATGGAGGCAACACAGAGTAGTGGAAGGAATGTGTGTCCTGAAGCTTGGCTTCTTTTATGTCTTTGGGCAAGTGACTGAACCTTATTACATGTCAGTTTCCTCATTTATAAAATGAATGTGATAGTACCGCAGTCCTAAATGTGAGATGATATGTACCAAGTCCAATCAGATGAAGTGAGTACCAAATCCTGATAGAGATAGCGACTTTGAAGGGAGTTTTAGGAAAGGGAGAGATAGCTATGCACAGATCAAGTAGGGAGCAATGGACATATGACCTTCTGAAGGAAGTAGGATTTGAGTTGGGATCATTACAAATGCCCAGAATTTGGATAAGCAACTGAAGGAATAAATCCTAAAGTATAGGAGGAAAATCAGTAAATCTGGTTGAAAATTTTGGGTTTTAATGTCAGCTCTCTTACTGCCCAGCTGGTCTTGCTGATTCTTTGCTTCTTTTTCTATAAAATTAAGTTGTGGTAGGAATGAATAAGGTAATGTGGGAGAGAACATCTTGCAATGTGCCTAGAAAGTGGTAGGTTTTCTATGGATTTAATGGATTTCTGATGAGGAAAGTGGGGATGAAAAGAAGAATTCCCAAGCACCTTTATAAATCAGTGAGTATATTAGTAGAGCTCAGAAATTTCATCTAGAACTCCATGTTCATCTAGAATCCCAAGATACTCTAGGAGGGAGAGTGTCCTAGTCAATTAATTTAGGAATAGGAGCATGATATCCCTCTCTTGAAGATGTGCTATCAATGTGAAGACATTAATGATTCTGCAACGTCTTTTCTAACTTTATTTTCACCCAGTAGTTCCCAAATTTAATTCACTTCTAAACCAGTTTTCCACATTAAACCTGTTAACCTCCCATGGAACTCAGCAGGGGTTTTTCTGATGTGAACTAAGGGGATGGCAGCAGAGAAATTTGGAAAAATTACTTGTGTTCTCACTGTACTCAGCTCTAGGAATGATCTGTCCAATGATGTAGATCAGCTGGGATGAGCAAGCATCCATATTTGGAAATATAGAGACCAAAGCTTAAATGCAGTCTCTCCACTTATGAGCCACGTTGCCTTGGGCAAGTTACTTAAGCTTCCTTTACCTCCAACTTCTTCTCTATAAAGTCGAAACACTTACCCGATAATTTTACTGCGAGAATCAAATGAGCTAACGTACCTGAAGAGGTTAGCACCAGGCCTGGTACATAGCAAGCACTCAGTAAGCAGAAAATGGGAGTCATTATTATTATACCACCATCTCTACCAGTCATTTTGCAAATCTTGGACATTGAGCACAGAGAGTAGGAATCATTAATCTCTGCTTTCCTCTTCCTTGTGGAAGTCAGCCTAGAACTCCATCAAGAGGAGATGAGTAAGGCCATTTCAAAGAAGGCAGTGATGATGGTATCTATTTAGTGTTTTTTTCTGAACATAGAGCAAAGGAAATGGGGGGGAGGCTTTTTTATGAGGAGGATCTGTCCTTCCAAACCAGTCTGAGCTGGCAGCATCAACTCTCGCAGGCTGGAAGCTGGCCATTGTGAGATGGAGAATTTGCTTAGTCATTTCTCAATAGCAAGAGCAAGTAGCTTGAAGAAGAAGCCAAAGATACCCCATGGGAGGTCAGCCAATTGCCACCTAAAAAGAAAAAAGGAGAGGGTGGCAAAGAACTCTGAGGGCCAGAATCTTATCAGGGTCACGGGGAAAAGACAGCTGGCCTCCAGTATCAGAGATTCTTGCCCTGTGCCCTGTTCAAGTGCCACCACCATAGACTGAGGGAGGTTGACTCAGGTTCACCCCAACCCAAGATCTCAGCGCTCCTCCCTTTGCTGAAGAATATTAGCCACTGGCAGCAGCTATCTCTACAAAGGTCCTGTGGTCAATTTATCTTCATTGATTCATTCATTCATTTAATTCATATTGATTTAATGTTTACTATATATGCCATGGGTAACAGATTGTACAAAAAAACACACACACACACAAATTCCTTCACTTATGGAGTTAACATTCTAGTGTAGAGACAGAAAATACACAAGCAATCAAGTCAAGAAAATAGTTTCAAAAAGTGTTAAGTGCATTAAAGAGAAATAATAAGGGTGAGGGGAAGAGACCCATGGGTTAGGGGCTAGAAAAGAGTGGAAAAGGTAAACACTAAGCCCCCTCAAAAAGGAGACATCTGAGTTAAGATCTGAATGGAGCAAGGGAAAAAGCCATTTACAGATGAGGAAGCTGAAGCATAATAGTTGAGTAAATTCTATTCAGTCCCATAGTGAGGTCAAGACACAGCCAAAACTAGAACCTAGAGTATCTTGAGTCTTAACTCAGGGCTCCTCCATGTGGGCCAGGAAATCTTTTAAAGCCCAGGTCCTGCCATTCTTCATCAGCTGAGGACTGCTCCAAGCTTTTTAGAAAATAATAATTAAGAAGATAATTAATATCATCCTCATCCTATTCTTCTCCACGCCATACAATCTTTTCTCTTTTTAGCTCTCTTTTCTATGGTATATATTGTTTCCTATTAGCCAAGTCCATTGCTTCTTTTTCCCTGGGGGAAAAAAACAGTTAAATTACATTTCCCAGCCTCCCTTGTAGATCAGCATTCCTATGAGACTGATTTCTAGTCAATATAATTTGAGGAGGATTAATGCACATCCTTCCCAGAATGGCCCACAAAAGTATCCCAGACTCAGTTGTCCATGTTTTTCCACCTTCTATCACTCTAAGGTAATTGAGCATGGCCAGCATGGAGCCATGTATTGAAGATGGCAGAGCCTCAAGATCAAAAGCTTCTAGATCTTTTTATCACCACTTAGAGGAAAATGGCCTGTCAATCAGGAAAACCCATTTTATAGTTTTTGTGAACAACAAATAAACTTCTACTATGTCTGGGCCATTATAAATTATGAGATTTGTTTGCTACAGCAGCTAGTACATTGACCTAGGTTAAAGAGACAACTTGCTTTAAACCAGAAAAATACTTGCCAACACATGGTATTAACTTTCCAACATTTAGACTCTTCGCAAGAGACTAATGGTTGAAATTAAAGAAAAAAGCTCAGAGACCATAGACCATGTCCTTCTTTATTCAAGAGGAGAAAATGAGGTCCAGAGAAGAATAAATCTCACATTCTCCAAGGACATGACAACCAAAAGGTCCCTGCAAGACTAGAGCACTGATTTCCTGGCTCCTTGCTCAATGCTCTTTTGGGACATCATGTTGCCATTCTACTGACAGATGGTGAGTACAGTGTCCAAGACAGGCTTTAGAACAGGACTCAGACAAAGCTCACTGTCAAAGATGTCTTCTGTAACAGTAACCCGAATCTCCTATTAGCAGTTTACATCTACCTACTCGTGTTCTGTCCTCAGGAAAGTTGAAGAGTGTCTGATCACCTGCCTTCCTATAACAACCTTCCTGACACTAAAGGGTAAGGATCAAATTATCCCTTAGCCTTTACTTCTCCAGGACAGCTATAGTGTCACAGCATGCCCCATTTTATAAGAAATAAAAACAATCATGACCATAACAGCCCCATAAGCTTGGCTGGAATGGTTGAAATGTTGGTCTACGCTGAACTGGCACCATCGTCCAATTGTTTCTTCCATCACTCAGCAGGACCTGCAGGGCTCTGGCAGAAGAAACAGGGAAATGGTTTGGCTTGAGTCAATCTTACTGTAGATACTCTGCCCAAACCCAGTTCCCTGAAGCCCTCTGAGCACTTAGCCATGTTTCAGGCAGGCAGGGGGTGTACAAATATCTACTTTTTAAGGACTATCCCAATGGTCTTAAACCTTTCCTGATCCACATCCCTATCAATAAGAGTACCTGAATCATGTCTTCCCAATATACCTATTAAAATACTTAATATCTATCAAATACTTAAATATTAATGGACATTTAAATATATTAAAATAATAATAAATATTACTTTAATTAATCAATAGACATTGAGCTATTATTTATTCAAATATTTCAATAGATATTTAAATAGTTAATAAATATTAAAATAATATTGTTATTTTAATATATATTATTTCAATAAAATACTTATTGAAATATTGATTAGAATATACATATGCTATATATAAATCAATTATGTATGTGATACAGTATTCACAAAGGTAAGAACTTTTAAAGGATGAGATTTAAAAAAAACAATAAAAATAAAAGTGCTAATAATTTCTTCCCTGGTCCTAGTGGGCCATTCTTCACTGTCTCCTCTTCGGAGAACACTTGGTCCATCGAAGTCTTTGAACTGAAGTCACAAACTGGCAGCCAACAGGCCAAACATAGCCTATAAATGTGTTTTGTTTGGCCTAGACAATGTTTTCTAAATTTTCTATTAGTTCCCCCAACACATAAAAATTGGACAAGTTCACATTAAAATGTAGAAATATTTTTTTATCCATTTAATTCACTGCTTTATCTGATGCCATAGCAGGCACTCATTAAATATTTAATCGAATTTCCAAATTTTCTCAAAAACAATCAGGCCAGCATTTCTTGGCAAGAATCACCTGGAGCTGAGTAATGATTGCCCCCTTTAGCAGCATGTGGGCTCACCATTCCTGGGCCACAGTCCCCGCCACTCCCTAATGTCCTATATCTAACAAGCTTCATTCATGCCTATTACCTGACTGGACTCCATGAATATCTGAACAATTGCTTTTACTCGGAGTTCCTGGTTATGTGATGGTCTTAGCCACCATCCATAAGATCAAACAAAATCAATATGGAGTCCAAAAACACAGATTTGAACCTGATTCTGTCAATTGTCATCATTGAAGAATTGCTCTCAGAACCATAGTCAATCTGGAAAAGTGAAATTGCAATACCTTTTTCACAGGTTGTTTGAAAATCAAAATAAATGAGATAATATCTGTGGACTGCTTAGTAAACTGTAAAATATTATGAAAATTAGAAAACATCATTATTATAGCTGTATTTGTCCTCGGAAAGGACTAGCTGAAGTGATCGGGGTGAAGACTCCTAATGTCACCTCCCAGAGCTGATCATATTCTCCTATGTTAATCATGTCTTTCTATACACCTGTCTCTCAGTCCTACTCTACCATCTACCACTTTGAATTTCAGGTATAATGGGAAGACAAATGAAGAGACAAGCCAAAGAGTAAGGAATAAGTCACCACCCAAGAGGTTGGGTTCAATTTTTCCTAATATTGACTCTTTTATTTTACTTTTACCCATGTCCAAGTCAGTTAATGCTTGTGACTCACTATCAAACCCAGGTCCCAATGCCTCACTTCCAGAGACCAACAGTGTGCCTAGTGTGTTTGCACACCTAATCCTAAGAGCCAGTCCCTATAACCTCCACCTTTATCTTCTTGAGTCTAGATCTGTCATGGACTTCTAATCTTGCTGTTCAGCCTCTGGAAAGATGCCCAAGAGAGCTTTCTTCTTCCACCATTTTATCAGCAGGGAGACTATTTCTGGTACATTTAGACTCGCTTTTCAGTAACACCCGTGATATTCATATTCTCTGGCTATCCCATAAATATGCAATATGTATTTGTCAGTTATAGGCTGACCTGTATAAAATTGCCAATATTCAACCATTTCTGACCTAGAAAAGGGAGCAATTTTATATGATTCAAATTAAGACGTTTAATCCAGAGACCTAAACCTGGGTGTTTCTGTGATCTCTGAATCTTCCTGTTTTTAAGCCAAACCCAGGTGTTTGTATTCATTTCTCATTGTGATTGCACTGAGGCCCTGAGAAAATACTTCAGCATCTCAAATATGCTGGGGGTTTACTTCCTCAAAGACCTGAGCTATAAATTGCCAGACAATTATGTGAACTAGAAACCCTGGTAAAAATATATATAAATTCTAGATGCAACAGATCCTTGCTTCTTCAGTCTCCTGCCCAGAGGAGCAGCAACAGGTGGAGAGAGCCATGATCCTGAAGGCAGAGGCTTGTTACAGAGACATATGGAAACATTTTGTACATCTCACAGAGGATCTTTATCCACTCCCTTCCCCATGTCATTCCATTTTCACATTTACCATGCACCTGCTGTGTTAAGCACTCTGCTTTTTATATAGATTAGTTCACCTCATGAAGAGCAGAAATTCCAGATTATCCCTGGACTGATAGGTTTGGGGGATGGTCTTAGATGGTCTCTGGCCTTTTTCCAGATCTGTAAAATGAGTGGGTGTGCTATTTGATCTCTCAGGGCCCTTCAGTGGAAATTTGTTAAAATTCTTTGCAGCTCTGAAATCGAGTTTTTTTCTTCCAGCTGAAGCCCCAGGAGAGTTCCTAAGCCTCTCTTAATCTGAGCTTCTCTTCTGAGAGTAGAGCCTGAGCCAAGAGCTTGAATGTAGGCTGGGGAGGGGGACCTTAGTTTTTTAAATTATCCCAGGAAACAGGAACAGGGCAAGGGAAGTAAAAAGGAAGGAAGAGGGGAGGAGGGAAGGGAGGAGGAAGGGAAGAGGCAGGGGAGGTCACATAATCTTAGAGAACCCCAACTTGCCTGAAAAAGGAACAGATGAGCCCTGCCAAATTCATAGAATTATTGTGAGGAGCACATGACACTTCCCAGATGTGACAGTGCAGAAAGGTATATATACAAGTTATCATTGTGGTAGAGGGTATTGTGGGAAAAAAAAGTTGATTTTGCAAACTTTCTGACTATATTATGTATGAATGACCTTATATACTGTACAAGGTTAGTTATTGGCTATATGCTTGTCACCACATCAACCACACTCCTGCACTGGCCCCTATTTCCCTCATTTAAGCTTTCTAGTACCTAGAGATATAGTGTCCCATATAGTAGGCACTAGCCACATGTGACTAGTTAGGTTGAAATATACATAAAGTAAAGAAAAAGTCAATTATTTAACCACACAAACCACATTTCAAATGCTCAATAGCCATGTGAGGCTACTGGCTACCATATTGAGCAATGCAAATATAGAACATTTATACCATTACAGAAAATCTGATTGCACACTGTTGCAAGAGGATACTCAAAACTCTCCTAAGTTACCAGGTCCCAACCTACCTGTCCAGGTTCATCTTCTGCCACACCTACCCATCTGCTCCCTTATAGTCTACATCAAACCACGTGTTCTTCTGGCTGGTACTTCCACTGGTTTGTGACTTTGTTGGTATGGTTTCCTTGCCAAGAATGCCCTCCCTACCCTGTAATCAATCCTACTGCCTACTCTTTTCTACCTAGAAAACCCTGCTCACCAATCAAGGTCCAGTGCAAAAGTTCCTTCTTTGGGGCAATGCTCCATGACACTCTCAGAAAGAATCCACCAGTCCCTTTACTCTGGTCCCATCACTGCAGTCTCTATTATAGCACCTAGACCCTCAGCATGTCAGGGTATGCATGGCTTTTTCTTGCTGATCTTGGAAGCCCTTGAAGGCAGGGGCAGATCTCATTCATCTTCGTACCCGTAGGGCTCTATCCAGTGCTTGGCAGAGTGGAGACCTTCATCCACGTCAAGGCCACAGATTTTATGTTTTGCTACCCCTCTCTTCCTCATCACAGTGGTTCCGGCTCTGGCTCAGTCATAGCTGTTCACACTTAAGTGAGCGGTTTACCCACAGATGACTGGCTCCTCCCAAGCCAAGGAAGATGTGCAGAGAGCAAGTTGGGAACAGGAGCCTTGTCAGTGACCATGGGAAAGAGGTCAAGTGGAAAAAGCAGGCCCTGAGGGGGAGAGCTGACTCCCAGGAGGGAGGGGAAGAGGAAGGGCAATCCCAGAACCACACACAGACCATTCTTTCCCAGTGGAATACTCTCTGCTTGACCTCTGTGGTGGCCAGCACTGGCAGCTTCCCCAGCCTCCCACGCTGGCATTCTTCTCAGGGCACTGCCCCACGTGCCTGGGGCTGAGTGTCTCCCTTGCCTACTCCCGAACCCACTTCCCTGAGCATATCCACACCATATTCCTCACCACCTGTCCCGCTGGAGTCTGTTCTCTCTCCTGCATTCCTGGAACTGTCACCAGCCCCAACACCTTTCCTGCTTTCTCACTAGAAAAATCCCTGTCAAATGTGGCCTCTCCCTTCCTTCTCCCCCAAGACAGCCTTTGGCCATCAATCAGAAAGCCCTGTCCCCAGACCCTTGTCATGCATGGCCTGAACTCTGCCACTGGACTCATCAAACCCCCATCTTTCTCATGTGGACCCTTCACTGTCATAGCATCCTAGCCGGGCTTTCTTTCTGCCATCTCTGACCCTGTCCTATCAGAATCGTCTTCCTAAAAGACAAATCGCTCTCCTCCAGACCTCATGGCCCACAGGGGAAAAACAAACACCAAACTCTTTAAACAAGAATTCAAGTCACTCCCCGATCTGACCCCCCAGCTGCCTTCCCTTCCCGGGAACACGCCATCCACTTTCCCCTCTGTGTATTTTCTCCACCTCCCATGTCCCCACCCTACACACAGGCTTCAGAGTTCAGCTCAAACATTGCCCCTTCCGTGTAACCCAGGGGCAGGCTACTATCCTCACCCAGGCTACCAGGATTCACACCCGAATCCCACACATACGAGCTGCAGGACACAAATGTTATTGAACCTCATTGTGCCTCAGTTTCTTCATCTGCAAAGGGGGTTAATAGTGTTGTCTACTAGTTGTTGAGCAGATTGAATGAGATACTTCATTAAAGTACATAGCACAGCACCAGGCAGGTAACTGTTTCTTTCTACCATTGTTGTTGGTGGTGCTATTCTCTACCAGGCAGACTCCAACCACATCTTGCCTGAATGTCTAGAATGGGGCTCAGTTCTTTGACTCTGTTACAGATTTGGTTTTGCCCATGGCCACCTCACTCAGAAACCATAGGAATCAAGTCTGAATTATCAGTCATCTCCCCAGGCCCAGCGCAGAATAGGCCCCATGACAGTTTGTTGAATTCTTCCTGACCCTCTCAGATCCTGCACCTCCACCAGCAAAAGCTTCATTAAATGCTGACTTCGCAGAAGTTTTGTGTATAAGTGTGAGACTGTGAGAATGTGTGAGCATGTTTGTGTGAAACCTGTGTGAGTGTATGGCAAATGTGTGTGAAGGTATGAGATATTTGTGAGCAAGTGAGTATGAAAATGTGGGTGAGGATACATGTGTGAGGGTGTGAGATATTTGTAAGCATGTAGGTGTGAGAATGTGGGTTATACTGTGTGTGTGAAAGCAAATATATGTCAGCATGTATAAGTGTAAGAATGTGTGAGAGAATGTGTATGTGAGAATATATCGTGTGAGTGTGCATATGAGTGTGTGAGAATGTATACATGAGTGTGTGAATGTGTGTTGGACACCGCTGCTTTCCAGTATGAACCTTGTACTTTCCTGACCCTTTGGTTATCCTTACAGTCAGAATTCTGTGTGTCTGTCAACAGTCAAAATAGAACCATGCAAAGATACAAAACTTCTGTTCAACTTGTTTCCACCTGCCACTTCCCCAGCGCTCCCCTGCAGAGAGCACAAGGGCTGAAGAGAAGTGAGAGCCTCCCAAGGGCTCATGAATGACACATGCCCATTGTACTGAGGGTACAAAAAAACATTGTCATCTCCTGGTGACTTATCAGGTTAGGAATTTGGGGAGTTTGTTCTTCTTGCATAATAAATGGATGTTTAATGAGCACTTGCTATGTGCCAAGCAGTTGACTTATCAGCAACAAATAAACTGCCAGAGGTAGTTACTGGTGTTATTTCCATTTTTCAAATAAAAAAGAAAAACCTAAGGCACAGAGCAGTTAAATAAGTTGCCCAAAGTCACACATCAAGTAAGTGATGGAGCTCAGGTACAACCCAGGAAGTATGACAATAACACTTGTGTAGCTGTTATATTTACTGCCAGAAACATCTATTTCAGAGTTCTGTCCCACCCCATTTTGCTGAGATCTGAGATAAAAAGTGTGTGTGTGTGTGTGTGTGTGTGTGTGTGTGTGCGCGCGCGCGTGTGTGTGTGTGACTCAGTAACCAGATATAAAAACTGGCTGGATTGGAGCTGAGTGTAAATGACCCAGGGCCTCGACACCAGGGGAGTGCCAGTTGGACTGTAGGCAGCAGCACTTTATCCCTGGTTGAAGTTGTGGAGTCAGCAGATGTCAGGGCAGTGGGGGTCTGCAGAGGCCTGAGCTAGCAATCAACCCATGTCTGGTGGAAGGAGCACTTCTAGAGGCCCAAGGACCACAGTCAGCAAGATACCCCAGAGAACTCACTAAATTGCAGATTCCTAGTCCCCATTCTTCAGCATCACAGTCTCTGGGGTGTGATCTTGAGATCTGCATTTTTCACAAGCTCCTCTGATGATTCGGTTTGATCGCAAAGCTTCAGAAATAAACAGCTGCCTGCCTTAGATCAGATGCCCCAGAAGCAGACCCTAAGAGGAGGGTTCTAACACAATGATTTATTATGTAAGCACCCCTCCAGAAGGACCAATAAGGAAATGGGGAGCAGGACAGAAAGGGAGGAACAGAGCAAAGGGTGGGTTCAGAAGAAGTCCTGCAAAGGGTAGCTTCTGCCTGGCCTTCTGGGGATTCCAGAGTCATGATTCTAGGGTCAGCCACCCCAAGTTTTTCGAATATCAAGACCTTGAGCACATCTAAGCCTTTGTTAATTTGCTGGTCAAGCTGGGTTTTTACTGGTGAAATGAGTGGCTTATATATTTAGCATGGAGAATGATGGAAATGGGTCCTTTTTGTAAAATTTTATATTCACAAGATATAGTTGCACCTCCATTGGCCACCTGGTGCCCACTACCTAAGCCAGACCCTGGTCTGCCCATCCTGAAAGTCCAAGTGCCCACCATGGCCACCATTCAGCAGCTGGAGAAAGACACCTGGTAGAGAGCATAGACTTGGATGGACTCATGAAGGCAATGGTAGTGGGAATGGCTGTGCGAGAAATGGGTACAATGATCAAAAGTTTGAAGAAACTACAGATGATAGCAGAAACACTCAGATCTGCAACTTCATGAACAATGCACTGGTTCAACTTCAGGAATGGGATGGGAAATAACAAGAACAGTGGGAAATTAGTGGTGAGGTGCATAATGAACAATGTCACCTGTACTCAGATCTATGAAAAAGCAGAATGAAACTTTCCTCCTCACTTTCTATGGCAATTAGCTGTGAGAATAAACAAGCTCAGTTCAAGCCTCCATAATGCTTTTTTTCCCATTATTGTATTCAATTATCTTTACCACCACATTTTGCATGCAACTATTTCAAAGTGTTGGTTTAATTGGTATCAATGTTTTTGTTAGTAAATAAACCTATGAAGAAGAAGAAGAAGAAGAAGAAGAAGAAGAAGAAGAAGAAGAAGAAGAAGAAGAAGAAGAAAGGAAAGAGAGAAGGAGAAGGAGAAGGAGAAGGAGGCAGGCATAGAAGGGGAGAGAGAGAAGGAGAAGGAGAAGGAGAAGGAGAAGGAGAAGAAGGAGAAGGAGAAGAAGAAGGAGAAGGAGAAGGAGAAGGAGGAGAAGAAGTCAAGCAGGAGACAAGCCCACCCAAAGCACCTTCTAGCTATTATCCCAACAGGAGAGTTATTATGCAGGTGTTGCTTATAGGACTTTGTGAAGTTCTAAAATCTTTATAACTTCTTCCACATTCAGTAAAACAAAGATGCAGGCAGATAGGGTGGGAGGTGATGGGTTTATCTGTGGTGACAGTAAGGAAATGGGCTAAAGCCAGTCTTTGTTGGGGGGAAAGCAGAACAAGAAAGAGAATGAGGGTGACAGCTCTCCAAACAGAGAGAGGAGGGAGTTACTCTAATGAAAAAAAATCATAGAAACTGCTATCACCCTTGCCAGGACCCTGAGCCAGGCCTTGGGCTAGGAGCTTCCCTTATTTGATCCCATTTAGTTCTCCCAAGAAGCCAAAGGTTGTTGGGAGAACTAAATGGGATCAAGTAAGGGAAGCTCCTAGCCCAAGGCCTGGCTCAGGGTCCTAGTTTTTCTGTTTATAGATAAGGAAACTGAAACCCAGAGGCCTACTTGGCCTACCAGGTCACTCACTTGGAAAGTGAGAGTCCTGGAAGTGACCTACATCAGAAAGTGGTCCAGACACAGGGGAGACATTGCAAAGGCCTCAAAGAGGGAGGGTGCAGAAGTTCGATAACCAAGGGGGAACGATGAGATTGGAGGACAGAGTGTGGGGGTTCCTGGGGAGCAGTAAGACTTGGTAGGTGAGGCAGCCCTTCCTTGCCAGGAAGTCCTCCTGAACACGAACCAACAGTTATATTAATAGGTGCTCTCCCTGCTCCCTTAGCCTCTGATCAAGGGGAAGGATAAAAAAGCCTCATCAGTGAGCGCCCAGTTACAAAGTTGAGACACAGCAAATTGGAGCCAAAACTGCAAGCTCAGCAGCCTCTAAGTCCAGTTTGCTTTAGAGTTCAATGCTTTAAAAAGCAAGGGTTCCAGGAAGCTCCATATTCCCTCCTTTATTCGTTTTTTTTTTTTTATTGAGCTATAATCAACATAAAACATTGGATAAGTTTGAGATATGCACCATGTTGCTTTGATACATTTATACATTGCAATGTGATTGCCACTGTAGCTTTAGCTAATACCTCTATCAGCTCACAAAATTATCATTTCTGTTTTGCAGTGGCAATATTTAAGTTCTAGTCTCTTATCAACTCCGAAGTACATAATACAGTATTGTTGTGTATAGTCACCATGCTGTGCATTAAAGCCCCAGAACTTATTCACCTTACAGTTGTGTGTTTGTCCCCTTTAACATCTGTCCTTTACTCTACCCTAAGCCCCTGGAAACCATCATTCTCTGTGTTTCTATCATTTAGCTTTTCTGACTCCACATTAAAGTGGTTTCATACAGTATTTGTCTTTCTCTGTCTGACTTATCTTACTAAGCATAACACCTTCAATGTCCATCCATATTGTCTACCAATGGCAGGAGCTCCCTTTTTCTCATGGCTGAATAACATTCTAATATGTAGATAGCACACTTCTTTACCTACTCATTTACAGACACTTAGGTTGTTTCCATGAGCTATTATGAATAAGGCTGCAAAGAATGTGGGAGTGCAAATATCTCTTTATATCCTGTTTTCATTTTATTTAGATATATAACCAAAAGTGACATTGGTGGGTCATATGGTAGTTCTACTTTGAATTTTTTGAAAAACTTTCATACTGTTTTCCCTAGTGGCTGTACCAATCTACATTTCCACCGATAGTGCACAAGGGTTCCCGTTCCTCTAAATTTTTGCCAACACTTATCTCCTGTCCTTCCAATGATATCTATTCTAACAGGTGTGAGGTGATAATCTTGTGATTTTGATTTGCATTTTCCCTGATGATTAGGGATGGTAAGCATCTTCTCATGTACCTGCCAGCCATTTGTATGTCTTCTTTGGGAAAATGTCTATTCAGTTCCTCTCCCTCCCTTCCTTTTTTTTTTTTTTTTTTTAAATTTATTTTTTTTTTTTTTTTTTTTTTTTTTTGCATCTTTTCAAATTAAGTTGTTTATTTATTTTTTTGTTATTGGGTTATATGAGTTCTTTATATATTTTGGATATTAACCCTTTATCCAATATATGGCTTGCAAATATTTTTCTTTCATGCCACAGGTTGCCTTTTTACTTTGGTGATTGTTTTAAGCATTATAGTTTGATGTGTCTGCTTTTCTTTCTTTTATTCATACATGCAGCAAATATTGCTGACCCACTATGAGCCAGAAACTAAGAAAACAATTTCCCAAGGATATTCCCTTCCATTAGTTCCCCTGAACCTGCCATCTACCCCAATAAGTGTGAAGTTTCACCATTCCCACTTTAAATGATGAGAAAATTGTCTGAGGTCTCACAGCTGGTCACTGCCCATGTGTGGACTTGAATCCAGATCTAAGACTAAATGCCTTGTTTGCTTGTGTGTTTTTTGTTGTTGTTGTTGTTGTTGTTGTTGTTGTTGTTGCTGCTGCTGCTACTGCTGCTGTTTTTCCCATACCTTCACCTTTGAGGCAGCTGTTCAACTCTGCCAATGCCATGAGCTCCATCCCCACCCCTGCCAAGATCACCATTAAAGGAGGGACAGGCCAGGACAGTACAGAATTCTTTGGCAGGCAGCTCAATGTCCCAGGTCATGGGTCATGTCAGTGCTGGGCTCCAGGAGGAGTCCCATCTGTGCCCCCACCTCTGGCCAAAGTGACAGAGAAGTAGGAGACCAAAGGAAAGAACATACTAACCACCTGTTAGTCTGACTTGAGAGGTGTGAACACAAAGAGCCAGGGCACAGTGTGCACTCACTGGACCAGGGGCTGCTCACAGTCAGAGGAACCTGCTAGAGAGGCAACTAATGGGAAGGAAACAAGGAAGTCTGGAGGGTGTAAGGATGATATAGATGTGAAAGTGAGGGGTCAGGACACAACTCACTGAGAGACCAGGGGTGAGCCTGGTGTGAAGAACTTTCACCATTGGCAGGGAGGGCTCACTACCCCCGCTTTCTTGCAGGGAGTACAGACTGGCCTGGTGGAGGGGTTCCCTCCCACACCTCAGAAAGGCTGAGGGGACCAAGATGAGAAGGAAGATGAAGCTGACCTGAGGGGAGGTTCGGGTAGGGCAGAGGCAAGAAGTGCTTAGCCTGAAAAATGAGTTTGGCAGCAGAATCTAGAATTCGGCCTGACCCAAAGCTTTACCACGTGTTCTTTTCTGTTTCTGTGATGACAGAGATAAAGAGGGAGGAAAACAAACTAATGAAACATGCAGAACTCCTCTCTCACCTCCCTTGACCCTGTAGAAAGCAACCCCACTGCTTTCTACAATGAGGGGAGAGGGGTGCTGGAGAGACCACAGGAGCAAGTGCAGTACAGGGCTCTGAGCTTCACCCTGGATTCAGGAAGATCACCCCTGCCACCTGAACAGTAGCTGTTGTTAGCCCTACCTCTTCCCAATCCCACCCTGGGCTTGGGAAAATGATCAGGATAACCTGCCCCCGAGATGGACGCTAGCACAGGTCATCCAATCTCTGGAAGCAAAGGCCCATCTCCTTATCTCTGCAGCTGTTAGGCCTCCTAGGCAAGCGCAGGCTCTGGTTACAGCATATAAACAGGTCACAGAAGCAGCTGGGTTGGGTCTGGCGCATGCCTCCCCTGACTTGGGGAGGGAGGTGGGGAGGCAGGGAGAAGGTTGGAGGTGGGATTTGAAAGGTGGGCAGCTCTCTCTCTGCTCTCTACCTTCTTCTCTCCTTCTACACTCATCTGGATTTTCTCCAGAGACCACAGATGTTCCTTTCCAAAGGTAGTCATGTGTACAGAACCCCGTGACCTCAGTATGGGCACACCATCTTACAAGTCCTTCTGGTCAGAACTGTGTTGCTTTTGGCCAAAGACCACGTGTCATCCATGTGCATACACAGTCCCTTGCATTTGAACAACAAATACTCATTTGTATTTCTCTTCCTTCCAACCCTAATAGATAAAACAGAAAGTCTGTATATTTGTGGCTCTATGAGTCTCCTGTTGCACCCAAAATGATGTCCTGTATCTTTACCAAGAAATGTGGGTGATGGAGGTCATTGTAAACAGCAGGGGTTTCCAGTTTGACTTTCTCTCTCTCTCTCTCTCTCATCAAAGTGACAGGCAAACCAGAAATCCTGGTCTTGCCTTGGTGGATGTAGTAGCTCATTTGGTTGGGCATCGTCTCATGCACCAAAAGGTTGCTAGTTTGATTCCTGATTTGCAGGCTTAATCCCTGGTAAGGGGTGTGCAGGAGGCAGCCAATGGATGTTCTGCTCTCACATAGATGTTTCTCTCTCCCTCTTTCTCTCCCTTCACCCACCACTCCATCCCTTCTGAGAGAAGCATCGATCAGCTGCCTCCTGCACATCTCCCACCGGGGATGTGCCCGCAACCCAGGTACATGCCCTTGACCGGAATCGAACCTGGGACCTTTCAGTCCGCAGGCTGATGCTCTATCCACTGAGCCAAACCGGTTTCGGCAAAAGGCTAGCCTTCTTACTGAAAGGCTCCCATATTCTTCAGTCAGGACTGCCTCTGGTGGCTGAGAACTCAGAGGGCAGATGACACCAGGGACCCAGCTAGGTCTACAAATTCCGCATACAGTCTGTGTAGAAGAAATCACTGGAAGCCGAAACAAACAGTATTGATCCAAGCAGACTGGTCAGCTATCAAAAGGACAGAAAGCTTGGCTTGACTCAGCCTCAGTTCCACCTCAAGTTTCTGATTGGCAGGTTTGTGGAATCTTCCCTGTAGCTCTGATCTAACAATTATTATAGATCAATTCTCAATCAGTATCAAGGGTTAGGTTGCTGCTATTCGATAGCTGTGTGATCTTTTATTAAAAAATATATTTTATTGATTTTTTTTACAGAGAGGAAGGGAGAGGGATAGAGTTAGAAACATTGATCAGCTGCCTCTTGCACACTTCCCACTGGGGATGTGCCCGCAACCAAGGTACATGTCCTTGGCCGGAATCGAACCTGGGACCTTTCAGTTCGCAGGCTGACGCTCTATCCACTGAGCCAAACCGGTTAGGGCAATAGCTGTGTGATCTTAAGAGCCACATCTCCACTCATCTGTTTCCTTCCCATAAAATGCCAGGGTCGAATCAATTTGCATGTGTCTAATCAATGTATATGTGCTGATCAGACCATGCAAATGAATAAATTGTAGCAACATTTTTTGTTTTGATAATGTGAAAAGACAGGTGACTGGAAGAGCAGGGTGCTCTAGAAACTGATGTCAGGCAGGAAACAACTCACGGAGAGAAAGATGAGAAACAAGAGGAGGCAGAGACAGAAGACAGACTTCCAAAGACTGAGCTCTAGGGATGAAGGCCATGTGCTTCCAGTGAGGCCAGGCTGAATTTGTGCTTTCAGTTCTGCAGTTACCGGAATGCTCTACTTTCCATCATTTATGAAGTGGCTTTGTGCAGCTTTGGGGTGTGTGTGTGTGTGTGTGTGTGTGTGTGCGTGTTTTCAGTTGGCTCACTTGAAACTTCCTGCTTGGAAGAAATTTTCTTCTCTTTAAAAGGTGTTTATCACACACAAAACAAACATATGTATCACAAACATATTCTGTGCACAATAGGTACCTGTCGGCATGACCCAGTGCCTCCCCTGCTAGACAATATAATTTAGCAATAATTCCTGCACAGGGCAGCAGTGGGCACGAAGGCCACTGCCCTGCCCCGAGGTCAGGGCCCTTGTCTGCCCTACTTTGAGGTGTGGAGTGCCCTCGACCTCACTTCACATCCAAACCCCAGCTCCTCCTCACTTAAATATTTAACAACCCCCTTTGTGGATACACACTTGTAGAAGCATGAGGAGAGAGAGAGAGAGAGAGAGAGAGAGAGAGAGAGAGAGAGAGAGAGAAGAGCTTAATGAATGCATGTTAAATGAAGACAGATACAGAGTTAAGGAATTGCTCAGCTATTCAACAATTGTTGAGTAGCTATAATGTACAGGGGCCTGTGTTAAAATTAGGCCAATTGCACAAATTCATCTGTAGAGCAGAGAAAACATGATTCAGGGCTATTTGACAATTTAATCAAAGAGCTAAACTATTTTTAAAATAGCCCTGAGCAATGTTTGTGCTTTTTTTCCCTGACACTTGGACAGTCAGACACATGGGCCTTGGCATGAAAATGTTCCTGAGATCCAAGCTCGGGCGAGGCATGTGGCTTAAAAGACCGACCAGCCCTTCCACTCCTCTCCACGCTCCTGGACAGTTTTTAGGGGGGAAAGAAGAAGAAAGAGAAACATCCTTTGGTTTTGATAAGCACTCACTGTACTTGCATTTATCTTTTTAGACGTGGTTGGCCAGAGAGTCTGCTAAAAATATAATGAAAGAAGTGGGGGAGGAGGTAAGGGGGAGAGAGGATTACAAAACTAATCCTGCCCATTTTAGACCGCCTCCCACCACAAACTTATCACAGTGCTCTCAGCCCTTTTTTGGCTCTTGACTTGGGTAAATTATTTTTTAAGTAAAAGAGAAAAATTCTCTCATTTCTATTATTTCTATGGAGCTCCGGAATCTCTGAGGCTAAGAACAGCTCTGTAGCTTTAAGTGGGTCTGTGTTCTCAGCCGGCTGCCTCCCAAAGGTGAGTGTGAAGCTGGAAGACAGGCCCATTTTGTGGGTCACAAAGCCCATCAGATCCCAGAGGTGCCCAGGATCAGTTTAACAGGCTCCTGAAGGGCCAGACAGCTGGGAAGACTCAAGCATCCTGCTTCTCAGATCCCAGGACCTGGTCATCCACTTCGTCGTTGGAGTTTGCCCAAAAGGAAAAGAGGAGGACGGTGAGCAGGTAGTATGGTGGTTAGCTCACTGGGTCCCTTGGAGCAGCTTTAGCTCATCCCTGTCAGCCAAACCCAGAGGTTACTGGAGCAGGCTGGGCCTACCAGGGCCAGGAGAGCTGAGTCATCCACAGGACAGGAGAGCAGTGGCTATAAATTATCTTGTGTTTAAGGATGGCTTTCTAAAACTTTGGCTTTGGGCTTAGAGTCTTTATTTATATCTCTCTCAGGAATATTTTTCAAACTCATGACAGTGCACTCTGTATCACTTTGGGGACACTCCAAGCACCTGGTCTCTATAATGAGCCCTGCCGGTGACAGGCCCCCCGGAGGCCCTGGGCCCGATTCTGGGTCAGCTCAGACTCACACCCACATGTGCATCCCCTGCTGCCAGGCTAGGCCCTGCCTTGTGCTTGAGAGGGTATCCACCTTGGCTGGCCCAGCATCATGTGCAGGCACACAGATACATTCAGAGACATACACACCCTCACACACATACAAACACACACACACACCAAATGCAACTACTGTGACCCCAGCAGTTCTCTGCGCATTGCTGATGCAGCCTCTGCTCAGGGTGGAGCATGCAGCACCCGAGAAGGACTTCAGGCTGCAGGGCCCTCCAGGGGTCAAGTGCCTTCCTCTCTGCCTCGGAGCATTTGGCAAGTGAGTGCCAAATTGTTATTTCTTTTCAGACCTTGCCTCTGCATTGTTAATATTGCTTGTGTCTTAGATGGTTCAGGGAGAGGTCCCATAGACAAGAGCAGGTCACACCCTTGAGAACAGTTTCTCAGCCAAATCCTCACAAGTCACAGTGAAGGAGCCACTCAAACAAGTCTTCCCTCCAATTATCTGGGAAGGAGTTGAGAAAAAGAGAGAGAAGAGCAGGTTGTCTCTCGTGCTAATAAAATCTTGCTCTGTAGCCCACACTGGCATGTTTTCTATACCTCCCACCTCCCTGGCCTCTTCTTGGTCTTTCCTGATTTGTAATTAGATAATTTTGTGTAATTTGGTAAATTACTGGTAGCTGTTATTTGTTTACTTCCCTCTGTTTATTTACCATTATTCATTCTTTTCAAAGTCTCTTCAAGATAGAGGGAGCCTCATTCTTCCATTGTCCTAAGGCACAGAGAAGACTTCCAGAGGCTGTGATGGGTCCTGTGCCCAAACCCTGTTCCTCTGGGACAATGAACCCAGGCCATGTTTAGGTCCCTCTAATTCATCCAGCCCAACATCTGTCCTCTGAGCCCTGGGTCCCTCCATCAGCACAGAACTGACCCCAACACTCTGTCATCTTTCTGGGGAACAGAACTCCCCAAGGCTTTGAGGATGCCTTTGGGATTGTTCTCATCTGTCAGTAGATGGGATGGTTAGGGCCCTTCCTGGCACAGCAGTGACCCTATTATTGATTGAACACAATGCCAGAAATGTGCAATTATATGGAAGTCCTACCTTAGGTAATATAGTAGTTCCCCAATCCCCATCTCTCCCCACCATGTTTCTCCATTCCTCTTAAGTACCTGTTGTATGCACACCTTTCATGCTTTCATCCTGCTGACATCTCTAGCTATCTTCTAAGCAGGGATATAAACAAGGAATCCCTTCACCTCCCCACAGCAACAAACCATCTTTTTCCCACAACTTAAACATCACTAAAATTTCCACTTCTGTCAGTTTTTCCAAATAAATTGTGTTGTTGTTGTTTTTCTCTAAACTTCACAGAGCACTAATTCTTGCCTCCTTGTTAATGAGTCCCAGAAGGAAGAGCTTACAGCAACCACACCAATGGCCTTTGCCAACAATGAAAGGGAGTCTATTGCCTTAGGTTTTATAGGCATCCACTGGCTGTTGTCTGTTCAGCAAACATCAGCACCCTCTCCCTTCCGATGACAGATCCCGATGCCCTACTTAGAGGGACGGGCACATGACCAAGGGCCCACGAAGCCTGAGGTCCCTGTAAAGACAACAGTAACTCATAACCCAAGAAGGGAAACTCAGATTCACTCAATGGGATTAAGCTAAGAATATTGCAGAAAAAGGGGGTGGGGGTACCTCTTTCTGCAGAGGTTGCTGAGCAGAGACTGGAGACCAAAGCCTCTAGGAAGTGATCAGAATGAACTAACAGTCAGAGAGAAGCGCAGAGAAGCAGAAGTGGGCAGATAGGAATGAGGAGGGGCCCTGATTCCTGCAGCTCTTCCTTTATGTCTGAGGCACTTCAGTGTCCTGCCCAGGTGTGGAACAAATGTCTCATTTATCTATGCTAATTAGTTACTTTTCTGCTCCTTGCATATTACTTATGTCATGAATTGCAGAGAGGAAGATCTGACATCCCTGAATGAATGGAGGTAGCTAGGGCTTCCTGGTTCCCATTTCCCACACCCACTCTTGGCCACACCTTCCAGACTGGGAACAGAAGACCCACCAAACACTCCATCCCACTCTATTATCAGTACCCAGCAAAGCACAAGGCCGCTGAGAACTTTTCAGGCAGAGAAGAGGCAAAGAAAAGACAATCTATAATTAGAGGGCACCACCCCCTTGCTTTGTAGGAAGTAGTCCTGGCCAAGAGTAGATTTCACCAGAGACCCACCCCAGACTGAGTTTACTCCTTTTGGGATTTTATTTTTATACTTTTTTTTATTTACCTTTATTGTTTAGAGTATTATAGATGTCCTCTTTTTTTCCTCATTGACACCCCTCTTCCCCACTCTCATCCCCTCCCAGGCCTTCATCCCACTATTATCTGTGTCCATGGGTTATGCATATATAAGTTCTTTGGTTGATCTATTCCTTCCCCACCCACTCCCTCTGAGGATCCTATCTGTTGCATGCTTTCTCATCTCTGGATCTAATTTGTTTGTCAGTTTATTTTGTTCATTAGATTCCACACATAACTGAGATTGTGTGAAGTTTATCTTTCTCTGACTGGCTTATTTCACTTAGCATAATCTCTAGATCCCTCCATGATGTCTCAAAGGGTGAGAGAGCCTTCTTTTTTATAGCTGCATAGTATCCATGGTGTAAATGTACACAGCCCTTCCTCCCATCAAGATATGGAGCCTCCTCTCCAACCCCTCTAATCCAGACTGGCCCTGGAACTTGCTTTGGCCAGCAGAAGGTGGCCAGAAGCCACTTCATGTGTGTTCCAAACCTGGGCCTCAAAGGCTTTGCATGATGTCCCCTGCTTTCTTGGAAGGCTGCCTTGTACATGAACAAGCTCAGGTAAGCCTAGGAGAGGATGAGAGAGCATGTAGAGAAAGGTTCCAGGAGTTCAGGCCATCACTGGCCAGCCCCCAGGCACATGAGCAAGCCCAATGGAGATGCACGAAGCACAGTCCAATTCAGCAGCACTGCTCAGCTTTTCTACAGACTCAGAAGCAGCAATTAAGGAATGGTATCACAAATCACTGGCTTTGGGGGTGGTTTATCAGCCAGAAGAAGCTAACTGATACACATGATTCCCTCCCTAGAGGGCTGTCAATCTTAGATCTCTCTCTATCACTCCTCCATGAGTATATTCCTGGGACATTTCAGATTCTCAACAAAGCTTGTAGGATGGAGCAGCATAGAGTGGAACAAAATAGAACTGAAATGTTGGTAAAGGGCGGAGCAGCCACGAAGCACCCCAGGCATGCTCTAATGTGACTACCTGGCTCCTCTCCACCTCCCCAAGGCCTGTGCTTGGGAAAAGGGTTACCTGATCACCACCGCCTTTGTCTATCAATTCCCTTGGGGCTGGACTAATCCCTACTCAGTTTCTCCCCCATCTCCCCCCACTCCTGTCCCCAGTCTGGCTGCCCAGATGATGTAAGTAGTAACCAATCTTGCAGTCAGAGCAGCAGTCGGCTGGCTCACTTCCGTATCCATTAAGGGAAGACAGACGCTTTAGAAAGAACTGGAAAATATTACCAGCCACCCACTCCACTCAAATGCCCCCTCCCTTGCCCCAGTCTCCACTTCTGAGCCATATACACCCTAACCCCAAGAGACCAGAACTGGGAAGTACTAGAGCCAAAGAAAGAAGAAACTGGAACCGTAGCCCTGTGAGCCTCACGGGCTGAGCCACCAGACTACTTTGGGCATGAGAACTAGCCCTGGAAAAGACAAACTAGAGGCACCTGGAGAACCTGCCAGCCACCCTCCCCTTCATCCCTGGCACCCTCTGCTCCAGGGACTTTGTCATTTGGTGCCATTGAAATGGGCATTGAGGGGTCAGAGTGCCATGATCCCATCACTTAACTGAATTGCCAGACTCACTTCCGGGGACACAATGGAGACTCGAGGTGGATGAATCAAACAGGTTTGGGCTGACAGAATCTGGTCTATTTGCTGAGTTCAGGGTTTCTGAAACTTTTCAAGATCTATACTGTTTCTGCCAATATCTAAGATGGGTGTGGAGAAGTCTGCCATTAAAGAACCAGTCCTCCTGCCTGCAACCCTCTGCTCTTTGAAAGTGCCCAACAAAACACACAGCAACACCCCAGATTGGCCCCTCGAAAGCTGAGAGGTCTTGAACAAACCCCTTTACCTTTCTTGGACTCCGTTTTCTTGCCTGAAAAATGAAGACGGGAAGGAATTTCTCCTTCACAGAATTTTTGAGCAGACAAAACGAGATGAAGTCAATAAAAGCTCATCACACCATAGCTCATGGAAAATAAGGAGTCTGAACTTTCTGTTCAGTTTCGCTGTGAACCCAAAACTGCTCTTAGAAGAGTAAGTTTATTAATTATCTTTAAAAAGTGTTGGATAGCCCCGCCCAGGTGGCTCAGTGGATTAAAATGTCAACCAATACACCAAAAAGTTTGCTGGTTTGATTCCTAGTCAGGACACATACCTAGGTTGCAGGTTCAACCCCCAGTCAGTATAACCGATGGATGTTTCTCTCATACATCAATATCAAGGTTCCTCTCTTTCTTTCTTTCTCTCTCTCTCTCTCTCTCTCTCTCTCTCTCTCTCTCTCTCTCAAATCAATAAAACACACACACACACACACACACACACACACACATCCTCAGATGAGGATTTAAAAAGAAAGTATTGGAGCCAGGCCAGTGTTGCTCAGTGGTTAAGCATCTTCCTATGAACTAGGAGGTCATGGTTTGATTCCTGGTCAGGTCACATGCCCAGATTGCTGGCTTGATCCCTAATGGGGAGTATGCAGGAGGCAGCAGATCAACAATTCTTTCCAGTGTTGCTCAGTGGTTAAGCATCTTCCTATGAACTAGGAGGTCATGGTTTGATTCCTGGTCAGGTCACATGCCCAGATTGCTGGCTTGATCCCTAATGGGGAGTATGCAGGAGGCAGC
>NW_006290306.1:503338-508844 GCF_000327345.1 Myotis davidii | reverse complement strand
TTGATTGGTTTTGAGAGAGAGAAACATCAATTTGTTGTTCCACTTAATTTATGCATTCATTGGTTGATTCTTGTATGTGCCCTGACTGGAGATCAAACCTGCAGCTTTGGCATATCAGGACGGCACTTAACCAACTGAGTTACCTGGTCAGGACCAAACTCTGTGTAATACTGAAAACTAATCAACATTTTATGACCACTCTAAATAATTTAGTTAATCCACGATAAATAAATTCGTTAATCCATCAAGCTATAACATTATATTCACTGATGTTCTATCTTCTTTGCCTTCCCCTCCTCCCCATCTTTATCATTATATTTCCCTCTTGGGCTTCTGGTAGACTTTTTGGAAATGCCACTGTTTTTGTCACCAACTTCATACATTGCCCCAGAATTTTCCTATTTAGATTAGTTTGTTTCAAAATAAAGTGATTTGCCCTGGTATTAATATGTGCTTTTAAAATAACTGTGGACACGATGACAGATGCCTTTTTAGAAATCAAGCATCTTCCTATGAACTAGGAGGTCATGGTTTGATTCCTGGTCAGGTCACATGCCCAGATTGCTGGCTTGATCCCTAATGGGGAGTATGCAGGAGGCAGCAGATCAACAATTCTTTCTTATTGATGTTTCTATCTCTCCCTTCCTCTCTGAAATCAATTAAAAAAATTTAATTTAAAAAAAATAATAATTTTTTAAAAAAAGAAAGTGTTGAACAAATGTGTATTGAATAGATGCTAGATGGTTGGGACTCATTTATTCAATGCTTAAAGACAAGAGAGAGAAAAATAGGAAAGTCGACAGCATTTCCTACAAAGTCTGTAAAAGGTGAGTTCTTAATCCATCAGGGTGAGGTCATGCGTTTACTCTAGGAAAGATTTCTGGCAGTCCCATACTGGAAGTAAACTTTGAACAAGAGGAGAGAGGCGGCAGCTAGGGAGGAGAGTGGCTCCATGGGTCCACATGTGTTAAGGTCCAGTTTGGGCCCAAGCTCTGAGGAAGGGGAGACACGGAAGTGGCATTCCTTATTCTGTCTGCCTGGCACAGCTCCTCCCTGGTTCTACGAAATGCACCCCCTTCCTTCGGGGGTGTTTTCCTCCCACACAGGCCAGTTATATTCCACTAGAAACTACCAATTATGAGCATCTGCCTCCCTGATCACAGGTTGGGCACATGATCCAAAGTAGACCAATGCTTCCCTCAAGACATTTTTAATTAGACCTCAATAAAACAGGCAGTTCCTCCTTGGGGTAATGGCAGGTGTGAAACTTGAGGGGTTCTGACACCCTCAAAAAGGGAGCCAGTCTGAGTGAACATGACTGTCACATGGGCAGTAACCAAGGTGAGGGTCAGTGAGTCCTGTCCCCTACTCTTTTCGCTGTTCCTAGGTATCCCTGAGGCCAGCTGCACTCAGCTCTCCCTTGCTTTGGTTACAGGAACCAACAAATCCCCTTCTAGCGGGGATTGGTTGTATACTACAACCCTGTCCCCCTTTTCAAAAACAGTATAAATCCCTGGGATAGAAGACATTGTAAACAAAGCAATGGGAAAGTCATGTGAGATAGCACCACATTGAGTCGTTTTGAATTAACTCCTCCTTGCACTTACTTCTCTCTCATAAGCATTTTTCCCCCACTAGTCACTCAAAATGTAAGGTAAGTAAAGCATACACATGGAAAACTGACAATTGAGCAATGAGGAAGCCATAATGTAACTTGCAGTGTGATGGAATTTACACCTGGTAGAGGTATATAGCAGGCAGGACCAGGGAAGCTTAGAGGAGGGTTAATTCAGTCTAAATATAAAGAGTCTGGGAAGGTAGGTTATTATGGGAGAACTTTGAAGGATTCTGTGAGAACAGAAATTGGGAGTTTATAAGAAGAATGTAGGTGGGATAAAAAAAAAAAAAAAAAAAAAAACAGAAATCTCAGGAGACCTCAGGGATGGCCAAAAGGAGCAGGAGCCATGCTGGAAGTGAACTTTGTGGGGCCTGGAAGAGGGAGGTTGTTTAGGGCCCGAAGCAGGGCAAGGAACCAGATGTCTCACCCTACTGCCCGCCCCAATCTCAGCATCTATATTCTGATGCTCTGCCCTTAGCTGGACCTAGTTCCTCCCTGCCTGGCTCCCACTCTCTTTTTGCTTCGGCCCACCATCTCACCCGCACTGTCAACATCTTGTCCCTCTTCTGCTGCATTCCACTTACTCATAACTTCAGCTCATGTAGGGCCTATTGGGGCTTCTCCTACCATAAATTGGCACATCCTCTGTGCTTTAGGGCTTGACAGGTAAAAGCAGAGAGTGCCAATACAGAGCTGGCTAAAACTCCTTACCAGGGATCTGCAAACTGTAGCCCATAGTCAAATCTGGCCCACCACCTGTTTTTATAAATAAAGCTTTATTGGGGCACAGCCACATGCATTCACTTACATATTATCTATGGCTACTTTTGCACTGTGACAGAGTCCAGTAGTTGTAGCCAAGACCTTGTGACTCCCAACCCCAGATACTACTTACTATCTACCTCTTTCCAGACGTTTGCTGGCCCCTGCCTTACACTCTACTGCTTCCTCTGAAGTTTAGCTCCAGACTCCCCAATACCAAATTTTACAGTATGTTTAAACATTTTAATACCTCTAAAAAATTGGCATTGGGGAAGTATGGGGCCCACCTCCCTGGTCAGATAGGATGATTAGACAATGTGGTTTCTATTATTATACATAACTAAAAAATATCAAGAAAAACAAATCTTCCCCTGGCATCATTTCCCCTTTATAATATTTTAAGAAAATTCTTTAGACTCCTACTTTTTATAGAGTGCTCAGAGTTGTCATAGGACCTTTTTCAGAACCCTGAAAGATTATGGTGTCACCTGCCACTCCTGAGTCCTGGAGGATTCTGTCCCAGCCCATTCCAGAGCAGTGATGATGAGCCTGTTTCTAAAGATCTCCCCCTGAGAGCATTCCACAGCCTTCCTCCTCTGGCTCCATTCCCCTGTTTAAACCCATCCTCCCCCTTGCCCACCCCTGCCCTCTTCCTGAGCACCTGTAACTACAACAAAGAGAAGCTCAGGGTGGAAGTTTCTGGGCTTGTCCAGGTGATAAACTGAGGCCATTCAAAGGAGATAATGCCATTGTTGGTTTAGCTCTTTTCAATCATCAGGGAAAGCTCGGGTGGGGAGTGACATGGACATAAAAAGGTGATTATATCTACATGGGAGACCTGTCACCAGGCAAAGCACTCCACCAGCTGACATGAGGCCACTGCCATGGTTAGACTGCAGCAGACAGGATGGGATTTGTGTGGCTGTGGACTCAGGTAGCTGTGTATCTGCTAAGGGACAGGCCTTCCTCCTCGGTCCCTCAGATCTGAGTAAGGCTGAGAAGCCACCTGAGCAAGGGCTCTCCTGGGGGACTTTGTCAAGCCTGCACAAGCCATGAGCAAGTCAGGTCGACAATCCCAGACCCTTAGATGTCAAGTCTGCATGAATATCTCAAGGACCCAAAGATTTGAGGACTGTGAACACAGCAGATTTGAATGCTTCCGTTTTGGGGCTTAGCTCAGTTTTTATTTGCTTAGTTTTGTTATTCTAGAATGGGGTCTGCATATTTTTTATGGAAAGGGCCAGGTGGTAAATATTTTGAACTTTGCAGGCAATGCAGTCTCTGTCACAGCTGCTCACCTCTGCAGTCATAGCGTGAAAGCTGTCACAGGTATAAACAAATTGGTATGGCCATATTCTGATAAAGCTTTATTAATGGACATGGAAATTTGAACTTCATAAAGTTTTCACATGTCATGAAATATTACTCTTCTTTTGATTTTTTTTTATGAACCATTTAAAAATGTAAAAATCATTCTCAGCTCATGGACTGTTCAAAAACAGGTGACAAGACAGATTTGGTCCATGGGCCAGAGTTGTAGACCCCTGTTTTAGAGGGTCCTCTTGGAGAGAGAATTACAGGTGAGATTGTCTGATTTAGCTCTATGATGAGTCCTAATAGCTTGCATAAACGCAGCACTTTAATGTTAACAGAATGTGTGCAGTTTTATTCAATACCCACTGCAACCCTGTGAGCTAGACAGTACCATGCCAATGTGTGGAAGGAGAAACTGAGGGTCAGACCTGACACAGCCAAGAGGGGACAGTAAGTGAGAGGACCCAAGTTCAAACACAGTATTCCACCTCCAAATGCAGAGATTTCCCCTCTACATCTTGGGGGAGCTAGGATTGTCCAGTGCAATTCACCGAGTGTTTATTAGGACTTTAGAGGCAGCCGGTGGGGGTAAGCACCTGGGAAAGGCACAGAGGGAGGAGAATCAAGACCTCCTGGCTGTTTCTTGTTTTCCTTAAGTCCATAGACTCACAGGAAGTGGATAGTTAGTTCTTTCCTCAGGAGCCAGGCTTGCGCTACTCAAGCCAAGTTCTGCAAATGGGGTGTGATCTCTCAGCCCCATCACCATGGCTGTTGTTTGGATCCGTAACCCTCTAGGACAGTGGTTCTCAATCTTCTGGCTCTTTAAATACAGTTCCTCATGTTGTGACCCAACCATAAAATTATTTTCATTGCTACTTCATAACTGTAATGTTGCTATTGTTATGAATCGTAATGTAAATATCTGATATGCAGGATGGTCTTAGGCGACCCCTGTGAAAGGGTCGTTCGACCGCCAAAGGGGTCGCGACCCACAGGTTGAGAACCGCTGCTCTAGGAGGTTGGTCAGTTCTCCTGGAGATTCAGAGGTCAGCCCAAGACCTTCCTGGGAGGTCAGTGTGGAGTAGGCTCTCACCTAAGTGCAATGTTAAGGGTTGAATTTTGCACACACATCCCTCAAAAAAAAAAAAAAAAACATGTTGAAGATCTATCTCCCATTACTCAGAATGTGATCTTAGTGGAAATAGGGTTTTTGCTAAGGTAATCATGTCAAAATGAGGTCATTAGAGTGGGCCCTAATCCAGTATGACTGGTGTTCTTTTTAAAAGGGGGAAATTTGGATACAGAGACAGACACAAGCAGAGGAAAGATGACATGAAGACATAGGGATGAGACAGGCATGTAACTGAAGTGACGCATCTACAAGCCAAGCAAAACCAAAGACTGCTGGCAAACATCAAATGGTAGAAGAGGCAAGGAATGATTTTCCTTTAGAGCCTTTGCAGAGAACATGGTTCTTGATTTTGAACTTCTGGCCTCCAGAATAGTGAGACAATAATTTCTATTGTTTAAGCCCCTGGTTTGGGGTTCTTAGTTAATAGCAAACCTAGGAAACTAGTACAGGCAACCTTTGTATCTCATTTGACACTTTCTCTATTGCACTGAACTTTTATTTACATTCCTGTCTCCTCCACCTGGTTGCTTCACTTATCTCTGTATTCTCAAGGTCTCTTCTCTGCTGGTTGGTGATCAATAATTGCTTCTTGAACTGAATTAAGGTTCCTTTGCCCTACATGCTGAGTCTGTGATTGTGTGGTTGTATGTGTGCAACGGCTTTGTTGCTCGTGTGATTAC
>NW_006290306.1:491937-503326 GCF_000327345.1 Myotis davidii | reverse complement strand
AGGAAGTCAAGGATGAGCTATTTTATTCTGCTTCTGTATCCTGTGAATTAAAGCCTGAAATAGGAAAGACTTGGTGGTCAGCTGACTGGGTCTGCCCTCTCCTGAGTCCTTGTCTATCTATCTGTCTCCTCTCAAGCTAGGCTGGAAGCTGCTTAGCCACGTGAAGCCTTCTAACCGTCCCACCCCAACTGGCCTCACCATCCACAACTCCTTTTCCCTGTAGGTCAGCCAAGAAACATTGAAATGTGCAAAAGTAACTTTTGTCAAGAGGGGAAAAAAAAGCCAAGGTTGAAGCATAGAAGCAGGCAGGTCACATGGCCCACAATTCTATCATCACATCATGCAAGACCAGACACAGGGCAGTCAGTTCCCACCGCCCAGGCTCACCAGTGACCCAGGTAGAATATTAGGCCAAGCTGCTCATCTTTCTAGCTCAAGAGAAAGTTAAGTCCTCTCAGCTGCCAAGCCTAATGGGATTCTCAGATCCTTCCAGAACCTGCCTTCTTGTTCTCCATCTGGGTATCTCTCCCTAGCCATCTCCTCTGTCTTCATATCTCCTTGTAGAGCATTCTACTAATGTCCTGACCCCTCCAGGAGGTTGGAATCATGTCTGCCTTTGCTCCTTAGTCTATTTCCTAGCCTCTGGCATGGCACCTAAGACATAACAGATACTCAATAAATATTTACTTTGAATAAATGGTGTTTTCCAAGTCACTCTCTACAACAGATTGTATTTTGCAAAAATGGCCCCAACAATATTTCTGGTTCCATAAGCTGCTCCTCTTTCAAGACATAGACACTACTTGCCCTCCCCTTCTACTCAGATAACACTTTGCAACTACCTTGATGAATAGAATCTTCAGAGGGATGCTGTGGGACTTTTAAAGCTATGATAGAAAAGGCTTTCTGGCTCTCTTGGGACACTAATCCTTGGAACCCAGCCTCCAAGTTATGAGGAAGCCCAGCCTACGGAGAGGCCATGAGTGTGTGTTCTGTCAGCTAAGATCTTAGACACAGCTAAGATCTTAGCTGACAGCCAATATCCACTGCAGACATGTGAATAAACAAACTTTCTTATAATTCCAGCCTCAGCCATGAAGTCACCACCAATTTTCAGCTTCCAACTGAAGCCCCAGACATTAGGAAGCAGAGCTAACCCATTCCTGTTATGCCCAGGACAAATCCTTGACACATTGACTCTATGACTATAAGTGGTTATTTTACCCGCTATGTCTGGGGATGATCTCTTACACAAGAGGTAATCAACCTGAGCACTCCCTTATTCACACCTCCAATGCCTCCGGCTGCCTCTAAGATACAGTGAGAGATCCTTGGCTTGGTGTTCAAGGACCTCAACCATCTGATTCCAACCTCTTGTCTCCATTTATTGCGCTCTAGAGAAAACTTCTACGCCTGCCAAGTTGGTTTACTCACTGTTTCACCAACATTATTATTTCCTTGGTCCCTTTGACCTTACAGTTATCTGTAACTGGAATGGCCTCACCATGGAGGTAAACAATGTTGTCACACTCCTTAGAATTTAAAGCTTTCATAATCTAGCAATATCATTTTCTAAATGGAAAATCAAGATCATGGTCAACTTTTTGTGATTCGTGCATTTACTTACATGAAAAATTATATAAAGAAATTGAAACTTAAATCCATTTAGTGATATATTTAACCAAAAGCCGTCCCTGCAAAATATAAGATTTAAAATCTTAAAGTGGGTACTATTATTATCCCCATTTTACAGATGATGGAACTGAGGTTTTAAAAGATTAAGTAAATCGTCTACAATCATACACTTGATATTTAGTGGAACTGGGATTTAAACTGGATCCTCTAAGCCATGACTCAATTACTGCTTCACCGGGCGATTAAGCATGTACTGTCTTGTATTTTCATATTTTACATTTTCCTTTTATAAACCAATTCCTTATTGAAAAAGTAATACATGCACATGATCATAAAAAATATAAAATAGCACAAAAAGGCATGCAATGTAAGAGTAGATCTCTATCCAAATCCAGGCTCCATTCTCCTTCTCCAGAAGCAACCACGGTTCTTTTGTATATTTCCAGAACTATTATGTGTACCTATAAGCATCTTTCTATTGTACAAAAGGAACATACTATTCACAACACTTTTTTCCTTTACAATGACTCTTGACAACCATTCCAAGTCAGCCTATCTAGAGTTTCTTATATTCTTTATCCTCACTCCATAACATTCCATGGCAAGGCTGTCTCATAACTTATCAACAAGTTTCTTGTTAGTGATTTTGTAGTAGCTATTGAGAGAGAGAGTGAGGGAGAGAGATTGGATGGAAAACTACAGTAAAATGAGAAGAGACAGGGGAGACAAATAGTCCTAAGGGAGGAAATGCCTGATTCCCAGGTAAATCTCAAAAAGAAAGAAAGGCTGGCCAGAGAATAGAAGTGAAAACAGGAGGCTCTGAATGCATTGTATAAAAGTGGGTCCAAGAAGAAGTGGGGGGTGAGAATTTGCCCTCTGACAACCTCTTTCCTGATGATTTCATCATCATCACTGCTTCTGCTCTCCCCTCTTTTGCCAACCCTATCATTAACAAACACCCCACCCAAAAGAAAACAAACATGCTACTATTTATTCATGCAGGAAGGCCCACTGGACACAATAGACAGCAGCACCAGCCCTAATTAAATGAAATGGGGCAGGTGTAATTCAAACCGCCCCAGGAAAATATAATCTGCCACCAAAAAAAAAAAAATTCCCACCGTTGAGACCACAGGGAAATCAGACCAGCCTCCCTCCCAGGTTCCCAAGCAGAAAGGCTGGACTCCAGGCAGCAAGACAAGAGAAGGTCAAGTTCTCGCCAGCTGTCTCCTCCCTCCCTTCCTAACATGGTGCACCCTCCTCCCACCCCTACCCCTCTGAGCTTGTTAACTGACATATCAGAGCTGCTCCTTTTGTGGGCTGGATTGTTTAGCTAATTTGCCCATGGAAAATGATTCCGTGCAGGTTCCAGGTTGAGGCAAACCAGACACCCACTATAAATCCACACTTGGGGATTGTATCTCTTTTGCCGCTTCCAGGTACATAAACCGTGTCCTTCCTCTGCCCCACACAGCTTTCTTCCCACACCTAGGAAGGACCTCAGGATGTCCCAAGTTGGACCCTCCACTTATAGCAGATCCAAAGCTAAGGGATGGTGGGGAGGGGATGCTAAAGAACCTCTCAACTGGCCTCCTCATCATTTGGGCCTGGACTCAGTCAGAAGTGAGCTTGCCCTGGGGATGTTCTCCTGTGGACCAATGAAGAGCACAGGAGCCAAATGAACATCTGACTACATTCTCCAGATTGCCCTCACCAACAGCAGATGGGCTCTGGGGTTAGACCTGGCTCACACTATAATTATATGAGTTTGGGTAAATTGCTTAACTTCTTTCTGCCTTCATCTGCCAATCTGTAAAATGGAAGATATCCCTCTCCTTCCTCTCCCATAGGATTATTGAAAAATGACATTAGAAACGCATGTAAGGCTCTTGGCACATAGTAGGAGCTCCATAAATGTGAATTTGTTCCCTTCCCCCAGAGAAAAGAGTCTTTCCCCACTCACTTGGACCTCACTTCAGTCCTGCCTTTCAGGGGCCAGGGTAAGAGTGGACTTTTACCACGGATGATTGATGGGTACCAGGCAGGCTCCCCACCTGTTCAAAACTGTCTCCACCACCCATGCCAGCTGTCTGAAACACACCACACACAAGACATTTTTCTAGGTGGGAGGGCTTGGGGACTCTGTTAGCCACAATGGCTATAAGTCTATAAGTCTATAAGTCTTATAAGGCTATAAGTCTCAGTCATTCTCATTTACGGAAGGAGCAGTTGTGCTGATAACCTGAAAATGCAGCTCTGCCTTTTGCTGTAGAGTTTCAAATGCTCGGAAAATGCACAGTCCACCCCAAGAGCAAAGCCACACTGTGATTCTGATTTCAGCCCTGCAGAGCCACTGCCTGACCCTGGGTGCTAAAAATGGCTCTTCCCCCAGCCCTCACTCCCATCCTGCTCCTGCCCAGGTGGAGTCAGTCCCATTCCCTTGACCTTGCTGCTGAGCTCTAGTCTCCAGCCATTTCATCACCTCCTGGTCTCTCCTCTGAACCCTCTCCAGGTTCCCCATGTCCCTTTCAAGCTGCCTGTCAATCAACACTGTTACTAACTTCCAGCTCTGTTCAAATGACTGTACTTAGAGCCGACAAAGGTCTGGAGCCAGACTCTTGCCAGGGTGGATGGAGTACCCTGGGGAGATGACCTCATGGGCCCTTCCTCGTGGAGTATTTTTAGGCACCACTTCACTCCCCCTCCCACTCAGCTTCCACAGACTTCCAGTAAAATGTAGAATTCCCCAAAATCTCTAAAGGTGCTGCAACTCGTATCCTTTGCAAAAGCTCAGGGGGTGGAAATTCTAACTACCCCTCCAAACATCCAACTCCTGAGCTGATTTTCTTTATTTCTACCCTTCTTTTAAGAAAATAAGAACTGACTCTCATTCTCAAATATTAAGGAGCTCCTACCATCTCCCTCAAGGCAGGCGGTCCCACCTCTGAGGTTGTGGCCATGTTTATGAGGTTGTGATGTGGTTTCCTTTGTTGCTAGTCTAGTGAGAAGTCACATAGCCTAAAAATCTGTGAGCAGGCCTCCTCCGGGTGTGTGGAGAGTTCCAGGTCCTCTTGAAGAATTCCAAGTAAGCGGCATCGAGATCTCAGACTCTAAGAAGCAGCATATGCCATGATAAGAACTTGGGTCTGTGTCCCAGGGTATTGGGGTCTCTGTCTAGTCCCACCTTCACTCTGCCTGTCTTTTTGGAGAAGGTGTTAAACTGCTCTGACTTCTCTCCTTTATAGTCTGAGAGTAGTCTCTCCTCTCTTCCTTCTTTTCCTTTTTGTTTACCTCCAAAGAACTTGGCCAGTAATTCAGATATGCATCCACAAAAATCCAAACAACTCTCAGGACCTTGAGATGGAAGAGATTTGGATGCTGCCAGACGGATGCTCTGTCTCATCACCTCCAAGCACCTGATCTAAAATGGGCTCCCAGAAAACCAGCTTCAGGCCATGTGTTGGATGGACATGGCTGCCTTTCACTGGAAGGATGTTAAGAAATGAAAATACCTTGACAACCTGTGATGAGGAGGGGAGGAGGGGAGACTCAGGAGGTTAGAAAGGTCCTGTCTCACCTCCACCTCACCCAATTCCAGTGAAGCAAGGGGCCTGGAACAGAGCTTCTTGCTATGTATCGAATGGAAGCCAGTGCTAGGCAAGCAGCTGGCACTCAACAAATACTTGTTGATTTTCCCAGGATGGTGAATGTTAAATGTTGCTGAAGTCCAAGACAGGCTAGAGTGGGAGGAGGCAGAGCTTCACCTGAGCCCTGCACAGTCAGGTAAGATTGGAATTGGTGACAAACCAGGGTCAGCCCCTGCTGTGTTCGGGGCTCTGCACAAAGCCCAGCTCAATAGTCTCAGATGACAGATCTGTGGATCAAGTCCATGATGGTCTTACCCAGAGTAGTGTCTGCCCACGCCCAAGGACACAGTCTCCAGATCAAAGGTATCCCTGTGAGAAGTCCCCAACCCCCAGATCCAAAGTTTCTCTCCCACCTCGAAGTGCCCTCTCTAAGCACTTTGCTCAGAGCTCTTGGAAGACACTTATCTCCCCCAGTGCACAACAGGCAGGCACCAGGGGTGGCGGCCTCTTTTGGTAGCCATCCAAAATGTAACTGTCTCCTGTGGCATTTGCAAAGTCAGAGGCACCCTGGCAGGGAGCCTGGACAGGCAGCTGAAAGTTGGTGGCTTCCAGGGGAGATGGCGAAGTAAACTGATTTGTGCAGCACACAGGAGGCAATGGTTGCAAAACTATCTGAGACAAATTAGAGAGAGGACAGGATAGAGGTCCCAAAGACATCAGCCAGAGCAGAGAAATAATGTTTGGGGACTTGCTCTGACCCAATTTTTCCCTAATCAGGTACAACCCTGGAAGGCGGGATTACATGTAAATGCTTGAGTTCCTTCCAGGAATATATGCTGCTTCCAAATTCCCAGTTTTATCATCCTCACATCCTGATAGAATGTCAGGGATGGAGGGCAGAGCCCAGCCCCAATGAAAGAGCCTCTTGTCTGAGGGTGTAGGAAAGACTGACAATCAATCAAGCCAGCAAGCCAAATACACCAAGGGGTGAAGGTGAGTTAGCAATTCGTGAATTAGAGTCCTGTTTGTCTCCTTTAATGCTAATTATTTGTTGGGTTAAGTGAAGCTTTTTGCTCTACCAAATGTATTTCAAGCGTGAATTCAGGTTGAGCTTGACTCCCCAGGAGAAAGTTATCAAATCCTAAAACTGCTTCATTTATTCATAGGCACTGATGGTGGCTCAATAAGGCTGAACCTTTTGAAAGCCAGTAGGTACCAAAATGGTTGCTTAATCAAAAGCACACCTCCCTGGATGTACAACTGTGCTTCTCTGCGATAGACCGGGTCACAAATCTCCAAGCTTACATATGCAGGTCCAGGGTGAATTCACTGAGAGAAAGAAAGCTTGAGGAGACAGAATACAAATGTAACTCCCGTGAAGGTGACCTGAGACCTTCCTGTAGGAGGTGTCATTTGTCAGGAGCTAATTGTGAGTCCCAAGCTCTGTCTTATTTGTGAATATAATTGTGGAACTAAGAACTGAGAAAGTGTTGGCATTCTTCTGGGAAGAGAAAAGTAACTTTCTAGTGAACAATAGACGGAGACGTTGAGAATTCTGTTTTCCTCATCTTCTATCATTCTTTTCATCTATATGTTCTCTAGATCAATGCTTAGAATCTCCAATTTATGGCATTTATTTTCTCTTCTCCACTTTAGGGGTGGGGGGCAGTCATAGCTCTTCCCTAGGCTTCTCATCCCCACTTCCCCAGGCTCCGCAGGGTCCACCATTTCCCTAAGTGAAAGCCCTTTGACAAAATTGTTGCCCTGGAGCTCAGAAACCAGAAAGTAAGCAAAATGGAACCCCTAACCCAGTCCCATAAAAAGGACAGCTGCTGTGAGCCCAAATGATGCCTGCTTCCCACTCCCAGTCCCCAAGCCCCAGGCTTCTGCTCCCCCAGGGATGGGCCCCCAGCCTCCCTCCTGTCATCCGCCTGGAGGACTTAAACAAACAGTCCTTTGGAAATTCAGTGAAAGGAAAGGGCTGAGTCAGGCCTTCTGTTTAAATAGTCCCCACCTGTTCTCTCAGCCCTTGCCTGCCCCACTCCCACCCTGTGCTTCCCCCACTTCCCTTTCTCTTTTCTTTTCTTTTCTTTTCCCCTTTGTTGCTCTTTTTCAAAAGGGCAGAGTTGACAGCTCTGGCCTTGAGCAAAGCCAACCAGGGAGCCAGCCAGGAGCAGCCTTGGGCTGCTGACCCAGCTCCCAGCTCTCCCCATGGCTGTCCCACCCTCAGCCTGCACGTGGCTGTGTCTGGTTCAGTGGGGAAGGCGGTGGTGGGGAGAGGAGAGGGGGATCCACATTCCCAAGAAAAAGAGCCCCACCTACCTTCTCCCTCCTCTCTTCTCTCAAATTCCTCCACCAGACCCCCAGTACCCAAGCACACTCTGCCCTGGGGGAATTGAGAAAATACAAGGGATCTCTCTTACAAATGCATATGAATCTCCAGTTTAGGATTTGAGAAGCCTAGAAGAAGAGAGGGTGAGGGGACAGAGGAAGACAGAGGAGGTGACACCTTACCAAGGGATGTACCTTCTTGCTGGCTGCAGGCCTCAGTGGCCCCATACACTTGGTGCTGTGTGTAAAAAAATAACATCTTGGCATTGGAGGAAATTATTAGTTGCCCATATTCAAAACTGAGCAAAAGGAATGTTTCCAAAGTCACACAGCTGAGTTAGAGACATGCCCTCAACCCACCCACTGCCCTTCACGGCACACAGGATGCATTTCATGACTCCCGTGCACTCCTTGGAAGGTGCCAGCTGCTTGGAGTCTATGGCTGGCTCTATAGGTCAAAGCCTTTGTTTTTGTATTTGTTTTTAATTAAACTTTCTATTTTGAGATAACTGTAGATTCGCATGCCTTTGTAAGAAATAATACATTGTATTTTTTCTTACATACAATAATAATGCCTTGTATTTTCTCAATTCCCCAGGGCAACTTCTTGCAAAACTGTAGTATGAAATCACAATTAGGATCTTGATATTTATACAGTCAAGATACAGAATATTCCTATCACCAACAGGGTCCCTCATCTTGCCCTTCTATAGCCACACCCACTTCCTTCCCACCCAAACCACTCCTTAACCGCTGGCAACCACCAGTCTGCTATTTCTATCTTTTTGTTTTTCAAGAATGTTATATAAATAGAATCATACGGTGTGTAATCTTCTGAGATTTCCATTTTTCAATCTGAAAATTCTCTAGAAATTGATCCAAATAGTTTATGTATCAATAGCTTGCTCCTTTTTGTTGCTAAGCAGTATTTAATGGAATGGATATATCACAATTGGTTTAAACATTCCCCTGTTGAAAAACTTGGGTTGTTTCCAGTTTGGGGTTATTACAAATAAAGTTGTTATAACAGTCATTTTTGTGTGAAGTTAAGCCTTGATTTATCTGAGGTAAATGCCTAGAAGTCAATTGCTGGGTCCTACGATAATTGCGTGTTTAGTAGTGCACCTTTGAAAATTCTCCTCTAAAACTATTCCTTACACACTTGTAGAGGTGTTTCAGGCTGAGAGGTAAGTAGAAGGAGAAGCCAGAAGGAGAAGAAAGAGGCTTTGAGACCTCAATTCATAGAGCTGAGTTGCTGCCAAAACACACACCCTGTGCGTGCACCAGATAGTGAAGGGGCACCAAGAGCAAAACCAACTAAGGTGGGCAGAATAATGACCCCCCCCCCCAAAGATGCACAGGCTCTAATCCCCAGAACCTATGAACACATTAAGTTACATACTGAAGAGGAATGAAGGTTGCACATAGAAGTAAGGTTGCTCATCAATTGACCTTGAGATGAAAAGAGCATTCTGGATGATCCAGGTGGCCCTGTGTAACCGCAGGATCCTTAAAAGTAGAAAAGGGAGGCAGAAGAATAGAATCAGAGAATGATGTGACTGTGGAAGAAAGACCCCAAAAGATTTGATGTTGCTAGTTTTGAAGATGGGGGAAGGCATCTCTGAATCAAGGAACATGGGTGGCTTCTGGAGGCTAGAAAATAAAGGAAATAAGTTCTCCCCCATATCCTGAAAAATGATACACAGTGCTGGTCTTTGTAGGCCAGTGACTCCTGTGTCAGACCTCTGACTACAAAACTGTAAAATAGTAAGTTCATATTGTGCTAAACCACCAAGTTGGGGATAACTTGTTATCATAGCAAATAGAAAGCTGACACACCAAGTGACCTCTACGGGGGTTTCAACCTTCAGTGTTTACCACTCCAGCTCCTGAATAGAGTCCACTGGCTTGTCTCATGAAGTGAACAGAGAATATGGGACTTCTCTCAGGCTTGATCCAAGACCCCTAGTCTTCCTTTATATATCTACACACTTTCTGATCAGCCATAGGTTCAAGCTTCTCCTTGAATGAGTTGCCTATTGCTCCTTTCCAATGAACCCTTCCCAGGTCCTCTAGGTCTTGTCCTGCCCTCCTCAGGCTGTACCATGAGCATCAAGGACTCTGGGAACCCCCAGCCAACAAAACCAAACCTCAGCCCAATTGATGAAAAAGACTTAAAGAAGCTTAGGGATTTGGAACTTGTCTGTCCACTGGGATTTAGCACTTAATTAACAGAAACCCATGTTTGCCAGCCTCTCTTATAGCCAGAGACTGCTCTGCAAAATCAGGTAATTGGTGAATCATTAGCATATTAATGAACTGGGCTTTGTTCCCTCTGATAATGATCTCAGAAGGTGATGAGTCCAGGATGTGATGAAAGAGATCCAGAGAAATGATATCAAAATGAGCCTTTCATGAGGAAGCAAAAGTGAGGTGACAATTCTCTAAAGGAGTAATTCTCATGCAACACATGAATCAGAATCGCCCAGGGAATTTTTTTCAACCTATACATCCATTCTACTCTCACCCTCACACACAGCACACACATTCTACTCGATTAGAATTGTCATAATTTTATGAGGACCATAGCCTGGAGAGCATAATCTGTGAGGGCATCTATATAAAACCTAACCTAGATGCAAATACACACATACACACACACTTTGCATTTGATCAACTGTTTTTAGTATCTAGTTAGGCTTCAGCATGCAGCCAACCCTAAGTCGCTGGTCTAACCTGAAGACTCCTCTAATTGGTGGTCTCCCCTCATGTCCTCTCTCACCTGAACATGACATTCCTCACCCTCCACTGTTTTCTCATTTTATACAGGGGGTTAGGCAGTGGGAATAGGAAAGGAGAATGGATGGATTGTCACAGTCCCAGAGACTTACAAATATACAACCAAAGAAAATATGCTACTGACTATGAGACCTCTGATATGACAAGAAGATTTCACTCATTTGCTTTACAAATATTTGTTCTGCAAAAATATGAGAGGTTACTTCAGGTCAGACCGAAGGTGCACATAGCCAAGGACTGTGAACTCTCTGATCTCATCTACACCTAAGGACCTACTAAAGTCCCCACCGCTGAATAACACTTCATTAGAGGTTAGTGTTTTGACGTATACTTTTGGGGTGGACACAAACATTCAGTCCATAATAGGAGCAGAGGTGAGTTTCAAAGAAGGAGCACATATTAAGTGAAAGAATCTAAAAGACAACATACTGCTATTGTTGGCTGCATTGTAATAACTGCTGGCTCAATAAGGGCTATCTTGAACTCTTTAATCATATCTAGTGTGTTTCCAATATTCTGCCACAAGGGCAAAAAGGTTGGAAGCCACCAGGTTAGGGACATACTCCCAACTCCACTAACTTGACATAAGCTTTGTGTGACCCACCTGTACCACCGTCAGAAGATAATACTCTCTACAGAAGGAATTAATGGCTCTGTAGAGTGTGTCCTTTTATTTTTTTTAATATATTTTATTGATTTTTTACAGAGAGGAAGAGAGAGAGATAGAGAGTTAGAAACATCGATGAGAGAGAAACATCGGATCAGCTGCCTCCTGCACATCCCCCACTGGGGAAGTGCCCACAACCCAGGTACATGCCCTTGACCGAAATCGAACCTGGGACCTTTCAGTCTGCAGGCCGACGCTCTATCCACTGAGCCAAACCAGTTTCGGCGAGTATGTCCTTTTTAAATTCTTTTCTAAAATTATCCATTTCGTGCTTCTAGGGAAGTTCTCTGCTTCTCATGAGGAAGGAGTTGAATATCATATCCATGTTTAGCCAATTCACCCCTGGACACTTCATAACTAGGTAGCATGT
>NW_006290306.1:490096-491895 GCF_000327345.1 Myotis davidii | reverse complement strand
GAGGAACCCTCTATAAAGACAGACAGAATGTCGTCCATGAGTGACTGAGCCTCTCTATTATTTTTATTTGAGAGCCAGTGAGTAGAATGTGTTGGCACTACGGTTTGCAGAGGGCAGAGCAGTGACTTCTGGTTTCAATACTGTTTTTGCAAAGCTCAGCATCATTTTGGCTTTCCTCAGCCACAGCTCTTGCCCTGTCTTCAGGAAACAGTCTGCAAAGACTCTTAGTTTCTGGTTTTAGGGCCAAAAAATTCCAGTAAAAGTTGAAGAAATCCTTACTGACCCTAAAAAGTCACGGCAAAGAATTTCCCACCTCTCAAATATGTGTAGTGAATTTAACATATTCTCTATTGTAAAAACAATAGCAGTTCATTGTATTAATTTAGAAAATAGAAAAAAGCACACAAAAAACAAAACTCATATTTTGTGCATGTATCTGTATGTAAATATTTTAACATTAGCAGAATCATTTACCTAACATGTTTCTCATTCCTTTTTTGATATAGTAATAAGCAATGAACATTTTTTCCTGTCATGTGTGTAGATATTAGCCAACATAATTTTTCATGGTAGGTGGAATTCTAGCATCACTATTATATCATGATTTATTAAAAATCCCTTATTGTTGTTTACTTAGTCTGTTTCTATCTTTTCACTATTTTGAAATATCCTCTTAAAAATTATTGCTTGTTGAATCCCAATCTATAAATCACTAGGAAGCAAAAGGTTATCAAAAGAAAAATGAGACTTTAGTGCATTAATTTCATGATTATTGACAAGTAGCTAATTGAAATCTATTTAAGCTGATAACTGTGATCAGATCAAGAATAGAAACCAGGAGAAACCAAGATGGCGGCATAGGTAAACACCGGAAATTGCTGCCTCGCACAACCACTTCAAAAATACAACTAAAAGATGGAACGGACATCATCCAGAATCACAGGAAGGCTGGCTGAGTGGAAATTCTACAACTAGAAGGAAAGAGAAAAGCACACTGAGACTCAGAGGAGGTGCAGAAGTAAAGTGCAGAGGTACGGAGGCGCACTCAGAAAGGGCTGGCAACTGAGGATGTGGTTGTCTTTTTCAATCAGGAGGGAGTCTCAAGCTCCTGACGACTCTGGACTCCAGTTCCAGGTGAGTCTCTGGGGCCCCAGACTCATACGGGGAGAAACTGGACTGTCTGGCATCAGGCAGAACTTGAGGGCAGCTTTCCCTCAGAGGTGCTGGTAGTGATTACCTCGGGACACTGAGACCTGGAGCCTCTTAGGGCAGGGCTGAGGATCAGCCATAGCTGTTTGCTCTGCCCTGTTGCCTCCCCAAGATGCTGCCCCACCCAAGCTGTGCTCAGAGGCGTTTGCATATGAATGACCTGGCCCTTTGCAATCTAAAATTACCTAACAAACTTCATCTGGGTCAGAGAGACCCAGAGCATCCAAAAGAAGGCCCAAAGCCCTATAGCAGCTTGCATTGCTTCACAGCTGGGCCTCATCTGGGCACCTCCAAACCCCAAACAAAGAAGAAGAATCTGCAGATCTCTCCATAGCTCCTGCTGGGTAGCTTCAGGCAGAGGCTAAATTAGCAGCTCCTTAGAGATCCAAGAGCCAGTGTACCCAGTGGTCAGAGCGGGACCATCCAGATTACAACTCCTCAGATTCATAAGGGACACACTCAGGGGACAGACTCAGTGAGCACCAGAGCCCCACTGAAGCAAGTCTTGCCCCAGAAGGGTGTCTAAAGCACAGAAGTTCTCCCACCATAGACATAGCTGATTCTCACAGATAATTGGCCTGGAGGTCAAT
>NW_006290306.1:483537-489308 GCF_000327345.1 Myotis davidii | reverse complement strand
AATATAATAGAATCAAGGACATAGAAAGGGAGTGGACTGACAATTCTTGGGGGGAAGGAGGTGTGGGGGTGCGGGAAGAGACTGGACAAAAATCGTACACCTATGGATGAGGAGGGAGGGTAAGGACAGAGGGTGGGGTGGGAACTGGATGGAGGGGAGCTATTGGGGGGGGGGGAGAGGAACAACTTAATAATCTGAACAATAAAGATTTAATTTTTTTAAAAAAAGAATAGAAACCAAGGGAAATTAGAAAAAGTCAAATTAAAGCCTGAGGACAGCGTTGCTTCAGTGGGTTTAGAGAAGTAAGCACATCAACCAATGAAAAAATAATTCACCGAACCTAAAAATGCATTTATTGCAAGATGCACCACTTAGTTTAGCTTCCACTGAGGATGAAAAAAAAGCTGCCAATAATCAGATGATGCCATCACTTATGACCAGCATTCAGGTGGTTGAGGAGAGCAAAGGCCCAAGGAAGAAAGTCTTGCTAAAGAGATGCTGAGAAGGAATAGGATCTGGGTTGGAAGGAATCAGTGAGCGGCTGAGTGTAAGGCAGTTTCACCCTAAAACCAAGGGCTATACTTAGAACATTGAAAATAGACATCCCATGACTATGATGAAAATCAAGCTGACCTCCCTGGGGAAAAGCAGGCTGGGGCTGCCAAATTGTGATCATTTTATTAGACTGCATGTTATCTTGAAATGATAAAATAAGCCTTCAGCCTTAGCACATGGTGCTTTAGGGTGCTTTAGTCATTCTCATCCACTTTCTCATCCACTTTCTTTCTCTGTTCCCTTTAGTTGTTATTTGTAATTCCCATCCTCTCCCCAGCATCCCCCATCACCACCACCACTACCACCACCACCACCACCAAGTACATAAGGTTTAACCCAGCTCCCTGACTTCTCCAAGCGGTTTCATCCCACTTTGCCTTTTCAAAAGCAGTCCCTTCTGCCTTAAATATCCATATTCACCCAGAAAATATAACTCAAGCCTCATTTTCCTGAGGACCTTCCCTGACCTCCCCTAGGAAAAAACCAGCCCATTCTCAGACCCACCCCTGACTTTACCCTCCAGTTCCTGGGTCAGCTACGGCCCTCTCAGATCCAAACAAGCTGGGCCCAGGCTGAACCCCCCAAAAGGGCACTTCTTAGGGTGCTGTTGCGACCCTAAGAGCCAGAATCTTTCCGGATTGTCAAGGCAGGTTCTCAGTCTGAAAACCTGAAATAATTTAACTCTCAGCTTTTTTTAATATGCTAAAAGGATGATGAGACAGATAGAGCCCAAACTCTGCAATAAATTCTGCCTTCATTTTACTATAAATGTAACTTTATCCTATCCAATGCAATGCAGGCTCAGAGGGTGTTTGTGGCATCTACCAGTCTCCCCTCCCATAAACTTTAGGGAGCAGGCTGTTCAGTCTTGTCCTTTCCTCCAAGACATGCTCATAGTTCCATCGTCCTCATCTGCACATCCCACAGCTTTCTCTATATCCTCAGTTCTTACTTACTGAAGCTCAAATTGCTAAGTTTGGGGGTTTTTTTTAAGCAAACCCTGTCTTAGTAGCAAGGGTTGGGAATAGCCTGGGCCTGCTTAAGCAGTGCAGGAGTTTTCTCTCTAATCAGAGAATTAAGATCTCAGAGTCCCAGTGTCATCTGTACCAGGATGGGGGGATCATTTCAAATAACTTTTTACAGGAAAGGGAAGTTACTACTTGGAGACTTGAAGAGAAATGGATCAGTTGTTCTGTTCTCAGGACCCATAGCAATTTGAGAGCTTTATTACACCCACTCAACTGTGGACACCAGCAGTCTAATCCACTGTGTTTTAATCAAAACTTTATGTACCTTTCAAGGAATGTCTTGATTGCCTTTGAATGCACTGTGCCTGCAACTCTTAATAGGTATTCATTTGAATTAATGAATGAGCACTTAGATCAATTCAAACTAGATATAATTTATCATCTCTCAGAGAGCTCTGGGACACTAAAGGTTGAGTTAATCAGACTCCCACACTACCCCCTCCACTGTGTACCTCATGAGGCCACCTATCCCCCAAGATGCTTCTCTGTCCAATGGTTTCTTTCTTTCTCTGTTCCCTTTAGTTGTTATTTATAATTCCCATCCTCTCCTCAGCATCCCCCCACACCACCACCACCAAGCACATAAGGTTTAACCTAGCAAACCACATAACTACATAAAGTTTGTTTCTGAGATGGCTTCACTCCCTAATAAAGTTGCTTAGCACAGTTAAATAGCTGAAGAGAGACTGTGCAGACATTACAGGAATGAAGGTAATAAACAGAGGAAAGTCAAAGGTCTCCACATTGAGGTCTTTGGAGAGCAGCTCATTCTCGGCTGCCCAAGACCTCATTTTCTCTGTCAGCAACCCCCAATCTGGAGCCCACATTAGGGAGTCTTCTCTGATGAGGGACTGGAGAAGTTTCTCACTATCACCCTCATAGTCTTCCTTATTTTCATTAGAAAGCATTTCATGGACACAGTGATCTAGGGTTTTATCCTCTGAGAGTAGACAACTTGTGTCTATGATGGATCCAAGCCAATCACTAGGCTTATCAGTCAGGACGGACAAGTAAGTTATACTCTGTAACAAATAACCCCCAAATCTCAGAGGCCTAAAACAACACAGGTTTGTTCTATATCACATGTTCCCTGCAGATCTGCTACAATGCCCCAAGTCTCCTCCCTCCAGGATCCAGTCTGAAATAATCCTGGCTGCCATTATTTCAAACATTGTCACCGTCAGTGGGCAAAGGGGAAAGAGCATGGTGAATATCAATCTCACAGTAGCTCCTAAGGCCTGTAACAGGGAGTGAGCCCATCACTTCCACTCACAGTCCATTGGCCACATCTGATTCCAGTGGGTAGAGAAGAGTAACTCTTCTTTGTGTGTGTAAACAGCACCACCATACACTGTGTCTTCCATGAAGTTGGGCTCAATTAATGTGTTTGACAGGGAGGAAAACCCCATTTACTTACCCACTAGGATAAGGGTAAGAAAACCCTTGCTTCACAGAAAGGGAGTGGAGCATGGATATTCATCATGAGAAGGCAAATGACAGCTAAGTTTCTCTATGTAAGAGAAGGATAGACCCAGGGGAAGTCTGGGAGTCCTGAGTGGCTGGAAAAGGCCTGAACCCTCTTTGATGCAGGGAAATAGAAACTAAAGGGAAGAGTTTGCAGAAAAGTAAAGAGAATATGGGAGTTACCAGAGGGAGATTGGAAATAGTTAAAGGAGATGTTTAAAAAGTTCTGTTATTTGGGCATCTCCCCTGTTCTAGAAGCATGATTTGTGGGTTTTGAAAGTGACAGCATGCTGAGGCTGGTCGCAAGGCAAATACAAGGCAAGGAGGCCAGAGCCTGCCAAGGAGGTCCAATTACTGTACAGGCCAAAGTCAAGTATTATATTGTTTCATTTTCCTAATCCAGCTCCAATTAACCTATCCTTCATCCTCCATCATGACCCAGCACCTCTCCAGGGGCATAGGCTATGCTCTGCTCCATCACCCAACTTGGGCTGCTCAGCACTGCCTCACCCTGTGCCTTCCTTCTCATTATCTTGCCCACCTCCTAAGCCCCAGCCTCAAATATCTACTTCTCCACCTCTCAAAATCCTTTCCTACATCTCAAAGGCCACCAATTCCCTTGAATCACTAAGATAAGGTTCTTGTCCCTCTCCACGTCAAGGCCACCCCCTCCACAAAGGAATGTCATGTACTGAAATTACTATCGCTCCTAAGAGACTGTGAGATCCTTGAGAGCAGGGGAAAAAAATCCTAACTCTTGTTCCCAGTTCCTATTACAGGATTGACTATGGAGTAACAACTATAATGACACTAAGTACTAGTAACAGTAACAGATGACATTTACCAAGCTTTTATGGGTTTGGCCCTATGCTAAGGGCCTAAGTACATCATCTTTTTATATGTACAACCACCCTGGTGAATCTTATTAGCCTCACTTTATAGATGAAAAACAAAGACATGGAGGTCCAGAGAGAATAAACAACCAGACCAGAGTCACACAGCTCTAGTGTCAGAATGGCCTCAGTTTGAGCACCTTCCTCCTCACTTAACTCCAGTGGTCAATCACTTCTCCAAATTTCTGAACACACATTCAGTGGTGGGGCTCAACTTTCTGATGAAGTCTTTTTGATGTTAAGAATCATTTGGCTGTTTGTGGCAGAGACCATTAAACTGTTCACCAAATCACTGGCCTTGACCTCCAGGTATTACATGTCCAGTCTGACACGTGTTGGTGTGAGTTTGAACACCACTTACAGACCCTAACCATTAAAAACTTCCCATAGGAGGAGAAGAAAAAGGGAGAAGGAAAAAAAGGAGACATATGTAATACTCTTTGTAATACTTTAAGCAATGAAACAAAATTTTAAAAATAAAATAAAAACTTCCCATAGGAGAGAAGAACCAAGATGGTGGCATAGGCAAATACCTGTACTCACCACCTCCCACAACCACATCAAATTACAACTAAAATACAGAACAACCATCACCCAGAACCACCAGAAAACTGGCTTAATAGAAGTCCTACAACAAGACAATAAGAAACCACACTGAGACTGGTAGGAGGTGCAGAGGCACAGAACAGGCTGGTTCAGCACCCACATGAGCCACTTTTTTAATTGAGAGGGAGGTTATCTCTGGGAAGGCTGCCTGGGGGAGCAAGAAGTCCCAGCCCCACACCAGACGCCCAGCCTAGGATCCCAGAGCTGGGAAAAGAAGTCCCTACAGGCAATAAGAACTAAGGGCTGTAAAAACCAGTGCAGATTGGGGCTCGGTAAACAGAGGCAGCTGGAGACCCAACTGCTCCTCTTAAAAGGCTGGTACCACGAACTGAACTTACAAGGTCCTGTTTCCTCTAAGCTCCAGTGCTGGGCAGACACAGATACATACAAGGAGAAACTGGACTGTCTGACATCAGAGCAGGAACTTGGGGGCAGCTTTTTCCCAGACAGAGGTGCTCACAAGGATCCTTGTTCCTGTGCTGGGACCTTCCAGAGTCGCAGGGCTGACTAGCAGCCATTTCTGTTTGCTCCACCTTGGTGATTCCCTGAGACTCCACCCCATCCAATTTATAACCTCACTCAAGCTGTGTGCAGCAGCTTTTTCATATGACTGGCCTGTCCTTGCTCAGGATAAAACCTGTCAAACAAGCTGCAGCTGACTCAGGGAGCCTCAAACCTATCAATAAAAGGCCCAAGATCCAGCACCTGTACCAGCCTGCCTTGCTTCACAGCTGAGCTTCATCTAGGCACTTCCAAACCTGATACATAGAGGAGGAATTTGCAGATCTCTCTGTAGCTCCTGCTGGGTGGCTCCCGACAGCAGCTGACTTTGCACCTCACTGGAGACCCAAGAGCCAGTGTACCCAGTAGTCAGTGTCAGCCATACCAGATTACAACTCTACACATCCATAAATGACACACTCAAGGAACAACCTCAGTGAGCACCAATGCCCCACTGAAGCAAGTCCTGCTCCATAGGGTGTCTCCTGCACAGCAGCTCTCCCACTGTAGTGGTCCCCACAGCCAATTGGCCTGGAGGTCAGCTCCTCCTAGTGACACCAACAACAATCAAGGCTCAACTACAACAAGACTATGCACACAGCCCACAAAGGGATGCACCTAGAGCAGCCGTGGGCAAACTACGGCCCGCGGGCCGGATCCTGCCCATTTGAAATGAATAAAACTAAAAAAAATTTTTTAAAAAGACCGTACCCTTTCATGTAAT
>NW_006290306.1:454481-482952 GCF_000327345.1 Myotis davidii | reverse complement strand
CTCCAACATTTACAGGGAACTCATACAACTTAACAAAAGAAAGATAAACAACCCAGTCAAAAAATAGGCAATGGACCTACATATACACTTTTCAAAAGAGGATATAAGGAAGGCCAAGAGACATATGAAAACATGCTCAAAGTCACTAATCATCTGAGAGATTCAAATCAAAATAATGAGGTGCCATCTCACGCCTGTCAGAATGGCTATCATCAACAAACGACAAGTGCTGGAGAGGATGTGGAGAAAAGGAATACTCGTGCACTGCTGGTGGGAATGCAGACTGGTGCAGCCACTTTGGAGAACAGAATCTGTAATAACCTCAACAATAAAGATTTTTAAAAATTAAAGGCAAAATAACAACTTCCCATGGGAACCTACAATGTCTTTCCCTCCACTCCCCTCCCCTCTAACACCATGTGGCTGTGAGGCTTCATGGAGGAGCTGAAGTTATAGATGAAGAGAACCACCAGATGGAAGAGTGATTTCATGGAACAGAGACCCTGCTCCAACCCCAGACAACTCCACCCTCCTCCCCCTGAATATGTGAGCAAGAAATCAACGCTTGTTGTGCTAAGCCATAGAGATCTGAGTACAGACTGCTGAAACAGTTACCTACCCTGACTAAAACAGTGCTCAATAGATGACTGATTTAAAAGCGATATTTGGAGCAACAATGAGATTGCAGGAATGTTTACTGTCAGCAGGGAGTGGTTCCCAGGCATGCTCAGAGAAGACAACATCCATTCATTCATTGACTGGATGCACCTTGAGGGTAGGGTGCTGACTAGTCTGCACTTTGAGGGCAGGAAGCTGACAAGGAGCTGAAGGGGAAGCCAGAAATGGTTGATCTGGGTACCTGGGAGCAGAGAGAGACAGATGTGCCTCAGAGTCCTCAAAGAAGGGCTACTTCTGTGTTCAAGGACCAACTGGAGCAGCTGAAAGCAGCTACAAAGACGGAAGGATTTAGGCTCCTGACAAGGAAGGGCTAGCCAGGTGTGAGAGGAAGCCTGTGTGGCCTGCGTGGCCTGTGTGCCCTGCGTGGCCTGTGTGCCCTGTGTGGCCTGCATGGCCTGCGTGGCTGGCAGCCTGGGCAGCCCAGAGGCTCCATCTGAGATCTGGCCCAGTCCTTTCTCAAGCAGCCTCTGAAACATGAGCTGGCATTGTGTCCCTGCAGCTGGTTTCCCACTGCCTACTCTCCCTCTTTCTCCTTTTTCTTTGAACTCTTTCTGCCACCGCCTCCTGCTCTTCAGTCACTTCATTAGAGAGAAATTGACAATCCCACTAGGGCAAAAACTCCCCAAACCTGCAAGCAGGCATCCCTCTGCCTACCCACACACATTCTGCCCCACTCATTTTCATGTCAATACCCAGAATGCCCTGCTAGCCCATGCCACAGCCATTAGACACTTTGGACAGCTGTTGCCAGCGTTTGAAGCCTGGAGTTGGCAGAGCTGATGTCCCTTGGAGGGCAAGGCGTTTACTTTCATGCCAGCTAACATTGGGAATGAGTGGCATCACCTGCAGCCTCATATCCTGACAGGCTTCTGCTAGCATCGTTCAAGTTGGCACAAGGCAAAAAGAAACGCAGATGCACTAAGAAATCATTTTTAAAGCCATTTGACCAGGTTTAAAGTCCCCACACTGCTGCTCACCAAGTCCATCCACCAACACAGCCCCCTCACATTCCAGCTCAGCAGTCCTCAGCCCAAGAGGGCATCCTCTGGCCACCATGGGCTACAAGAGAACTTTCTCAAAAATCCAGATTTGGGGAGTTTTTCTACCTCCTTCATAACTCCAGAGTGCAGCAACTTCCTCCTTGGGTCCAGAAAGAGCAAGCAACTTGCCAAAAACCACACAGGTATGATGAGCCCTCAGCAATATCTCAGAGTTCCCCCAAGCTGCTACATCAGAAGGATCAGTCCAGAGTTCCAGAGAACAACTCAGGAAAAGCCAGCTTCCCCAGGTCGGGGAGAAGAGAGTCAGACATCAGCAGTGAGACAGTATCTGAGAAAATAATCGTAAAGTATGGTGACAAATGTGTGTGTGCAAGGTAGGCAGGAAGATGTCTAAAAAACCAGCAAACAGAACACAACTCCCATGTTCCACATTACCCAAAAAGGGCCTCGTATGTGTAGAATCTATTAGACATTTCTGCTTCCGCCTCTACGAAATGTAAAGCACCATCCCTGACTCAGACACATATTTGATAATTCAACAAGCCATTCATTCAGTAACATGTATCATGCTTACTATGTGTCTGACACATGGTAATAGCTGGGGACAGACAAAAGAAAGATGTGGCCTCTCCAAGATGGTGACTTCATAGCCAGTGAGGCCAGCAAGCCCCTTTCCTTTCTGCCATACGTGGCGACTGCTTTCCAGGGGTCAGGGATGGGTTTCCCTGAGTCATCCTGCTCCTTTACCAGGGCAGCAGCAGGCCCAGTAGCTCAGGGGAACAAGTGGAATCTGGAGCCACACTGCTCCATTCTAAGGAGGCTCTGCTGCTCCCCAGCGTGGGGATCTTGGGCAAGTTTCTCATCACCATGCATCAGCTTCCTCACTGCAAAATGGAGCTAACAACAGACTCTCTCATAGAGTGGAGATGTGGACTGAATGAGTTAACACACGCAATGCTCTTAACACAGTGTCTGACACACATCAAGCGCTCAATAAACATTAGCCATTGTTATCATTGCAGCTGGCCACACATATTAACAAAAGTCACTGCCAAGCTTAAGGAAGAAGCAGCCAATGGCCACAGACCTGAGCAAAGCTAAATGGTTTTTATAGAAACTAGACCATGGATTTGGCCCCCTTGGATTGGAGCTTTAACCAGATAAATACAAAAAATCAAGTGCTTATAACATGCATAGACCAGGGGATAAATTGATCATTGGAATGGTGATTGGCCAGTAAGTGAGGAGAATTCAGATTCAAACATACACTTGAAAGATCTGCTCCTGCTCCCTGGCTCTCAGCCATTGCCTTGCTGTGGGGTGGAGGACAGGTGAGGCGGGAAAGGAGTCACAGGCAAACTTCTGAGATAGTGCTATGGCCCAGAACCAGAAAAGGCAGGGATCCTAAGAGGAGGTCAGTGTAACCCTAGCTCCTTGAGAAAGGTGATGGGTGGGCCATTGCTAAATGTTTCACCGTCTGGACACCACCCTCTCCTTGGTGTCTTCCCACCTGCCCTCCCCGATCCCAACCCTCAGGGTGGGGTCAGAAACAGAAGGATTTGAAAGACCAAGCCCCAAATCGCAGGAAAACACCTTTCTCTGTTCCCCAGGATTAGGAGATTAGGAGGAGAACAAAGGAGCAATTCACCAGTAGATTCTGCAATTCTCCCACGTCCAACTCAGCAAGCACCGAGTTCCCACCATCTCAAGTGGCTAGAGAGGCTGAGACCAGCTGGCTAGCCTTAAACAGAGTGTGCACCAATGCCTCTCCCAGGGACACTTCAATGTGCTCTGCGCACGTAGCCTGGGGTGGGTGGGAGTGTGTGTGTGTGTGTGTGTGTGTGTGTGTGTGCGCGCGCACAAGCTGCTTAGAGAAAAATCAGAGGTAAAGGAGACAGGTATTGAACCAGAAAACCTCCCACAGATCTTCTATTCAGAAAAAATGCCTGGTTCCCACTCAGTTTTCTTATATCCAGAAGGCAAACCCTGAGCAGATGGCAGCTATATGATTGATAGAACTCAACCCCACCTCCAACAGATACACATGCTGCAAAAGGGTACATTTTGAAACTTTGGGGAAATTGGAGGAGAATAAAACTTACCACAATTTCATCATAAGAAGCATTTTGGTATATTTCTTCTAGTTTCCTCCCCTACATATCTTTCAAAATAAATATAATATCAGCCAATTCCTCCCCTACATATCTTTTAAAATAAATATAATATCAGCCAATTCACACTTTCTTGGGTCCTGTAATGTCTTTTTCCTAATATTATACCACAAGTATTTTTCCATGTTGCCATGTTCTTTCCATCCAGCCTTCTTATGGAATGGAGGCCAATTGGAGCACTGATTGTTGAAGGGGTTCAAAGTCATTCACAACAGGGAAGCGAAGACTAAAGGTGATCCTGAGTTAACATGTTTAAGTTCAAGCAGGCAACTTCCAAATACAATATAGTCCAAATAAAATAAAAGGGAAGCAATGAAAATTGAAGCTGTAAGGGAAATTTTGCTGACTGTTAAGATAATTATACTTCAAAATGGATTTCAATTCCCTGGATTTTTCTGTTCAAGGGTAACTTGTGGTCAATCCTTCCTACATGCCAAGAGATGCACAAAATGTGACTCCTCTTACCAAAGGATATTTGATTCTTTTTTTTAATATTGTTATTGATTTTTAGTAAGAGAGGGAAACATCCATGTGTGAGACTGAAACATTGATTGGCTGCCTCCTGCATACCTCTCATCAAAGATCGAGCCTGCAACCCGAGCACATGCCCTTGACTGGAAATAGAACCTGAGACCCATAGGTGCTTGGACCAATGCTCTAACCACTTAGCACACTGCCATGGCTATTCAATCATTCCTAATGAATCTTTTCTTCAATTCTTGCTTTCCTCTATAAAATATATTCACATACATTCTCATTTCCTAGAACCACACCCTCCCATCTGCTAAACCTACACAGCCTCTTCCTCACTTTCTCTAGACTAGGCATGTTTCAAACAGGTGGTATTGAGGGACTCTTAAAAATATCAAGTTAGCAACAAACAAGCAAACAAAGCAAACTCATAGACACAAACAACAGTATGGTGGTTACCAGAGGGTAAGTGGGTGGGAGAAGGTGAAGAGGGTCAAAGGAATTAAATATATGGTGACTAGACTTTGGGTGGTGAACACATAATGTGATATACAGATGATGTACACCTGGAATTTATATAGTGTTATTAACAAATGTTAACCCCAATAAATTTAACTTTTCAAAATTGCTTTTCTTATAGAATTGGGGACTTGTTGGCAAATGTAACTTTTAGCAAGGGTTGCATATCCTGTACTTAGCTCTACTTTCTTATTCTCTAGACATAAGCAGAAAGTGATGAGATGCAATTTCTGAAGCAGAAGTATATTATAAGCAGAAGTATAAACAAGGAAAGGTGGAGTAGATATTGCTTTGTTGAGGGAATAACCATCAAGAGGTGACAGTTCAGGTTTTGGGAGTGGGAGAAACGGCATAGGAGGAGGAGCAGAGAAGCTGCCAACCTTAGCTTGGAGGGTTGATGCATCCTGCCACTTGACTTCCTTCTCTGGTCGATAGAGCAGGGAGGCCGTACTAAGATCAAGAGAGAAGCCCACTCTTCCTCTCTCTCCAGTTTCCAAAGAGCCATCAGCTACCTTCAGCTGGGTTCAAAAAGACAACAGACCCCACTCGGTGGAGTCCTCGTGGAGCAACCCTCCAGTTTGGATGTTTTGCCATGGCCCACAGAGCTCGGGGAACGCTCAAGATTTGAATGGACAAAAAAAAAGCAAAACTGAGTGGTCACAGTTTGGAAGAAAAGATATTCTTTTTGTTTTCCAAGGTTAGTTGCCAAAGGTCTGGGATGGGAAGAGAATGGAGAAGTTTTTCATGCTTATGCAGTTATCTTTGGAGGTTCCAGGAACTCTCTGATACCATTAATGATCATCGCCTCCTCCATACCTACTTCAGAGAACTCATTCCTAACTCAGCTTCAGCCTTTCATGTCTGAGTTCTCAGGCCCCTCACCCAGCTGCTCATGGGGAAGTACCCTATAACTAAGGGTGGGCAGAAGGTGGGGAGAGGGGGTGAAGCAGGATAGCATCTATATAATAAAAGCCTAATAAGCTAAGTGTCCAGTCATCCATTCAACCAATCCTATGTAATAAAGATGTAATATGCAAATGGTTGTTACGCTGTGAAGTGTAACGACCGACCATGTAACGACCAGATCACCAATCATCAGGCAGGTGGGGCAGCAAGCTACAAACAGGCGAGGGAGAGCTACAGGAGTGGGCAGGGCAGCAAGTTGTGAGCGGGGACCAGGGGGAGCTACAGGAGGGTGGGGCAGTGGGCGGAGAGCTACTGGAGGGTGGCAGTGAGCTACTGGAGAGCTACTGGCACACGGATTCATGCGCAGGGCTTACAATAAAAGCCCATGCCAAAGTGAAAGAGAAAAGTCAATGTCATCTCTAGCTCACAGGACAACTAAAGTCCTCACTTGGAAAGATTCTATTGTGATTCTAAATGGTTGATAAGTGAGGCACAGACATTGTTGGTGTAGGGAGTTGATGATTCTTTCAACTAATTTTTTAAAAGTCCTAACAGATCAATAGCTGGTAAAAGGACCTCAAAGATCATCTCAAAAAGACTTCCTTCTGCCAAAACCGGTTTGGCTCAGTGGATAGAGCGTCGGCCTGCAGACTGAAAGGTCCCGGGTTCGATTCTGGTCAAGGGCATGTACCTGGGTTGCGGGCATATCCCCAGTAGGAGACGTGCAGGAGGCAGCTGATCAATGTTTCTCTCTCATCGATGTTTCTAACTCTCTATCTCTCTCCCTTCCTCTCTGTCAAAAATCAATAAAATATATTAAAAAAAAAAAAAACTTCCTTCTGCAGATGAAGGCATCCAGGTTCAGTCAGCCTAAATAGCCTGCCCAAAGTCGAGTTAGGCCAGAACCAAGACTGCAGCCAGTGTCTTAAATCCAGCTATGGTTCTTTGCCTGACCCATATTCACAGCACCAGCATGTGAGCCCTCCCAGCCTCACCAATATTCCCCCTCCTTGACACAGCACAGGAAGGCTCCTTCGAGCAGTGGTTCTCAACCTTGGCTGCACATTAGAATCACCTGGGAATCTTTTTAAAATCCTGATTTCTAGGCCTGGAATTTCTAGGCTGGAAATTCTGTTTCTTTGTTACTAATGTTGTGGCCCCACCCCATAACAAAGAAACAGAATTTCTGGAGGATGAGGCCCAGAAATCAGAATTTTAAAAAGATTCCCAGGTGATTCTAATGTGCAGCAAGGTTGAGAACCACTGCCTTAGAGGAATGATAGTGGGGGAAAAAAATAAGAAACACTGCTCTAATAGAGGAGGGAAACTGGGATGGGGGAAGTTGCCAACTCTAACTGCTAAGATAGCTGCTATTATTGTTATTATTATTATTATCATTATCATCATCACTTAAAACATTTTGTATGCATCACCTAAATTAATCCTCCTAATAACCTTAAGGGTAAGTACTATTATATTCATTTAAGATGATGAAATAGCTGTAGAGGTGCTGTCCAAGGCCACACAGCTAGTAACTGGCAAAGGCATGATTCCAGCCCAGTCCTGTGTGGCTGTATAGGCAGTCCAGAAGAGAGATCTTTCCCAGAGCAGCCCATCTCTAAACTCTACCATCTACTCTACTAGCCCACGTCTGCCTCTAAGACCATGGAGGACAATTAAGTTCTAAGAAAGGAGACAGACAAGTCCTGGAAAAATTCTGGATTAGGTTGAGGATGAGCGGGGAGGAAAATGGCCTCATTCTGCCCAAGAGTCTACCTCCTCCTCCTCTTCCAGGAGACCTGGAGCCATTGAGACCAAGAGTCTGGAACCTGAGGTGGAGAGAGCAGTGAGAAGTGGGGGGGAATGGCCCTGCTATGTGCTGGGCTACTGCAGCCAAGCTTGGCTGGGACTGCAGCCAAGCCCAAGAGATGGGGTGACCTCTATACAAACAAAACTTCCCTGGGCAGCACTTCTGCAAATATAAACACGGACTCACCACGTGATGGGTTCAACCAGTTCATGTAAACACCAAAGGGAGAAAAAAATTCAAGGGAAAAAATGTGCTGCGAAGGGATGAAGCAGGATATGTAGTTTTGTGACTCAAAGAGAGGAAGCTCAAGAGTTAACCAGCTCAGAACCCACTAGGTCTGCAGAGGGCCTCTTCCAAACTGGGGCACAGGGAGCCTCAATCCCCTCATGATGGGGGAAGTCCTTTGTCAGGTGCAGTGATCCATGCATGGTTGGCTTTTCCCTTCACATCTGAAGTATTTTGGGTTAGATCTCCATGGAAAACAGAGCCGGTAATCCTAACGCAGAAAGGTGCGCTAGCAGTTAGCTATCAAAAGGGCTTCTCCATTGCCAGGTGCCTTCATGGTGTCTCAATCGGTCTATCTAAGCTGGGGAACAGCTGTCCTGATGGCAGGCAGGGATGGATGGAATGAACTCTGAAGAAACAGCACATCCTCCCTTCTTCCCCTAACTCCCCCACCCTATTGTTTGTGCTGGCAAAGAGGGTGCTTTCCCCATGCCCCGTGTTATCTGTGAGAATGCCATTGGACTCTGTTATTTTTGCAAATATTCCATGCTGCCCCTGTGAGAAGAACCAGTTCTCCAGAGCCTTTTCAAATATCACCAGAAGACTTTTGACAGCGTTCCACCTCTGCCTTCCTGGACATCCATTACCTTAAAATAAACCAGCCAAGGAAAAGGTTGGCAGCTGGACTGAGTCGGCAGTAGGAGACAGGATGCTCTGTGTTGCTGTCGTGGACTCCCTAGCATTTCCAGAAGAAACCACAGAGTTCTGGGATGTCACCACAAGCAGGGCAATCAGAGGTCTCCAACTCTGAACTGAACCAGAAGGATGGTGTGTGCTGCCCCAGACGCCATGGCTGTGTTGGGATTCCTTCAAGCAAGCACAGCCTCCTGGTGGCTCAGTGGGGCACCTGAGAGACTCATCTGGGAACCAAAATTGCACTGAAACCCAGAGTAATTGCACATGGCTGGCAGGGAGACATGGGGAAGAAGACATGAGCAGGTATGGCTTGGAGGAGACTGGAAGAGGCTGGAAGGCAGTATAGAGAGGAATATGGGCAGGTGTGTTTCAGTATACTCATAACAAACCCTATGTACCTTATGGTACACATACACTTTCATATCATCACATGTAAGCATGTATGACTGTCTATATGGGCCAAATCAATAATAGCCTGTTGTCTTATAACAACAGATGTTTGGGGCAACCCAGTCCACTGGACTCCTTGGCCCACCACTTCTTATCTGTGTGACCTTGGGCATGTAACATGACTTCTCTGTACCTCAGTTTAAAGATAGGATTAATTGTAGTTTATACTAGGTTAGTTATGGGAATTAAGTAAGTTAATATTTGTGAAGCACTTAGAACAGCACCTAGCACATAGCAAGCATTATTAGTATTTGTTAAACACACAGAGGCTCAAATAAATCTTTTCAGTGTTGAATGCCAAAGGGCTCCTCGCCCTATTCTGCTTTTAATTCATTTATTTATTTAATAAATATTTATTGGGTGCCTACCCCATGTCAAGCTCTGTGTGGATACCGCAGCTGTAAAAATGAGCAAAAACAACCATGGCCTGGACATTTCCAAGGCTTGGAGTCCACAAGTCAGCTCTTTTGATGAACTTTTCCTCCAAGCACCTCCAGGCCTCTGTCAGGTTAAACCGGCCCAGCCTAGACCAGGTCTTGCCTAGGGCAATACGCCCCTGAATGTAGGATCTGCAAAGGAAAACTGCTTGCGGTTTCCCAGCTGTCCTGGCCTTGTGTACAGAAGAGAAAGCTGCCAGAGTTGCGGGAATGAGCCCCAATGTTCACAAGGCAGATGATATGAATCCAGCTTAGTCATCAGGGTGACAGGTTCAGTCAATTGCCTTGCTCAGCACCAATTCCAGCTCTAGCTCTACTGCAGAGGCTGGAACCCCCAAAACTACATTTCTCAGATACCCACAAAGTTAAGGTTTTGGATGCAACTTGGGACCTATGAAGCAGATACACTCATTCAATACTTAGATTTGCAATAAGTTATGAAGGAAGAGAAAGCCAGCATGGGATGTCCATCTAACTGGAGTAGACTGGAGCACAGGCAGGCAGGCCTGGAGCAGTGGCCTTGGCCTCCTGATTCCCAGATAGCTTTCTGATCATGGCAAAGGCAAAAGTTTCCATGGAGGCCCAATTCTGCAGCGAGCTTTGGGAAGTCATTCTGGAAGCTCTGCCTAGAACAGCTGTGGGCAAACTATGGCCTGCGGGCCGGATCCGGCCAGTTTGAAATGAATAAAACTAAAAAAAAAGACCGTACCCTTTGATGTAATGATGTTTACTTTGAATTTATATTAGTTCACACAAACACTCCATCCATGCTTTTGTTCCGGCCCTCCGGTCCAGTTTAAGAACCCATTGTGGCCCTCGGGTCAAAAAGTTTGCCTACCCCTGGCCTAGAACCTATTTCTCCAGCCATCCCAGCAGGTCCTGCTATCTATGCCTCTAAATCAGTGGTTCTCAACCTTGGCTGCACATTAGAATCACCTGGAAATCTTTTTAAAATCCTGATTTCTGGGCCTCATCCTCCAGAAATTCTGTTTCTTTGTTATGGGGTGGGGCCACAACATTAGTAACAAAGAAACAGAATTTCTGGAGGATGAGGCCCAGAAATTAGGATTTAAAAAGATTCCCAGGTGATACTAATGTGCAGCCAAGGTTGAGAACCACTGCTCTAAATAGATCCCTTTCGGCCTCTACCAGCTGGAGTGGATTTCATTGTCTGAAACTAGAAGTGAAAGAACCTATCTGGAGCTGACCATCCCTAACAATGTAAATATGGCCAAACCAAAGCTTACATCTATGGGAAAACTATGTTCTCTGCGGTGCTGGAAAGGAAGAGACACCAGTGTCGTCATCACTTAGCCAGCACCAATAGCAGGGCCAGCTCTGAGATTCAAAAATTCCTTGCTGTGCGTTTTTCTTTAGAGTGAGCTTTCCCACTCACCAGGCAGAGAAATTTTGGAAGGTTTTGGCTGCAAGGCCAAGATAAAGTAAGTAGTGAAGGAAGAGGAGATGAATTTAAGTCTGTGTTTTCCCTCCCTAGCCTCAGTCATGTAGGACTTTATCTCTCTCTCTCTCTCTCTCTCTCTCTCACACACACACACACACACACACATAAACACACAATGGTACACACACACACACACACACACACACACACACACACACCAAAGTGTGTTCCTGCCCCAGGGCCTTTGCCCATGCTTACTGACTTGCTGGGACATGACTTTCTATTACATCGCCCTATCCTATCATCTTTGCAGCACTTATCAGTTATTTTATTGATTTCTTTGTTTCTGTATTTATTATTTGTTTTCCCCCTTTAGAGCATAAACTTTTGGAGGTCAGGAGTCCTGACTTGTTCACATTGACTCCCCAGACTGCAAAACTTGCCTGGCACATAGTAGGATCTCCAAACAAATTTGTGTACTAACTAACTTGTTCACTGACTCTCATTCCTTCTTGGAGGCTTTTAAGTCAAACAAAGAGACTCAGCCTTTTGAGTATGAATTAAATCCCAAGTACATTGTAAAGTGAGAAGGGGCTCAAGGGTTAAACTGGAGGTCAACGGTGAGGAAATCCTTCTCCTCTGAGAAATTAATAAGTTAAATCAGATGGAAATAAATGTAATCTTCTCCTTCCCCCTTATTATCCTAATTGATTTAATTTTATGGCAACTTTTCAGCATTCTTACAACAGAAAGTAACTCATGTTGCGTTGGTAGCCCAGAAAGTAATTACCCTGTGGTTTTATTCTAATTCACTAACAGACACTCTCTTGGTTTTGAGAAACCCTGAGAGTGAAGAAGTAAATCATGAAGATTAGAAAATGCTCTTTTCATTTCTTATGTTTATTTTACAATTAAAAATTATGCTAGAATGATTAGCCACAACAATTGGTGGGTACGGGATGGGGGGAGTCAATGGGGGAAAAGGAGACATCTGTAGTACTTTCAACAATAAAGATAAATGTTTAAAAAAGAAGGTATGTAATTTAGATTACAATGTCAAACATGAATAAATAAATGCAAATATTTAAATACAACTGGACATCCCATTCACTAATCTTTAACTGGTTTCAAATATTGCTGAATGCAGCCTTGGTTTTATTCCAAAACTGAGTAAATTAAACTCTTTTTTGATTATCTAAACTTGGACATAATGTCTCCCCAGGGCTTATCCCAAGTCTAGTGTGCTTTGTGTCTTTATAGCAGTTCCTTGTAAAAAAAAAAAAAAAAAATAGTGCAAAAGGCTTCTATCTCACTTTGATCTCTTCCTAACAAGAAAGACCTTTAATAACTACTTGCCATTTACTAAAGAAAAATCTAATTTGTCCTTTTAAGTCCCCAAGCTCTTTTCCTGCTTCCTCCCCCACTTTGCTACACACCAAAAAGAAAGCAAAAATCAGACAAATGTTTTCAGCTTCATTACAACCTCACTTTGAGATTTCCAACCCAAGATGCCTGTAATTTGCATAGAGTCACTTTAGCGCTCCCAGAAAATATACACCGTGAATAGAGACATCAGTTATTGCCCTTAACACCAAACTCATTTTAAGCAGGTAAGAACACTATTGAACTCTAACCAGTTTGGCTCAGTGGATAGAGCGTCGGCCTGCAGGCTGAATGGTCCCAGGTTCGATTCTGGTCAAGGGCATGTACCTTGGTTGTGGGCACATCCCAGTAGGGGGTGTGCAGGAGGCAGCTGATCAATGTTTCTCTCTCATAGATGTTTCTAACTCTCTATCCCTCTCCCTTTCTCTCTGTAAAAAATCAATAAAATATATTTTTTTAATAAAGAACACTATTGAAACAGGCAAGAATTCTGTTTCTCTATCATATTTGCATCCCACCCATTGCAGCCAAACTTATCTACAAGACACGTTGAAAGTCCTGAACAAAGTGACTAATAGAGACTAGCACAATTGCCAATGGAAGGATAAGGTAGGGGACAGTCACTCAAGTGCCACAGGTGCTTCTCCACCCACCCCTTTCCTTTGTTCTCCATTTGGTGGCATAAATATCAGGGTAGGAGCCTCTCCTCTGTCCCAGGGCTCTGAGGTTTAATCCACCATTTGTCAAGCAGTGGAGCAAATTTTCCCAGCTGTCTTCCTAAGTCAATTCACCCAAACAGATGTTGACAGTTTGGTTTACAAAGAAGAGAGCTAGAGATGGGCAGCAGTGGGGGCAAAGGAAAGGGATGCCACTCAGGGAGCCTGGCTCTCAAAGGGCACAGCACTACAAATTCCATGGGGTTTCTCTTTCTAAACTGTCTCTCACTCTCTGCATGAGATAGTCTGTGCATGGTGAAGCTTCTATGTGGCACAGCCTTACCTCCCTCCTCTCAGCCCTTTTCTTGGCAGTTCCTCATGCTTGGAGAAACCTCTGAGGATCATCTAATGTGGTGGCTTATAGATTGTACAAAAGAATAAAATACCTCCAACACTTGGGGTCAACATGGGAATGCCAATGCCTCATTTTCCAAGAGTTATATCAGTTAAGGGGGCTTTCAGAGGCAAGTGATGGAGAGCCAATGCAAACTGGATCCATCAATGAAAAGATTTATCTTCTCATGTCACTAGAGGAGCAGAGGGTGGCTTCACACGAGGGTCACATTAGCAGCCTAATGACATCCCCAAGGTCCCAAAGCCTTTCCTTCTCTCCAAACTACTATCCATGCATCTGTATTTTTCCTCATGTTTGAAAGAGGCTACCAGTGGCACTGGAGACTAAGCGCTCCCACATTTAACAAGAGAAAGCAGAGAAATCTCTTTCCCAGGCATGAAATATAAATCTTTCCATGATCTAATCTGATTGGATTAATTTGGGTCACTTACGTAATAACCAAGAGCTGACACCAGAGTAAACCGGTAGTTCTCAAACTTTTCCAAGTTGAGACCCCTTTAAAATTATTTAAAAATTTTTTGAATACCCCAGAGAGCTGTTGTGTAGGTGGGTTATATCTATTGGTATGTATTACATTATAAATTAAAATGTGATGTTTTTAAATATTTATTTATCAATTTATTTTAAAATAACAATAGTGAACTCATTGCACGTTAGCATAAATAACCTATTTGTTGTGAAACATAACTTAAATTCAGTGAGAAGTGTGGCACTGTTCCCTGTTTTTGCAAATCTCTTTAATTTCTAGCTTAATAGAAATCAGCTGGGTTCTCATATTCAGTCTGTTACAATATCACATGACAGTTAGCCTCTGGAAAAACCCAGTGTATACTCATAAAAGAATAAAAGTGAAAAAGGCAATAAATGGTTTAGTATGAAAATAGTTTTGACCTCCCAGATGCCATGGAAGGGTTTCCTGGACACAAACTGCTGGCTTAGACTAATCAGAATTACCCTCTGAAGTTGGGGGTGGGGGGAGGGAGTGAACATCTGAACAAAACTGAATCCTGTTGGAGGAGGAAAAAGGGTCTGGGTTTTGGTAGCAATCAACAGTGTCTCCTCCCTTCACTGATACTAAAAACATACACATAGCCAAAAACAACTGTCATCTACCATCTCCCACATTTCTTTAAAGAAAAAAGCATTTTGATACCAAAGACACTGGATGGACACAATTTCAAAATAAAGGGGAGTAGTTGTGATTGCATACATAAACTTTTATGAAAAACTTACTACACTAATTGGATACTGAAGGAGAAGGGAGAGAAAACATGATGGTCTCTGGCTTGAGAAGTTAGTGGAGGAGGATGGCGTTTACTGAAATAGAAACCTAGACGGGGGAACAGGTTTGGGTCAGAAACAATGAATCCCACTTTGGACATGTTGAGCTTGACTGGGCCTGGGAAACAGCCAAGTGGAGAGGTCGGGAGAGGAAAGCTTGGGGAGTCTTAGGCATGGGAGTCATGACTGCAGTTGAGGGGGAGGCCTTGGGGACTCTACAGACAGGAGATAAGAGATGGACTAGGAAGAACCCTGAGGGGCACCCATATTTAAGGTGGGGGTGGGGGTGGTAGAAGAGGAAAGACAGGCAAAGGACAATGAAGAGGAATTGTCAGAAAGCCTAGAAGGCTTGTTCCAATCGATGGTCTTGAGAGTATTCAGGAAGGGAGTAGTGATGGCGAAGCAGATGTGTGTGAGCCAGATTCTAGAGGGCTGTGAGTGGGGACAGGAGCTGACTTCCTGTAAGCCTTCATGTTGTCATCCTGCCTCCAGTGCCTGCAACCTCAAGCCTCCTTTCTATTAAAACACAAAACAAACAAACAAAACAAACCTTCATTCAGAAAAGAATTAATTAAAATATTGTTAATGACTGTGTAGTACTCTACCATGTGGCTGTGCCACAATGTAATGGTAAGCAATCACATATATTGGCAAGTGAAAAAGCAAGACACCAAATAGCATATGAAGTGTTCACATACTGTTCCAGTCTGCGCATTAACATGAGTATATGCACATGTGTAAACTGCCCCATACATGGCTAGATAAAATGAAGTCCCAGGGTGTGCTTGGCCAGGGCTAGGCTCTTTGGTTCTTCTGAGTTCAGCTGATAGCTTCGTAAGCTGATGAGTTTTCAGGGAGTAGAAGGGACAATTTAAGAGCCAGGTGGCTGAAGAGGCCAAGGAAGGATTTCTTGAGAAAGAAGAGGACAGAATGAGACCATTTCCACCAGGAGTAAAACTTTTGCAAAAGCACACAGTGCTTTGGGAATTGGAACTGGATAGGATTGGAGACTACTATGATTGGTCTCCAGATAGAACAGAACAAGAACCACTGAGGCAGCCCAGGGGGCTTCATTATTTGTGAGCTACAAACAATAACAACAATGACAGTACTAACACCTGTCATTTCTGGAGCCAGGCAGCACTTGAGGCACTTTTCCTGTGTTAACTCACTAAATCTTCACAGCAGCCTCAAAGCCCAGGCACCGTGGTTATCCCCATTTTACAGATGAAGCCTGTGAGGCAGAGAGTAGTCACTTGTATAAGGTCACAGAGCCAGTAACTGGCTCAGCACCTGGCTCAGAGATTTGGCTTTTAGCTCCATATGCCACTATGCTTTTCAGTAAATTAAGCAATATGCCTATTAGAAACTAGAACAAAACCTCACCCACAGTTGTCCCTGGGTTATAAGAACATGGTCATTTTTGTTTCTTATGCACTTTCTATATGTTCCAAATTTTCTGCAGTGACTTTTATACTTGTATGAAAGTAATAAAAGGATCTTATTACATCATCAATTACAAAAACATGGTTACAGCTGATCAGAGCATAAATGAGACCTATTTTAAAGAACTTCCATTTTAATAAGTACCAAATCCCTGAGCAGAAGGAGGGAGGTTTTTCATCAGCAAGCGGGCTGGGAATTGTTACAAGGGACAGGAAAGTCTTTGGACTCTGAAGTCATCCCACTGCCCACCAACAACTGTGGCCCCAAAAACAGCCCTCTGGAATGAAGGGGAATTGGGGGGATGCTACCCTCCAAATATACAAACCCTGTCAGGGGCCCAGAGCTGTGACTGAATCCTGTGTGGGGGGAGAAAAGGTGGGGCCTAGTGACCTGCTGAGTCAGAAATGTAGCATCATGCCTGGCAGCCTGTGGACAGTTGGAGCTTAAAGAATGTGAGTCTCTGGCTTATCCATCTCAGCACCCCCTTAATTTAGCACGGTGTGACTTGGTAAGTGCTCAGTAAATGTTTAAGTAACTGATAATATGATTTTCATTTTCAAAAGTCACCAACAAAGAAGGAAAACTGCCCCAAACTCCAAAGAATGTTAAACCAGAGCTCCGGGTTCCAGAGAGACTGAATTGGCTTCCCTGGAGGTTATTTCCCAGTGTGATGGCCTTGGTCAGATTGGAGGGGTTAAGAGGGAAGGGATGACAACGACTTTTCATGACCCTCTCGGTCTGAGCAGAGGCAGAAGGCCCCAATCGAAAACAAACAAGCAAGTAACAAAACACCACTAGGGACCTGGATTTGAGTCCCTGCTTACAGAGGTTTCTAGAATCTGGGCATTTGATGGGATTTGGGGGGGGGGGGGGGTCTTCCCATCAGCCTCCCCAGGGCACATGCAAAACCTTTCTACAGTCTTGTCATCTGGCCACCCTCCAACCTCCATCTGATCACATCTCCCTGGTTCCCCAAAGAGCCCATTCTCAGAATGATCCTCAGTCAGATAATAAGCAAACCTCTCTGAAATATCAATCACATAAGAGACAGATACCCTGATTTATCCTAATATATAGAGCTTTGTTGATATCCAAGTCATAAAGTTCATGAGACTCAACCCTGACCTCTCCCATGCCCACTGGGGTCACAGTCTGTCATCAGAATAACCCAAACCTACCAGCCAATGTTCTCTGGGATGCTTGATTCATTTCTTCAAGCCATATTTCCAAATAAGACAAATCACTACTAACTCCATGGGCTTGATTAAATCTCTAACCTTTCCTAGCCCTCCATTTCCTCATCTGGAAAATGAGAAAATAATTCAGACAATCTCTGCCTGATATCAACTCTGAGGCAACCCCTATGGTCCTGTGATTACTCTTGCAGGTGGGGAGGGAGAAGGTACTCAGGATTTATGTGGGAATCAAACCTGAGCACCAGGTCAAAATAGCCTTGGCAATTACCGAATGCCAAAAACATGAAAAGTGAGTGTATTTGCAATTAAGACCTAGATGGCTGCCCAGGGCTTCAGGTACACAGAACAAGGCCAGGGTTCCAAGACCCCCAAGAGGAGGAGCCCACCTTCTCAACAGTTGTGTGGCGTAGGGAGAGGTATGCAGATCCCACTCAAGCTACATCTTCAGGGAGCACATCACCAAGCATGGCTCTGGGCCCGTAAGGGGGGGGTGGCAGGACTTTTTCAGGTGAGGCTTTCAAAATTCCTTTTTTCTTAATCCTTATTGTTGAGAATATTACAGATGCCCCTTTTCCCCCCTCCCCACTTTTCCCCTCCACCTGGTCCCACCTCATCCCAAGCCTTCACTACCCTATTGTCTATTTCCATAGGTAATGCATATCTATTGCATATAACTTCTTTGGTTAATCTCTTCCTACCTTCCCCCATTCCCCTGAGATTCATCAGTCTGTTCTATGTTTCCATGCCTCTGGTTCTATTTTATTCATTAGTTTATTTGTTCATTAGATTCCTTGTTTATTTATTTTGATTTTTAGATTCAATTGTTGATAGATATGTATCTATTGCCATTTTATTGTTCATATTTTTATCGGGTTTTTTCTTCTTCTTCTTCTTCTTCCTACTAACTGCTTTTCTCTTGCTGCTTTTAAGATTCTCTCTTAGTCTTTAACCTTTGGCATTTTAATTATGATGTGTCTTGGTGTGGGCCTCTTTGGGTTCCTCTTGTTTGGGACTCTCTGGGTTTCCTGGACTTATAAGTCTATTTCTTTCACCAGGTAGGGGAAGTTTTCTGTCATTATTTCTTCAAATAGGTTTTCAATATCTTGCTCTCTCTCTCTTTTCTCCTTCTGGCAACCCCATAATGTGAATGTTAGTATACTTGAAGTTGTCCCAGAGGCTCCTTACACTATCTTCATATTTTTGTATTGTTTTTCTTTTTGCTCTTCTGATTAGGTGTATTTTGTTTCCTCATACTCCAGATTATTGATTTGATTCTCAGAATACTCTACTCTACTATTGAATCCCTATAAAATATTCTTTATTTCAGTTAGTGTATGCTTATTTTCTGATTGGTCCTTTTTCATGTCTTTGAAATTCTCACTAAAATCCTTGAAAGTCTCACTAAGTTCCTTGAAGCTCTCATTAAGATCTTCAAGAAACTTATAACCATCATTTTGAACTCTGTATCTAGTTGTTTGCTTGATTCCATTTCATTTGGTACTTTTTTTTTAAATATATTTTATTGATTTTTTTTTTTACAGAGAGGAAGGGAAAGGGACAGAGAGCTAGAAACATCGATGAGAGAGAAACGATCAGCTGCCTCCTGCACACCCACCACTGGGGATGTGCCCGCAACCAAGGTACATGCCCTTGACCGGAATTGAACCTGGGACCTTTCAGTCCGCAGGCCGACGCTCTATCCACTGAGCCAAACCGGTTAGGGCTCATTTAGTACTTTTTCTGGAGATTTCTTTTCTTCTTTCATTTGTGACATGTTTCTTTGTCTTCGCATTTTGGTTATTTCCCTGTGTTTGTTTCTAAGTATTAGTTAGAGCTGCAATGTCTCCTAGAATTGGTAGAGTGGCCTTGTGTAGTAGGTGTCCTTTAGGACCCAGAGGCTCAGCCTCCCAAGAATGAAAAGCATTTGCAGAAATGACCCAGGGGTACTACAAAGTCTCCTTCTGTGGTAACTTCTAAGAAAAGTAATATATCAACCCCTTCCTGAGATTATCTGAATGGAGCATTGACTGGAAATAGAATAAGAGAGGCAACATCTTTAGTTGTTTCCAGACCTACAAGAATCAACATTTTAGGACAACCGAGGGAGCCTGGAAGGTTTGGTATCATCTATTAGTGTATCTTTCCTATGTGACATAGTATGAAATTGTGGTGTTTCATTTTTGGTGTGGTGGTGATAGGGATGGGGGTGGCGAAGGACATGATGAGTTGCTGGAATAACCAACTTCAGGTTAGATAGGTAATGTCTAATTTATGTGTAGCTTCAGTGTTGCAGGCATATATGTCAAGATAGGCATCTAGACATGTTGAGATGCTGCAGGCAAGTTGCCCTCCCTGTTGGAGCACCTGGGATTTATAGATTTGGAAAAGGCCTCCCCATGCAAGTAACTGTCAAGAATGATGGATGCTGAAGTCTCAGGTAGAAGAAAGGCTTAAATGAGAGGCCTGAGCTCTGGGAACCTGTTGGAACTTAGTTCCATTCTTTTTATCCACAACTATGAAGGACCAATGGGTGATTCTTTCTAAGATACAAGAGGAGTGATTGCAGAAATAGTAGGAACAGCTTAAGGATTCTTGGAGGGGAGTGGGGGATTTAGGGGGAGGGAAGCAGAGTGTTAATGGGCAAGGGAGATAACCAGGCAGAGACCGCATGGGGAAGGCCAAGAGGTGATCTTGTACATCAGTAAGAAACTAGGATGACTTTCCTTTTTGAGATTATTGTTTTAGACAAGAAATTCTGTTCTCCAGCTGTGATACCAATTACCTTTCTCCTAATTTTTAAAGCTCAAGGATCTTTTCATGACCTTTCAAAATTGCCCTTCCACTTTCCATTCCTCTGTTTCCTATTAAAAATCTAAAGGAGACTCACATAATAAGCACTGAAGATGTTACAGCCCACAGACAGTTGTCCCCATGGTTTAAAAGAAATAGCAGCTTGCCCTAGCCTGTTTGGCTCAGTGAATAGAGCATGATGTGCAGACTGAAGGGTCTCTAGTTTGATTCCAGTCAAGGGCATATACCCAGGCTAGGGGCTTGATCCCCAGTGTGTGGCATACAGGAGGCAACCAATCAATGATTCTCTCTCATCATTGATGTGTCTATCTCTCTCTCCTTTTCCCTTCCTCTCTGAACTCAATAAAAACATACTTTTAAAAAAGAAGAAGAAATACCAGCTATCGTTTTTATGTACATCATCCTGATCAGATTGAAAAGCATTTTAACTAATGCAATCCCATCTGGTTGTCACAATTGCCCTGTGAAATAGGAAGGGCTGGCCTTATTTTACTTCAAAGGTAAGAAAACAGTAATAGAGAAATAAAGACATGTGTTGAAGATGATGTAGCTGGTAAGGAGTAAAGCAGAAAGGTTAAATCCAATCTTCTTTTTCTATGTTACTATTAGAAATACCCTTTATCCCTGTGTGTTTCAACACTATTTACAGGTTTTGCAGTGTGGTGGCCACATTTATTCACTGAAATAGCATTGATCTCACACTTGCACACAAGAAGCTCCTTGAAGCGGTGGAGACAAGATACCTGTCCTTTGTGCCAACTGCCAACAAGTCCAAAAGGAATGGGGCTGCACTACCACTGAGGAGAGTGAAGTATCAAGAAGAGCTTCCTTACTCTACTGGGACTCTGATGCACTTTCAAAGAAGGTTATGGTGTTTTCTTTTCTGGAGTTTTTTAGAAAAGGTGGACACCGCTTGATTTCTAGCATGGCTGGCATGAGGAGATCACTGTGGATAAGTGGACAGATGTCTAGTGTTTTTGAGTGAAAGGAGCTAAGACAGCAGAGCCTTGGAACCCAAGTTCTGGAAGTCAAGGCATCCAGGAACATCCCATTGGAGCTCAATGAGGGCCACAGAAGCTGTACCCAGGGCTACCTCTTTCTCTCCAGGTTGGGCAGGTTTAGGGGCAAGGGAAGCAGGGATGAGGTTGTGAGGAATAAATGATGTAATTTCCCTATAACGATCTGAGCATCTTGGAAGAAAGGTGTGGCAGAAATAGCAGGAATTATTATTATTATTATGAATCAGAATTTCTTCTCTTTAAATCCCTTTTTACTTAATACCTTTACTTAATATCTAACAATGAACCATTTCTAGGAAAAGAGAGTAGGAGACTTGAGAGGTGGTTTTCCTGTTGAGTGGAGGGTTTTGGATGCTTTCAGCCAAGCTTCACAATCTTTTTTACTTCTCAGGATCGAATGTCACCACTGACCAGACACCATGCTGTCCAAACAGGAAATTCCCAACCCTGACCCCAACTTTCTCCTTCCGTCTCCCCCCACATCTTATTTACCCTTTGACCTGAACATAATATAAATATTTAATCTCATTTATTACCTGAAAATTATCTGTGTTTATGCTGTCTATTTAGTGACAGTTACATAAAAATAAAACAAAAACTACAGGATTGAGTCAAACAACCATCTGTCATGCCTGACTTTTCCACTGAGGTAATCCCTTTTAGTATTTAATCTAGATAATTCATTGATTGCTTCCCAAAAAAAAACCATGGATTTTCCCAGTCCTCCTGCTTTCAGTCCTTCTTACACTCCCCCACCCCCTCTCCCAAAGCTCTTCTCTGCCAGGAAAATTTCCACTCATCTTTAGATTCCATATATCAGTGAAATCCTATGGTATTTGTCTTTCTCTGACTGATTTCACTGAGCATAATACCCTCTAGGTCCATCCATGCTGTTGCAAATGGTAAGATTTCATTTTTTTTTATATGGCTGAGCAATATTCCATTGCATATACATACTACTGCTTTTTTATCCACTTGTTTATTGATGGGCACTCAGGCTATTGTAAATAATGCTGCAATGAACATAGGGGTTCATATATCCTTTCAAATTAGTGTTTTGGATTTCTTTGGGTATATATACCCAGGAGTGGAATCACCAGGTCTATAAGGCAGTTCCATTTTTAATTTTTTTAATATTTTTATTGATTTCAGAGAGAAAGGGAGAGAGAGATAGAAACATCAATGATGCAAGAGAATCGTTGATTGGCTGCCTCCTGCATGCCCCACACTGGGGATCTAACCAAAACCTAGCATGTGCCCTGACCAGGAATCAAATTGTGACTTTCTGATTCATAGGTCCACACTCAACCACTGAGCCACACAGGCAGGGCCCATTTTTAATTTTTTGAGGAACCTTCATACTGTTTTCCATAGTGGATGCTAAAGAACAAAATAAAGAAACAAGCAAAACAGAAACAGACTCATAGATGCAGAGAACAGACTGATGGTTGCCAGAGAGAAGTGGGGGTTCAGGGGTTGAGTGAAAAATGTGAATAGATTGAGAAGTACAACTTAGCAGTTACAAAATAGTCATGAGGATGTAAAAGTACAGCATGGGGAATATAGTCAATAATATTGTAATAACTATGTATGGTGTCAGGTGTACTAAAACCATCGGAGTGGGGATCACTTTGTAAAATATATGCTGTGCACCTAAAACTAATACAAAACAATATTAAATGTCAATGGTAATTGAAAAGTAATTTTTTAAAAAAAATCCAACTCATCTTCCAAAAGCTATTTCAAATACCCCCTCACCCAGGAAGACTCCCTTGAGAGCCCCTCCCACCCCTGAGACTCCCCTGAAAGCAGGGCCGCTGCTCCCCTCTCTGACCCCAGAGAGCCTTGAGGGGACCTGCATCATTAGTCTTATCACAGCATGTGATTCTCTGGGGCCTCCTGAGAGACAATAAAATGGAGATGTACCAGCACGGTTCTTGTCTCGCTCACTGACTTCTCATACAGCCTCTATGAAGCTCTAATTCTGAGACACAAGTTCAGTGTCTTAGCTATTCTATGGGCCAGGTTCTGCTTGATGAGCTGCTGGCCTCTGGGAGATGCTATGCAGTCCTTGGAGTGACAGATAAATAAGGAAGAAAAGGATAATAAATAATAAATAAAGATGGAGACTGGGGAAGGTAGAGGGAAGAGGCAGGAAAAGAGGAAGGACTTTTCTAATGAGAAAAGAACATACCATAATCCTTAAGTTAGTCTCCCACGTCCTTTGGTTTGGGGGTGAGGGTTGTGTTGTCAGTGAGCCCCGTGCTCCTGCACACCAGCGAGGGCTGGGCTGAGGCTTGGGTGCAGCAGCAGGATCAGACATGAGCAGGCAGGTACCATGGGCTTGGGCTGGCACCGCTCACAAAGTCTGCCTCTGGGGCTGGACCTGGCGTTGGGACTATCCCACCCCCTACCTTACCAAACCAGATCTGCTTAGCCTGGGGCTGGAAGAAACCCAATTCCATATTACTTGGGATGACTTATGAATCAGAATTTTAACACACAAGTCAGACCATGCCTGTCCCTCATTCTCTGTGTCCATGGCTTCCCCAGTTACTCAGCATACAATCCAAGGTCCTTACCATGCCCAGCTCCTGGCTACTTCTCTGCCCTCTGTTCCCACTTGGCCTCCTTGCTCTTTCTTTAAAACACCAAATGGGTTCCCTCTAAAGGCCTTTGCATTTACTGTTCCTTTTCTGAGGTTCCACTGCTCCAGATACATCCACGGCCTACCCCCTCCTTTCATTCGGGTCAGCTCAAAGTCACCACTTGGGGGACACCTTTCATGACCACCTTATCGAAGGCAGGCCCCCTTCATTTGCTCCCACTTACTTTGCTGTCCGTATCTCCATCACTCTGATCTTATCTGACCTGACAACTGTTACCTACTTGCTGCTTTATTTGGTTTTCGTCTGCCTCCCACTCTACACATGCCCCGTAATTGCAGAAATTTTGTTCACTGCTATATCATCAAAGTGCCTGGCACATAATAGGTGCTCAGGAAACAATTTTTGAGTAGGTGACAGAATGAAGGACTCCAACCCTCTCATTCATGTGAGGAACCCAGGACCCAGAGCAAAAAGAACGTGTTCAAGGTCACACTCACTCACCAGCTTGTGTGTGGCAGATTCTGAATTCACCCCACTTCTTCTGGATCCTGGATGGAGGCTTTAGTGCCACTGCACACGTGATCTGGGCAATGGCTCCCTCACCCCCACATGCATCCATGCACACACCCCAGGGTAGGCTCTGAAGGGAGGCTTAGCCACAGAGAGCTCGGTTCTCGAGGAAAGGCAGCCAGCTTGATTCCTGGCTGTACTTGAGTCTCTCTGTATGTCTTATTCCAAATAGATTATTAATCTGAATGTAAAGTTGCTTTAAGAATCCCAGTCAAGGTGATCACTATCTGGGGATGACCAGTCACGGACTATGTCCACAGAACAATAGTCCATTGGATTTGGCAGGAGTGGGGTTAGAGGCAAAAAGAATCCCTAACAACAAAGGACAATCAGAACTGAATGGGTTTCCAAGTCAAGGTGAAATATTATTAGAATCCTTCAGCCCGGCCAGTATAGTTCAGTGGTTGAGTATCAACCCATGAACCAGGAGGTGCCAGTTCGATTCCTGATCAGGGCACATGCCCAGGCAGTGAGTTCAATCTCCAGTCAGGGGTGTGCAGGAGGCAACTGATTGATGATGATATTTCTATCTCTCTATCCTTCTCCCTTCCTCTCTAAAAATCAATAAAAACATATTTTAAAAAAAGAACCCTGCAGAGTCAGGAGAAAGCCACAGCTATCAATTTATATAATATTCATTCAATCATTCAGCAAATATTGACTGGGTGCCTACTGGAGTATTTCAGGATATCTAAGAACAAGTAGGATGACCTGTGAGACCTCACAAGTCCGGGGAGACTAAATCTGTATGACTTAATCCTCAAAGGACTTCTTTGAAGAACAGTTTCTTCATTGGAGATGAGAAATTTCCAGTCTTCTTCCTCCTCAAGCTGTTCCAGCAACTCAGATAACAATGACACCCACATCGCAGAGTCATGGCTGCTGATGCTGACCACCTGGGTCGCCCATGTCTCATTTTGTCCTTCCCTCACCCCTAAAAATAAACAGTACTTCCTTGGACCCAGGCAGGGGTGGATCATTCTTAAAGATTCCCCAGCACAGTTAATTCCACAGCCTCTTTGTACATAGTCAGTTGACTACTACCAGCCCTTTTCATCAGAAAGTTCTTTCTGAAATCTGCCCTCAGACCTTGCTACTACACTTTTTTAAGTTCTTTTTTAAAGTTAGTCTCTGTCATCATAGATAATTCCCCAGATACCAGACCCCCTTTTGCACCATTTACTAAAGAATACATTTAAAAATCAGCCAGTCAACAAATCAATGCACTGGGCATCAATTATATGCAAAAATCAATTGTAGGCTTAGAGAGAGGTACAAAGAGAAAGCGCAAGAAAGAGTGGTGGGTCTGGAGACAGAGATTAAATTGGAAACACTCTTGACACTTGTCCCCATGAGGACAAATTTTCTTCCTCAAGTTGGGCTTATTGTCTGTGACATGGGGCAAGCAATTCTTGCTCCATCTATCACACTGGGTTGTTGTGAAACTCAATAAAAGATCTAATATAAGCAGGGGCTTTATAAACTGTAAAATTCCATAGAAATGTGAGTCAGATGCAATACAGTGTAGTGGAAAATCACTGAACTTCCAGCCAAAGGGCTGACAGGCCTGACTTCATCACTCACTTCCCCTGGGACTTTGCACAGGTCATCTAACCTGTTTCCTTCTCTGTAAAAATGACTGTTGTGCAAATGAAGACAGTGCACGTAGAAGCATTCATCGTTGGCTCCTGGTTTCTAGCAGATGCTTAGTGTGTACTCATTCATTCACTTGCAGCGGACAAGGAGAGAGCAGTGCAAGCAAACAGACCAAGAAGAGATATAGCAGCAGTGAACACCTTGGTCTGACCAGGCTTGAAGGACCAGCCTGAGGAGCAAGGAGAAAGGAGACTGGAGGGCCAGACTAAAGCCAGACGGTGAAGCAGGGAAGGTGCCAGACTAAGGATTCTGGACTTGAGAGAAGCATTGATGGACACTAAAAAGCCATTGATGATTTAGAGTAGGGTAATAATAGATGAAAAGTATTTCTGTTCTTCATGGAAATTGGCTCAAGAATGGGGAACATTTTGGAATTGTTGGGTCCTCAAATCCAGGGCTGGTCAGCTAACCTGCTGGAATGGAACACAGACTTCAGGGGGTCAAAGCCAGGCTACCTTCTCCTTTGACATAGCTAGAGCTCAGAGCAAAAACCCAGCTTTCTAGAACTTGGGCCTTGTATTAGTCGTATATAGCTAAATAACAAATTATTTCAACAAGTAGTGGATATGCCCTGGCCGGTTTGGCTCAGTGGATACAGCGTCGGCCTGCAGACTGAAAGGTCGCAGGTTTGATTCCAGTGAAGGGCATGTACCTTGGTTGTGGGCACATCCCCTGTGTGTGTCGGGGGGGGGGGGGGGGGGGCGCGTGGGGCCCAGCCCAGATGAAGCAGCTGATCAATGTTTCTCTCTCATTGATGTTTCTAGCTCTCTATCCCTCTCCCTTCTTCTCTGTAAAAAATCAATAAAATATATTTTTTTAAAAAAAAAGAAGTAGTGGATAAAAATAAACGTGTTATCTCAAAGTTTCTGAGCATGTCCTGGCTGGGTGGTTTAGACTCTGGGTCTCTCATGAAGTTGTACAAAATCTCAGTCCTTCCTACTGAGATCAGGCACTGGGTAGAACAAGAAGGCAGATGTGCCCATGTAGTCTCCTGCAAGAGACTACAGCTTATATCTATGCTGATCGTGTGCCAGGGGCTGTGCTAAACAACCTTCTTAGGGAGGTATATTACCACTAGACACACTTGACAGATGAGGAAACTGAGACACAGAGTAATTAAGTAACTAACTGGCTGCAGGTTACTCAAGTGGTAAGTAGAGAATCGAATCAGGATTCAAATGCAGTCATCTGACTTTGGAGGCCCTTCTCTTCTCCACCAGGCTGTGCAGGCACTCTGCCTTGGGGACCCAGGCATGAAAATTGCCCTTGATGATGACTATGGTCTCTGTAATGAGAAGAGGCTGGGGCTCCAACGGCATTTCTGGGATCACAAGAGGCTCCCTGCCTGGTGGAAACCAACCAGACTTCACTTACCCTGGACCCACTTCTTCCTTCTGCACTCCTCCCCCCAGGACCTTTGTGGAGTTGGTCCCTAAAACACTGGTGGAGAAAAATCTGTTTCAACCAAGTTCTCAGCAGTATTTTCAGGCTAGCCCTGGGCAGGTGGGGGGGAGAGAAGGGAGGAGTACTTCTTGGCCAGGACCCTTCACACCACCCACTCCAGGCGGGGAATTAAAATAAAAAGAAAGATAGAGAGGGAGAAGGCTAAGCTTTCCCCAAACACTGAGCAAGCCTGAAAATCCTGAGGACTGGAGCCCAACAAGTTGCAACTCACCAAGAGTTCTTCCCTCCAGCCACACCAACTAATTATAAGGAAAGGTTGAAAGGAAAGTTTCAAGCTTTCGTGACAGTGCAGTTTTATCTTTTACTCTCCCTTTTCTCTCCTCCTCCACTTTTCCATCCCCATTCTATCTTTCTCCTTCTCTGTTCCAGACTCACGTGCTGGAAGAACTTTCCTGGGGTCATAGAATGGAATCACTGCCTTTCTACACAAAAATCACTGCTCACCTGCCAGCATCCTCCAGAAAATGGTTAACAAATGAACTGGACTTCTCTCTCTCTCAAGACAGCCTTTAAAAGTTATATTTATTTCTTCTTTACAAGTAATACATGGGTAAGGTACAAAGAAGACACTTAAGATCTAGCAGAGATAACACACTATCAACATTTTGATGTGCAGAAAACCCTATACATTCCCTACAATTATCTCTCTCAAAATCATGAATCTCCAAATTTAAGAATATGGAAATGTTAGGGGCAACTCCCATAGCCTTTACAAAGAGATTCTTACCTCAATATTTAATGTACATCATCATAGGCTTAAAAAAGGGTTGTCCTAATTTAAGGCTGAAGATGGATAAAGTGCCACCCATTTTACAGGTGAGGAAACTGAGGCCAAATAGATATATCAGTTTGTCTGTGGCCCTCAGCTGAATAGGAGTCAAAAAATGTGGCAGGAGAAAGAACCAAGATGGCGGCATAGGTTAACGCCGGAGATTGCTGCCTCGAACAACCACTTCAGAGATACAACTAAAGGACGGAACGGACATCATCCGGAACCACAGGAAGGCTGGCTGAGTGGAAATTCTATAACTAGGAGGAAAGAGAATATCATACCCAGACTCAGAGGAGCCGCAGAGCTGAAGTGAAATACTAAGGTGCGGAGTGCGCACAGAGCTGGGCTGGCAGCAGAGGGCGTGGTTGTTGTTTTCAATCAGGAGGGGGCTTCAGACTCTGAGCTCCAGATCCGGGCGAGTCTCTAG
>NW_006290306.1:449445-453320 GCF_000327345.1 Myotis davidii | reverse complement strand
GAGACAAAGAAGGGAATGGACTGACTATTCTAGGGGGGGAAAGGGGTGTGGGAGATGCGGGAAGAGACTGGACAAAAATCGTGCACCTATGGATGAGGACAGTGGGTGGGGAGTGAGGGCGGAGGGTGGGGCAGGAACTGGGAGGAGGGGAGTTATGGGGGGAAAAAGAGGAACAAATGTAATAATCTGAACAATAAAGGTTTAATAATAATAAAAAATGTGACAAAGGGGTGCTTTGGCGGGGTCTGCAGAGAACTGGTCGGCAGAGAACTTGACCAGGATTAAGCAGTGTTAAGTGCAGGGCAGGCCTGAGGAAGCAGGCTGGTCCCAGGTTTCCAACTCTGTCAAGCTCTCGCCATTTGCCTGGGTAGGTCACACACTGGTGCCTGCATTGGCCAGGAAGTTGGAGGCACAAGGAAGCCAGCAGAAATCCTGTCCTCCCTCTTACACTAACGGGTTGAGTGTCCAGCTCGACCAAACCCAAGTTTTCCAGGATCTGCAGCCAGGTGTATTTTCTGGTTCTGGGCAAGGAGACACTGGTGGGGCTGAACAGCCTCCCCCTGGCCCAGGTGGCCCCTCACTGAGACAGGTGTGTGCTCCCAGGTATTAGAGCTGGGTCCAATGTATCCCCAGAGAAAATCTCCAAGGAGAGGAGCAGATGCTCACCCTGGATGTCGCAGGAACATTTGGTTCCAGTGTGCATCCCACCCAGGCAAAGGTGGAGAGCTCGCCAGAGCTGAAAACCCACCTTCTCACCCCTGCCCTGCACTTAACACTGCCTAATCCTGGTCAAGGCCTCTGACGACCAGCATCGAGCTGTGACAACTCCGCCTTGAACAAAAATATCCAGACACCCAGACTGGCATTGAGCTTACACCTCCATTCCAGGGCAACCAAAGAACTCTGGGCAATGCTTTGGAGTTTGTTGCAACCTGTAATGCTGGCCGACCCTCCCCTTCCTCCTCCAGGATTTAGCCTGGAGTTAAAAGGCCTAACTTGCCACACCCTTTGTACAGCCTGAAGCCAGCTGTGTGGAGTCTTCCACTGCTAGACCAGCCCCATGAGTGACTCATCCACTGCCAGATTTCCCAGAGACCTAGCCCAGGGCATGTTCTCACCCCACCCACAGAGCCTTCACTGGATGCCCCTCTCTCTTATACTGGAACCTCGAAGAGTTTATTTTTCCCCAACCATATCTAAGTTCTACAGCTTCTGTCTTCATATTTTATCTCCTCAGTGGCTCATCAAAGAGGAGTGTGATGAAAGCAATTGTAAATAATAATAAAAAGAAGTGAGAAAGATTTACATACCACTCTGCGAATCCTAGCTAGCTCATTATTCCAAATTAGAGGCCCAATGCATGAAATTCGTGCAAGAGTAGGCCTTCTTTCCCCCAGCTGCCAGCACCGGTTTCCCTCTGGCACCTGGGATCCAGGCTTCCCTCAGGTCACTGGCAGGAACCCGGTGCCTGGGTTTCCCTCACAGCCCGGGCTTCATCCGGAAGGTCATCCGGAAGGATGTCCAGAAGGATGTCTGGTCTAATTAGCATATTATGCTTTTATTATTATAGATGATCCACTGGGACCATTTACTTTAGAAGGTCAATCACTCAAATTTCAGGAGAGCCTTTAGAATTCTCCGAGATCTCCAAGTTCTTAGGGAATGTTTAGAAATGAAAAATTAATTTTGGAATCATTCAAAACACAAAAACACTAAGATGATCTCTGACCTAGATATTATTTCTTCCAAAGATACAGATACACTTTTAACACATATACCCACACTATTTGTTTTGGTACCCATGCCTCCTTCATGCAAACGTATACACATACCATCTCCACATAATCCCTGAAGATGCCTGGAATCACCCCAGGAAGAGTTGTTAGAGTTTGTAAATAAAGATAACAGAACACCCAGTTAAATTTAAATTTCAGATAAATGACAAATTTTAATATAAGTATGTCTCAAATACTGCATGAGATATACTAACTTTATTCATTGTTTATCTGAAATTACAACTTAACTAGCCATCTTGTATTTTTGCTGGCATCTCTAACTTTAAGGCATGTATCTCTAAGTCCCCCATGGAAGTACTCTCACCTAGCCCCACACAGACACTCTACCATGAACATGAACCTGGACCGACTGTAAATTTTTCTTATTTTTACATAGTCATCTGAAAATACCAAGGCTGAGGCTCTAGGGAGTGGAGGGTTCTTTGCAGGGCCTTTACAATTTGCCTTACTCCTGATCTCACTCAGGAATGTGTAGAGAGACAGGGGTGTCCAAATTCACGCAATGTCAAAGATCTGTGGTATCCCAGAAAGCCACTCACTCACTCATTCTAAATTTTCCCTCCACAACAGTGCTGGTTTGAGTTGAGAAAAGGCCGAAAGTATTGGCTCATGTAAAGAGTTTAATTCCCAGGTAGATGGGCTCTCTCTCCTAGTAGAGAAGAGCAAAGATCTCTCAAGCTCCTCTTGAGGCTCCTTGAAATATCTCCATCAGGGCCTTTCTGTTGCTGGGCCCGTGTGGACAAGGCTCCCTTATGCTTTTGATTTAGCCTGAAATGAGCTCTGCCCAAGACTCAGGTATCTAGCTGGCAGCTTGACTGTGTGTCTGGGAGAGTGAAGGAAAGAGGCATTCTCCCTAGGTTTCCAAAGTTGACTTGCTTCAGAGACACATACTACCAGCCTTTCTCTGAGCTTCTATTTCCAGGTTGGTAGAATGGGTTCACTTAGCTAGCCAGATATTGTCAGAAGAACCAAAGAGATGATGTCTGTGAATTTATAAATTTTCAGAAGGATAGGGTCAAGATCTGAAACATAGGCATCTTTCAAGGGTAAGATATGTTTTAAAGCTTTCAAAAAATAAGGAAATCTTACCTTTTGTGACAGCATGGATGGACCTGGAGATTATCATGCTAAGTGAAATAAGCCAGTCAGAGAAAGACAAATACCATACGATCTCACTTATGTGGACTCTAATGAACAAAATAAACTGACAAGCAAAATAGAATCATGGATACATGCAACAGACTGATAGAGGTCAGAGGGGAGAGGCGAGGTGGGGACTGGATGAAAGAAGATAAAGGGATTAGCCAAAGAATACACATGCATAGACCACAGACACAGACAACAGTGTGGTGAGGGCCAGAGCAAAGGGCCGGGGGGGGAGGGGTGGTGATGGGGTCATCTGTAATAGTGTCAACAATAAAAATAAAGAAAAATACTCAATTATTATATTAATTAATAAATAAGTTTCTCAACCTTCAAAAAAAGAGAGAGAGATTTTATTTTTCCAGGATCCCTCCCCTAAGAAGCTCAGAATCTTTAGGATGCAGATAAAAGATCTACAGTTTCCTGGAACACAAATAATTGGGGGGGCGGGGGGAGCTACAAGACTCCCAAAGGGAATAAAGAGAATCATGGGACGAAAAATTCAAACTTCATCAAGAGGACCAGGGTTTGACACCTCAGGAGTTTCCTAAGAGTAAAAGATTTCTGTGTGAAAATTGACATAATAGTCAATACTTACCATGCAGCATCTTGCAAAGTTGGCATTCAATCCCAACACTCTTCAAGACTGGAGAAGAACAAAATCTCAGACACATGCCGAAGCAATTTCTTCTCTGATACAGCTCCTAGGGCATTGGAAACTAAAGAGAAAATAAACAAATGGGACTACATCAAAATAAAAAGCTTCTGCACAACAAAAGAAACCACCAACAAAACAACAAGAAAGCCCACTGCATGGGAGAACATATTTGCAAATGTTATCACCGATAAGGGTTTAATCTCTAACATTTACAGGGAAGTCATACAATTTAACCAAAGGAAGATAAACAACCCAATCAAAAAATAGACAACAGACCT
>NW_006290306.1:434312-449206 GCF_000327345.1 Myotis davidii | reverse complement strand
GAAAAGATGAAAAAAGTGTTATTTAAATTTTTAGGAATTTACTTGCATTGCTAGAAATTTTTGAAACTAAAAAAATTACCCAAAATTCACCTCTTGATACTCCTAGAAGATAGAATAAAAACATTTTTATTTACTTTTAAATTTGCTTTTTATTCCTCTTAAAAACCCTGAGATCAACCGAAGGACTTATATGCATGCATATAAGCATAGCCAATGGACACAAGACACTGGGGGGTGGGGGGTGGGGGAATGTCAAGGGGGGTGGGAGGGAAAGGAGACATATGTAATACTCTTTGTAATACTTTAGCAATAAAACAAAATTTTTAAAAAAAAAAAGACTGGAGAAGAAGAAGACTTCAGGGATAGCCTAGGACCACCCAAATTTAAATATGCAAGAAGATGTTTTAATAAAAGCTCTCTGGTTTGCAAAGAACAGAAACCCTCTCTAACTAGTTCAAGGGAAGATAGGGGTTATTAAAAGGGTATCAGGAATGTCATGGAATTGTGGGGTAATTATCATGGGATCTTGGAACAAGCAAACCAGCCAGCCTTGGTGGTTCAAGGCTATTCACTCATCTCTAGCTTATTGGTTCACTTGCTACTGAATATGCGTTCATCTTGTTGTCTCAATAGCCCAGCCTCCTAAGATTTTTCAGCAACCACTATCACCACCAAATGGTTCTTCCTTCTGTGGTTCATTCACATTTATAAACTGGTAATGGAAAGAGACTTGACTTTAGGTGGTGAACACACAATACAGTATACAGATGGTGTAATATAAAATTGTACACTTGAAACATGTAATTTTATTAACCAATGTCACCCTAATAAATCCAATAAATTTTTTTAAAAGAAAGATAATCTAATGGGCTCAGGTTTACCCATGAGGGAGCCCTGATGGTGTCAGGTATCCTACTCTGAGCCAGTCACTGTGATGAGGCAGGGAGGGTTCAAGCCTCGTTACCCATGAGCAGAATCGGGACAATCAGTATTACACTTGGTACAGAAGGGGAAAAGAAATACATTGAGAAGGGAAGGAAAAGGTACCTTTAACAAAGGAAACACTCTTCACTATCCACAATGAGTATGAAGAATGAGAACTTCGGGTCAAAAATCCATCCATGTAATGGGCGAATGCTAAGAATTTTACATATTTTACCCTGTTTAGAATTCCCATAAGCCCTGCACAGTAGGCTAAATTATCTCCGTTTTACAGGTAAGGAAAACTGAAGCTCAGAGTATTCAGCTGATTGGTGGAAACACTGTGGTCCAACTTAGGTCTGTCCTGTGACTCCTAACTAGTGTGTTTTCAGATTCAATGAGCCACCAAACAAGGTTTTCCCTCTGCACATTGAGTCAAATGAAATTCTGACAATAAAAGGCGATCTACTCTCAAAAATCACCCTAAATGGGGAAGAATGGGAAGGGAGAGGACGGACAGGAAGGGGGGGGTAGAGGGGGGGAGGATGGATTTGCATTTCCTGAGTAAACAGGAAGGATGAAATGGTAGAAAGGTAGAAAATGTTTGGCCTGTCTGAGGACCCTGGGAGGAAGGCAGGGGGTAGCAGAGAAAAATGAAATCCAAGGCCATAGAAAAGAATTCACTTTAAAGAAGTGATTTTTTTGTTGCTGTTCTTTGTTCTTGTACCAGAAGTGGCTATAAAAGAAAATCCCTGCCGTTGCTGCAGCAACAGGCAGAACCAAAGCCTTGCAAGGCCTTTGCCAGGTCAAGAGCTTTTCTTATTGCCCCTACCCCCAACATTGCCATTGTCAGAGGAAGGACAGAGGCTTGCCAAGACATACCACTCAGGAGATGTGGCAGAAACCCAGACCTCATTTGAAATAGAAAGGAAGGCATGGGGGAAGGGGGGGGGAGGGGGATGGGGTATTTTGGGGTACTGTGAGCTTTGCCCAATTATACCTGAAGACAGTGACAGAAGTTGAGACCAAAATCAAGTCCTAAAGCTAATCTGCAGAGAAAGTAGGAGGACAGGGAACAGAGAGAAATGGTTAAAGAGAAAAAACACACACAGACCCAGAAACAGATACATACACACACTCACACAGCAACAGAGAAACAGAGACCAGAGCGAGAGGACGGCCGCGGTGTTTATTCTCGTGAAAGGCATCTGGATTTCTCTGTGAGATCCTGACTTGGGTCTTCTCCTCATTTTCCGGCTGGACTGAGTGGTGAAATGCCTGGCATGAGAGGTGCTGTGAGTCAGCTGCAGACTCAAACTCAGTCCCTCTGGCCCTCTGCTCTGCACTTTGCCAGACCACACAGCCTCCCTCCCCCTTCCTGCCAAGCTTGCTCACCATCCAGGTAACACACTTCAAAGACTTGGGGGTGAGCTGGGATGGGATGGGCCAGCCTCAGGATGGAACCAGATTCCACTCCCAACCCAAACACTCCTTGTCAATTTTTTCTTGAATGTCTTCCCCTCTTCTCACATCCCTGACACTTTTAGTAACCCCTGGAAGTTAGAACTGGAAAACCCAATTTTTCACTGGGGCTGTCAGTCCCTTCTGCACTGCAGGTCTGTACAGCTTTATTACTCTGGGGTTGACCAGATGTCAGCCAATGCTGAAGCACAGCCTGGCAATAACAGAGTTTGTATGTTCTTCTCTGGACTTGGTCATACTCCTGAGAGCACTCAGAAAGACCAGAAACCACAGGACATCCATCAAGGTGTGTGTATTATAGGGATGCCCTAGGTGTGGGTCCTACGGTCCTTAGTTTCGTTGCCTACATCTCTTCAGACATGGCCTTTGGCCATTTTCTACCAACCATATGTGTCTTTTCTCCCATAGAAAACTGTAAAGTTCTCTGCAATCATCAAACACACTCCTCTTTGTGGCCCTAATAACTCAAAGGGAAGGACAATGCCTAGTGCTGAAGTTCTGTCATTCAATGTCTGCTGACTTGAGTTCACTTGCTGGTAGCCTCCTCTGACTTCTTCAAAACACTGCAGAACTTGAGAAGAATAAAAACAACCTAATGTTTCTTCCTCTCTTAAGTCCTTTCTCTCTTACCTGTCAGTTCTATTCGTGTTTCTTCCTTTCAAGTCCTTTCTCTCTTGACAATTGGGTCTATCCATGAGTCCAAGGACTCAGAGTCCTATTATTTCACTGGTGAGGAACCTGTGACAAGAATGGCATCAACCTGTCAAGCATCACGGTAGACAAAATCCTAAGATGATCCATGCTGGTGAGGTCTGTAATTTGCTTTTAACCACTAGTATATGGCAAAGGTGATAGAATATCATTCCTGTGATTATGTTACCTTATACGGAAAAGGTGAAGGGATTTTTGAAGACATAATTAGTTTGAAGTTGACTTTGAGTCAATCAAAGGTAAATGACCCTGGGTGGTCCTAACCTTATCAGGTGAGCTGTTTTTTAAAAGATCTAGGTGCTCCCTGAAGGTAGAGATACTTTTGGTGTGGGTAGAGGGGCTTGGTTTCTGGGTAGAAGGCAGCCACCTCCTCTTTCCTAGGAGTCCTCTCTCCCATCCAGTCCATTCCAGCTGTTTCAAATACTCATTTCTCTCCACACAACCCAATTTCTTGCCACCACATGAGGACCAGCTCTTGACGTTTTTTTACCAAGATCAAATCAAATAGGTGCTCTCTATCCCTTCCCAGCACCAGTTCACTGCCTTCCTGAGAAACTGAGTATGGTTTCTGGCAATAACTTGAGTAACAGAGGTGATCTCTGCATAGTGCCTTCCCTCTGGGGTTTCATGGGTATAGACTCTATACTATAGAGCCGTGTGTTTGTGGGTGATCTCCAGATCTCTACCCCCCAGTCCTGCTCATCACAGACCTCCCGTATTCTCTGTGCTTGGGATAGCTTCTCCAGATGTCCAACTCCCCTGAGCCACCTCTCTTCAGTACTTTGTCTGCCTCAGTAATCTACCTCCCTCCCCATCCTCCCAGATGTCCAGACACTGGAAACTCATAGTCCTTTATCGCCTACTTTCCTCAAATATTCTTTATTGGTCACCAAATTCTTCCTTCATAACATGAAAGAAAATATCTATCTTCCTACTTATTATTTGGAAATGTTTGAGTGACTTTTCAGAGTGTGGTTAGAAAGAAGGTCCATAAACATAATAGTGTACCTGAAACTGAAGAGTTATGTTTTTATTATATATTGAAATGTCATCCGTGGAAATGGAGGAAGTGGAGAGAGCTATGTATATGGGGCAGGATGGCCTTGAAGTAATGGTTATTCAGGCTGAAGGGTGGGCATATAGGAGGTTAGACACTATTCTACCTACTTTTATATATGCTTGAGACTCTTCTCCACAATACAAATAAAAAAGGGTTTTTAAATAAAATTAAATATCCAGTTAAATCTTTTTAAAAGAAGAATAAGAAAAGAGAGGGGAAAAAAGGGTCAGATGAGGGTGAGCCAAAGCTGTTTTCACCATCACAAAAGGTAACAATAGGCTGAAAGTAAATGCTATTGCCCCTCCTGAACCCATGTTTCTCCCCAGTCCCCCCCCCGGGCCTACATCCTTCCTGTGTTTTGCCAGGGGCTGCGTGTATGTGTGACATCTGTTCTCCAGCTGTGAGAAAATAGCTAAGTAGACGGATAGATACATACATACATAAATGATGCCGTCAATCATTAAATTATGAGTGTGTTTCTGTTTGCAGCCATTTCTTTTTAGCCAATAACAATTCATCTCTGGGTCCCTAGAATACAGAGCATTGTCTCCCTACATTTCACACTCTGATTCCTGCACAAGTCCAAGATCTATACTACTTGGGTCATGTTTTCAAACCAGGAGCTATACAATAAAGGTAGTCACATCTTTTGGGCCTGGACTGGAGGTCTATGGACAAGGGATTGTCATACCAGATGAAAGAGGCATGCGTCACACTTCTCTGAGGACCTAATAAAATCCTGATATCTTTCCAGATCTGTGGCTCCTCATTTAGACTTGGGCTTTCAACCTCTAGAGCAGCGGTTCTCAACCTGTGGGTCACCAACCTGTGGGTCGCAACCCCTTTGGGGGTCAAACGACCCTTTCACAGGGGTTGCCTAAGACCATCGGGAAACACATATATAACTACATATTGCTTTTGTGATTAATCACTATGCTTTAATTATGTTCAATTTGTAACAATGAAAATACATCCTGCATATCAGATATTTACATGACGATTCATAACAGTAGCAAAATTACAGTTATGAGGTAACATTGCAAATAATTTTATGGTTGGGGGTCACCACAACATGAGGAACTGTATTACAGGGTCGCGGCATTAGGAAGGTTGAGAACCACTGCTCTAGAGCAATATTGATCTCACTGGTTTCTTCCCAGACTCTCAGAGTAGAATTGGATCCCATTCACTCCAAAGTCCCAGCACTGGCCAAGCCCCAGAAATGCTCAGAGCGCGCTTCCACCCCTACCCCACCCCCCAACCGCTTTGCCATCTGGTTGGGTTTCTAACTGGTTGCGGAAAGCAGGTGATTAGGGAGGATGTAATAATTATCAACAAAGGAAATTAAATGTGTTTGGTTTTATTGCTTTTGCCTTTAAATATTTTGGCAATCTAGAGAAGATAACTAGATTGAGAGAGGAGAGAAGCTGGCTACTGAGAAAGCAAAAAGAAAAAATGGAAAGGAGAAAGGAGGAAAGTAACAGACTTTGTTCATTTATGGAGTGTCTGCTGTGTGCCCACTGCTGTTCTAGGCACTGGGCAAGACAATGTGCTCACAACACGAAATCATTTGCTCTCATGGCTTTCTCTATACATAAACAGGTCTGCAAAGACAATGGAATAGAGACCTGAACATTCTGGCTATATATGGTAAATACCCCATTTAAAGGTAGTTGAAGAAGGTATTGTGAATAATAATAGCTACCACTTGAGTGTTTTCAGATTGAATTGTGTGTTCCCTCCCAAAATTCATAGGTTGAAGTCCTAACCACCAGGATGTGACCTTATATGAAAATAGGGTCATTGCAGATTAATTAGTTAAAATGAAGTCATACTGGAGTGAAGTGTACCTTGAATCCAGTATGACTGGCACCCTTACAAAAAAGGGAAAAATTGGAGACAGACACACTCAGGGAGAATGCCATGTGAAGACTGGAGTTATGCTGCCACAGCCCAGGGAGCTACCAGAAGCTGGGAGAGAGGCCTGGAACAGATCCTTCTCTAGAGCTTGCCAACACCGTGAGCTCAGGTTTTTTGCTTCCCAAACTATGAAACAATAAATTTCTGTTGTTTAAGCCTCTCAGTTTGTGGTTCTTTGTTATAGCAGCCTTAGCATAGTAATACACTATGTACTAGGTGGTGTGCTAAGTGATTTACATAAATTATCTCATTAAACTCTCACAAAACCCATTGAAAAGTACCACAGCCCAAGTTACAGAAGAATAAATTGAACCCAAGGCAGGTTAAGTCACTTGCTCAAGGTTGAGCTGCTTCAGTGGAAAAGAACAGTGCTACTCAAAGCTTGGGACTCAGGGACACCTGCCCTCCAAACCCAATCTGCCCTCATTGGGTAAATCCTACATCTCTCTCCACTCAGGGGTTTAAATCTTTCAAAGGTTGTGTCTTTGGTTGGCTTATGGTTAAGATGCTTCCATTGTCTGCTTGGTGGTCAAATTGGTGCCCTTTCCTGTTAAGTTTACACAAGCAGCAAGACCAGTGAGTTGTGCTGTTTATGCTGCACATAGTATCTAACTCCTACCTCCTCCTTTACCAAAAAATTGGTAGCCAACTCTCCTGGCCTCATGCCATCTCTGCATGCAACCTCGAATATACTCCCCAAACACACAAACGAACACACCCATACACAATCACACATACATACAGACACCAGCCATATGGTGCAGATTGTTCATGTTATTTGTTCGTTAATTTGTGGTTTTCTCCAAGGCTTGTCATTCAGTTGGATGCAGGTTCCTGATCTGATCTCAGCCTTCTATCCAGCTCTAAAAGGTATTTTTCATTTTCAAAGGCATGAGAGCCAGGTGACAGCATTTTCATTGTTATTTGCTAATGGGCTAAAAAGCAGACATGGACTTGGTCCTGAGACAACATGCAGTTGCTGAGTGAAGGCTGGCTGACAGGATGCTATGTTACAAAAGTGAAGGTTTTGCAGTACTGTTTTGTTTTGCAAGTGACTTAAGGGGTTTTCATGGGTAATTTTGATTATCCTAAATTTTCATGTTTCTAGCTGACTTTAACCACTATATAAGCCATGACTCCACTGTAGTTTTGTAAAAAATAGTGGGAGAATTAAATTATCACGCAGAACATGAAACATGTGCATGCCAGCTCAAAGGACTCACACTGTAACAGTTAAGCCATAATTACAATGAGTAGTGATTTTTTTCCAGCAACACATCAACCAAACATCAATCAACACACTAGACTAATTATTGTCATTTTGCATTTTGTTGGATTTGTAGTTTTGATTGAATTTATTTACATATTTGGATTTTACACTGAGATAAGCTTACAGAGCTTATACCTTAATATGTTTGTAGATATTTAGGTTACACGCCAATTAATGTATTTTAAGTTCAACTATAGGAGTATATTGTAATTTAATTTTCTCTTAAGAGAGTCCACAAATATTTATTTGAGACGTAAATGGGTGACCAGACTAGTATATAAAGGGATAAAATAGAAACACATCACCATGGACATTACCACCAGTCAGAAGAATACAGAAATAGAAATAGGGGTTTAGGAAGATGTTGGGGTGATTAGGGGATGGTAAATATTTTTCACTCAAAAATAATTTAAGTCTTTTAAGAAGGAAAAGTGGAAATACGATACCAAAATGAGTAAGATCTTGGGTCTTTCAAGACTTTCAATGGAAGGGGAAGACAGGGCAACAATAGGCAAGATTGATTATGCACCAATGAGGTTCACATAGACTGCCTCATTCAAGGTTCACAACAATGCAGTGTGGTAGGCAATTCATCCCCCCATTTTATTGATGATACACAGAGGACTACGTGGTATAAATGTTGCTACCCAGCTAGATGCCCTCAGGGAAAAACACATCCAAAGTAGATCTGATTTCATCTGGGTCCTTAACTATGACTATCAGACTGAATAACTTGTGCAAAGACCTGGGGGCATGGAAAAGCAGGTTTCTCTAAAGAATGACACAAGTCATAGGTTGGCCCCTCTGAGAACATGGCCGTCAGCTGCTTTGAAGGGGTTCAAGCCCATCTCTGAACCCTGGTATTGGATAAAACCATGTCACGGGACCCATCCTTTCCACACATAGAAAAGCAGTGTTTCCTGATGGCTTGGAAATGAGGCTCAACTCTCTCAAACAGGGCCCCCACACACAGCGGTGCAGGTTGTGCCCTGCACAATAACAGCCTCCTCCGAGTGGCAATGTTCATGTAGCAGACACCATAGATACGTATGCTCATGATGACCATTTCCTGGAAAGACTAGTAGAGTTCCTTGTTCTAACAAAATCTGTATTTTATAACAATATTCTAACAAATAGAAGTAAAATATCTTGAGGGAAGGCCTCATTTCCTAATTCACACAAATTTGCCCCGTGGGCTAGTGGTGGTAAGCTAGCTCTTACCTCTTCTCCCTCTTGAACTGTAATGAAACCTAGATTCCAAGCACTGTGATTGTGCTTGGCTTTTTCACGGCTCAGATGCGTTCTAACAAACTTGCTTCAAGCGGCTAACACTTTCTCTTTTTTCCTATCCCATGTGATTCCATCTTTCCTACCTAGCCCATCTCTATCCCCCTAGATCTGGTTCTACCAACACTTCTTCTAATTCACAACAGATCACTTTTCCTGGTTCATCTTATTTTTCCAAAATTCAAACACAGCTCTGGGATTGTCCACTATAAGAAACCCCAGAATCCCATGGTCCCAAGAAGATAGGAGGCCTCCAACCAGAAACTACGTAGGGAGCCTCCCTTTTCTGCCATATCTCTCTGGAATGGCTCCAGAAGCCTCCTAAACATCAATTCTTAAAACGATTAACTTATATATTGCTCACAGAAATATAAATCACTCTGAGTCATACTTGGCTCCAGCTCCTTCAAAAGTCAGCCAGAGGGTCAATGCAGACTCTAATTAAATTGCCACCCATAGCAAATACCTCTACAAAATTAACTCTAAAGTAGCTCGTAGTTTCGCCCTCAAAAATGGTTCTCACTCTGTTCTATAAGAAACTTCATGGAAAACCTGGAAAAAGCATTGTGCAAAAAAGATACAAATCTATTTCAGGAATGTGGCTACCTCTGGGGTTGCGGGGGGAGGGAGGTGTGCAAAGCAGGGACGAGAGCAGGAAGTAGGCTGTTCTCTATACCACTGTATTTCTTTTGAACAAAATCTCAAATGAGAATGGTGAAATGTTAACATGTGTTGGATGTGTGTGGTGAGTAGAGGATATCTGTTATGTCATCTCCTGCTCTTTGAATGTTTGAAATATTCCATAATTTACATTTTAAAATGTAAAAAGGACATTTTTATGCACTTTGACAAAGACTATATCCTAATTATTCATGAGAGAAGCTTTAGGGCATTCTATGAACCCAAAGTGATCATGTTCTGTCCTCCTAGATCTGGATCTACCAGAACCTGGTGGACCTGGACTATGAGGTAAAGTGACCATGAATAACGCCTCTGGTGAGCCTTGGAGGCAAAGGGCAGTGCCGAGGCTGGGCAGCACACAGTGGGCCCACAGGGTAGGTGCGGCCCTCCGTCCCAGCTTTTGCTTCCCACATCCCACCGGGTTGTTAAAGACTTCCACCAGTCTCAGCCTCTAGCCTTCTGGAGAGGAGGCGTGCATTCAATGATGTATCCATTCTGCCACCTAGCCTTCATCCAGGTCATTACAACAAAGCCGCCTCAAACTGCTCTTCTCCCAATCTTGCTGAATTTCCCTTGTCTGGGAGGGCCCCGAGAGGCTAGGTATTTTATTTCTTGAAGGTCACCACACTTTGGTTCTGGGCCAGGATGAGGCGGCAGCATTAGTAGGCCTGCTGTGCGTTGGACTGGGAAAGAAACCGATTCCATCACATAAGATCTTTAAAACAACAATTACTCACTGTGGAAAAGGGTGGGCAAATCTGCCTGAAAGAGTGGTGAGAGCAAGGAAGACAAGAGAGAATGAAGACAAGGCCCTTAGCAGACATTTTTCCTTTCCAACCAGAGAAGCCCAAGATATGTTATGTACTATTAGAAGTCCAGCATTCCCAATCCAAGCTATCAGGCATCACCCTTGCCTCAAAAATGACCAGAGGAAAGGACTCACACTTTATAGAACAGAAGTGCTATGCACCCTTTGAAAGTAGTACATGTAAAAGCACAAATCTTTTACTTGGTTGCATGTGTTGGAGTTTGGTTTTGATACCCAGTTAATTTTTTAAAGGAATGGGGAGGGGTGATCTCTGAGGAACAGCCACAAGTGGATGATATTTAACTTCTTCCTTCTCCAAGAAAGATGTGGTTGAAAGCCATCAAAACTCGAATATGCCAGAGTCCGGAAGCAGAGAGTTGAGAAGCAACTGGCCGTGGGGGGGGGGCGGGGGTGGAGGGAACCATGCCCCTGACATGTGCGTCTGGCAGGAATAAATGAGCCCCTCCCAATGAAGTTCATCGGTGCAAACTATTTTTTCCACAATCAATCTTCTGAAGGTGATTGTGAGCAGATCTAGGTCTTCAGAATGGAGGGCAAGGGGAATGAAATCAAGAAAGGCTCGTGGCATTCCCCAAACCCAACTTCCCATAACAGAATCTCCCATTCCACTGTCATCCATTAATTATGCACTTGTAAAAGCAAACCTATCTGACCAGTATCCCACCTTTGGACAAAATTACTTTAGACAATCCCAGGCTACTGCAATTTCTTTCTCATGCCCTCCCAGGGAGCCTACCTGAGGGTCCCCTGGACAGCAGCTCATGTCCCATCAGCTCTCACCCCTCATGATTAAGCCCACATCAAAGTCTGGACACAGCGTGGGCACTTAACATTTACATTTCTGCAGGGTCCCCTCTCTCCATGGCCCCCTCTGCCGCCCTACCCCAAGGTCCTGCCGCAACCCTTCTGTCTCCCTATCCTTGTCGTCTTCTCTATGAATCATCCCCTCTTCCTTTCACCTGTCCTCACACATTTTATTTTCCAGCCACTGGAAGTTGGCTAGACAAAAAGACATGTCACTAGAGGCCGTCTCTCTCAGAACAGAGGGTGGTTGGAACCAGGCAACTCATGTTTCTCTGGAAGGAGCACCACAATTTCCCCATTCATCTTAAATGCTACCAGTGTGCCTGGGGTCGGCTTCGCTGCCGAGTGGGTGCAGAAATAGGAGCAGGGGGTGGAACACACAGCACACTGTTCGGCCGCTGTTCTAGTCTGAACTTGACACAAAAAAGAAAATAACACATGACCACCCTCACTCCTCAAATATTTCAACCAAATTTTTCCCTCCTAACTTACCAAGCGCCCAGACAGAGGGGAGAAGAAATGATGAAGAGCCTCCCTGGTTTTCTTTTTCTTTTCTTTTCCTTTTTTCTCTCCTTTTTTGTTTTTTTTTAATCATTACACATAGACCCTCCTCTTCTCCCAGCCAGCATCTAAAACCCCTCTGGCAGTACAAGCAAAAGCAGGACTTTAAACTTTAGCCTCATTTTTTAAGCTGTGCCTTTAGGCAAGTAGATAGTGAGAAGAGAGATCAGAATCTGGGAGTGTTAACAGCCTAGAGAGAGTTGCTCCTGACCCAAACCAGCAAGAAAAATATTTTCTTAAAAGCAGTCCTGCAGAAAGAATTCTTATCATAGATCAGAGTGCAGTCTAGTGGCAAACTTCATGAAATGCAGCCCCTTCCAAAGGAACAAGGGAAATGTAAGAAGCAGCACTCCCACCCCAGTTTCTCCCAAATGGGGCTGCAAAGACGGGTCATTTCCTTTGACCTGGCAGTGAGGGCCATACCCTGTCCATGTTAATTTCAGAAAAAAATAAATAAATTGCCACGTTCCTTCTTTGAAGACGTTAGCTTTCTTTCATTTTGCGAAGGAGAGAAGGAGTCCACGGTGTGTGAATAGACTATCTGGTGTTTCAAATGGGATAATAATGTTCCTGGTCAGAATCTCTTCAGAGTAAGTCCTGTGGCCTGTCAGCTCATATTGTTGGGACATTCATGTGTGTGCTAATTAACCTGAGAACAGGGTGTCTTTCTGGACTGTCCCCATCCCCTCCAAAGATGAGGCCCTGCTCAATAGAAGTGCCCCTTTAAAAAGAGGTGGAGAGAAAGCATTATTCCAATCTGCCTTCCATCTAAAAATCCCACCCAGGACACTTTAGATGGCCAGGCAAGATTTTCAGACTGAGCATTTCCTCCAAGCGCCCATCTCTATAACTCACTGCTGTGGTCTGACTGCCCTTGCAGGTGCACACAACACACACACTCACACACACACACACACACACACCTTCCCTGGGCCAACAATGTAGCAGAAGGAAAGTGGACATGTCTTGCTTGACCATATGGCCAAAGACAGTCACTCCACCAACAACAGAAACTCTTGATTAAATTCCCCTTCCCCAGGCTTTTAGGGGAGAAATCCAGTTTTTCTTCTTTTTCTTTCTTTTTAATTCAGGTCACCACCCATCACTGGCCATCCTATATTAATAACCCCAACACACACATACACACAGACACACACACACACACACACACACATCTTACATGGTAACTTAGACACCAGCAAACTTAGACACTAGCAGACAGCCATACCAGGCCGCAGGCTGACGCTCTATCCACCAAGCCAAACCAGTCAGGGCTAAAGTTTTTCATGTATACTTGCAAACTGGGGGAAAGTATTGTATAAGGCCACATTTTCTGCAAACCGGTTAGGCAACAGCTCCGATGCCTGAGTCACCCCCACACACACACATACCTCCTCCTCCCTCACACAGCCCCTGCCTGGTCCCCGGTGCCCCTTTCTTACATTCCGAGGGGGAGGAGGGTGCTGTTCGTGCAGCGAAGGGGAGCCCCTGTGTGTCTCGAAGGCCTCTCCCCACCCCCACTCCGTGTGAGTTCGCACTGCAAAGCTCTTTGGCATCCTTGCCTGGGTTGGGTGTTGGGGAGCTCAAATTGCAGCTACAAACTGGCTGGCAGCCAGGGCCGTGTGTTTAAAAGCGCCTGCTCCACCGGAGTCGGTAGTCTCTTTGGAAACTTCTGCGGGGGTAAAAGAGCTAGGAAAAGCTGCAAAGCGGTTTGGGGTTTTTCCTCTTTTTTGCTCCTTCTAATTTCCCTCTCCTCCGTTTGCACCCTTCTCCGGGATTCGCGCCGAACCTGCGAATTTCGAAGAGGTGGTTGCAGAGTGGGAGAAAAGAGGGGTTAGGGTTGGGTTTTTTTTCTTTCTTTCTTTCTTTCTTGATTTCAATATTTTCCCCTGCCCTTGCAGCTGCAGCCGCCACCTTCTACCTGTTCCGGGGCAGCCGCGCGCCGCTAGCAGCTGCGGTGTACTTTAGATTTTAAACAACATTTTTTAAGACAAACCTCTTTTTCTCCACTCCACCCCTCTCCTCCACAGCCTCCGAGCTCTTTATTCCGGTGGTTGCTTTGGGGCGAACAATTTTTGGCTTTTCCCCCTGCAGTTCTGACCAGGTCGGGCTTGGGGGCTGTTAGTCCTGTGCGTGCACCTGGCGCTGCTCTTTTGCCCTCAACCTGTTGCGAGTCTTGAATCCCTGTGATCGGGACTTGCTTGCAGGCACCCCAGCCCTCTAACTCTCCCCACATTTTGCAATTGTCTGGGGGAGGGCGCCTGCTCTACCTGCCAGAATTTTTTTTCAATTTCCTCGGCGCCCGCCTAGCCCCTTTCTCCCCGCACTCTCGCTCTGCTGCCCCGCCCCAAGGTAAAGGGAGACTTGAAGATGGTGCTCACCGCAGTCCTACTGCTGTTGGCCGCTTTTGCGGGGCCGGCCCAGGGCCTGGGCTCCTTCGTGCACTGCGAGCCCTGCGATGAGAAAGCCCTCTCCATGTGCCCCCCCAGCCCCCTGGGCTGCGAGCTGGTCAAGGAGCCGGGCTGCGGCTGCTGCATGACTTGCGCCCTGGCCGAGGGGCAGTCGTGCGGCGTCTACACTGAGCGATGCGCCCAGGGGCTGCGCTGCCTCCCGCGGCAGGACGAGGAGAAACCCCTGCACGCCCTGCTGCACGGCCGCGGGGTTTGCCTGAACGAAAAGACCTACCGCGAGCAAGTCAAGATCGGTGAGCGCGCTCAGTGTGCCAGCCAGTTACACGGCGCACGAGCGGGGACAGGGGACGGGCCGCCCACGCGCGCTTTGCCCAGAAAGTGGCTTAGAGCCGGGGCGCAGCCCGGGAGGAGGGCAGAGGCTGGGGAGGGGGGGTCTTTGCACCTAGGAATTGGAGTCCTGACTGATCCAGCTATCCCAGGCTGCTGTCCATCCCCGCCTCAGGCGGTCTTCGCTCTTGCTCCACACCCTGCCCCCACCCTACTCCACTCCACCCCACTCCCTCGCCTGAATACTGACTCTGAGGTCCAAATACTGTCTCAAGGTCCAAATCCCCAGGTACTCAGTCTCCAGTCTGAACGGGTACATTATCAACTCCCTCCTCCACCACCTGCTAGCCACCCAACACGTTCTGGTTTGTTGGTGTGTCTTTTCTGAACTTGAAAAAAAAAATCTCTTCGTTAAAATATTGCCTTAACTGAGAACCTGGAAAGAGAGGCGTTCTGTGCTCATTCTACCTTTGTCCTTCTCTCAGCCCCTACCCCCCTACCAGTCCTTTCTGACGTGTCTTTCCTTCTACCCCGACACACACGCACACGCACGAGTGCGCGCGCGCGCACACACACACACACACACACACACACACATACACACACGCTCGCACGCACCGTTTGTGGTTA
>NW_006290306.1:433920-434242 GCF_000327345.1 Myotis davidii | reverse complement strand
CTTTTTCTTTCTTTTTAATTCAGGTCACCACCCATCACTGGCCATCCTATATTAATAACCCCAACACACACATACACACAGACACACACACACACACACACACACATCTTACATGGTAACTTAGACACCAGCAAACTTAGACACTAGCAGACAGCCATTTACCAAAGCTTGGGAAGAATTTCTTGGGCACCGTATATATCCAGTTAGCTAATAAAATAAAAAAAAAATACTTTTCCGGCCTGGGTCTGGGCTAGTTAAGGGGCAGGAGGGGAGGGGAGACTGAATTACTCCTCATTGTGTCCACCTTGCACAGAAGAACTCT
>NW_006290306.1:430782-432102 GCF_000327345.1 Myotis davidii | reverse complement strand
AACGGGGTGGTGTTGCTGTGCTGGATGTTCGTCCCGGAATCTAATTACTTTTCCCCGCCCCAATTCAGATTTACCTGGGACGAAAGGTGGAGTCGGGGGGCCAGAGGGGATGTGAAATTTAGAACTCACAACTCCCCTGTCAGTACTAATCCCCTCCTCCCCATCTCACAAACTTGATCACAAGTGGATGTGGTGTAAATATAGGAGGGGCCCTGGAATCACTGAATGCCAAATGAGGGGGGCGGAGACTGGAACGGTCACGCCCCGTTGGCTCCCCTCCGCCTCCAAGTAACCCCGCCCCCGGACTGCCCTGCCCCCAAGTTCTTCGCGCCCGGAGTCTAGGATTTAAAAGGTTGACTAAGCTACTTGTTTAATGAGAACAGTTCTGCTCCCTTGAGATCCGAGTTTCTTTATGGAAAGAGCTACCTGATCTTAAGGGTTTTTTTAATATTTTAATGAACTGTACACAAAAATCTGCATTCTGAGACGTCACACTGGTCATTGATTCTCTCCCAAAGGGGTTAAGATTTGGCTAAATAACGCTTATTCTACGTCGTTACTTCCTGGGACAGTGGCCTTCTCCCCTCCCATCCCCTCCCACTATGAGCACCCCAACATGAGTTTTCTTAAACTGCAAATACAGACACTGTCATATCGGAAAGAAGTGCGCCGGTGCTCGGGGAGAGGCGGGAGAGTTTTCCTAGGTTCAGCCTACATCTTCCAAAACCCTGCAGGCTTTGCGTTACAGGCAGCCGCCTCTCCAGCGTGGCAAGAGGTAGTCTCACTCCGTACAGCTGCCTGCGAAAAAGAGACGGAAGGCAACGTGCAGACCCCGGAGGCCCCACAGGCCAACTTGTGGAGTTATTTTTATTAAGAGCCACTTTTAAAAGGCGGTCCCGCCTGCCTTCATCGTGGGGGATATAGATTTGAAAAATGCTTGGGGTGGAGGAGAGACGGGTAAGAGATATGAATCTATTTCCTGGCTTGGAAGGGAGCGCTCTGGTTAACAACCTGGTTAACATCGAAAGTATGCCAGGTATCATTCAGCCACATGCTGGCCCCACTTTTCTTTGTCCAACAGTGTGGTTGTAGTGGTGTGGGAGGTGTAGACGCTCAATTGCTGAGAGAGCAAATAGGAGCATCCAACTTTCCAGTTCAACCCACTACACACGCGCGCGCACAGAGGGCGGGGGTGGGGGGAGGAGGCCAGCTTTAGTCCCAAGCAAGATGCCCTTTAGATTTCTCTTCATCCCCTTCCTCAACTCCTACCTTCAAGGTACCTCTGGGCCAATGCTAGCTGCCTCTCCGCCTCTCCCCACA
>NW_006290306.1:427244-430698 GCF_000327345.1 Myotis davidii | reverse complement strand
ACGGATGGAATGGGAGTGGGCGCTCCTGGCTGTAGCTTTTCGGCTCATAAACAGTTGGGTGGATCCCCCAAAAGTTGGAGATGACACAGAGGCACTTCTTAAGGAGTGGAAAATGAACAGAGAGATGGAGGAAAGCGTCCATTCCTTTGAGCAGAATTCCTATTCCCCAACACACACTACCACACCACCACCCTTACACCAGCAGTGCGAACGTGGGTGCGCACCTCCCTTCCGCGGTTTCCATATAAATATAAATAAAGGTATCAATCACACATACATGCACACACACCAAAAACGTATGCATATAGAGAGATAGATCTATGTCTTTTTTCAATCCCTCCAAAAGAACGCATCTTTGCATTAGTAATGGGGAGCTGAGGAGAGCGAGCTGGCAGGCGGCCAGAGCTTCTGGGAGGAGGAGCGGAGGGTGGGAGGCGGGCGGGCTGAGAAGTAGTGTTTGCTGCGCGCGTTGCTGTGCGACGCGAGAGGGAGTGGGCCCCGCGAGCCCCGGGCTGGGAGCGCGCGGGGCCCTGCATTTCATTTCGCCCAATGGAGGGGCAAAGATACATATAGAAACACCGGGCAGAGTGTCTGAGGCTGGAGACGAGTGATTTATTGGGTGGGCCAAGCTCAGTATTATCGGTGAGCTGGATCGATGGAGTGGAGGAAGGGCCGGGCTTGGCTTGGGCATTGTTTGCAGGACTTGTGTCTTTGTGGGCGGGAGGGCTGCGCGCATCTTTGCCCTGGTCTGGGAGAGCTCTGCTGTGCCAGGGAGACATTAAATTGGGGGTGCGGGAAGAAGTTGTTCTGGGTTTCAGTACCGTCATTGAGAAATGAGAGCGAAAGAAAGAAAATATGCTCCTGAAGAAGAAAAAAAAACAACGCCTCAATAAAAATGAATTAAGCCTTTGCTTCTTTTAAGCGTTTGGCCTCCATCACCCTAGCTTCCACTCCAAACCTGGTCCAAATGCCACACTGAAGTCCAGTTCCAGAGTTAGGTTTCGTGGCCAAATTTGTGTCTGGGTTGAACAAGATCATGGAAAACTGATGCAGGCAGATTCCTTTCCCACCCACACCCCCTCCCTTTGAAACAGGTCTGTGAGAGGCTGACTGCGCCCTGCGCCTAGGAAAACGGGGTTGGGAACACAAAAGATGCTGCTTTCACTTGACTTTTCTTACTTTCCCCTACCCCACCCCCACCCCTCTCTGCCGGCTGGAGGAGCCAGCACACTTGGCCACATTTTCTTTCCATTTCAATTTTCCCTTCCACATCCCTCCCTCCAACTCCCCCCTCCCTTTCTCCATCCCCCAAGCCAGTGATTTCTCAACCTTGGCTGCACATTAGAATCACCTGGGAACCTTTTTAAAATCCTGATTTCTAGGCCTCATCCTCCGGAAATTCTGTTTCTTTGTTACTAATGTTGTGGCCCCACCCCATAACAAAGAAACAGAATTTCTGGAGGATGAGGCCCAGAAATCAGAATTTTAAAAAGGTTCCCAGGTGATTCTAATGTGCAGCCAAGGTTGAGAACCACTGCCCTACGGGCTTGAGTTTTAAGTCAGAACAGCTGTGAGTCAGTCCCAGGGCTTGGGCTGCATTTGAGCTGGCAGGTGGGCTTGCAGCTGTAGGGGGAGAAGGGGCTGATCCCAGGAGCCAGAGGTCACCGTGAGGGTTACAGCGAAGGGCATGGGAGCAAGAATCCCAACAGAAGCCCTGGTCCCTTTAATAAGGGAGGGAGGAGCTTTGGAGAAGAAAAGGTGATTCTTGTCTAAAGATTTTACTTTGTACCTGAGCAATGCCTTTGAAACTTTGAGTTATTTAATGTGTGAAAAATAAAACTTTAAAGAAGGATCACCATACGCCAGGCCCACTGCATCCAGAAGCTGGAAGAGCACCATAAAGCGTCCCGGCACCAAGGAGGAACCAGCCAGGAACAGGAATGGCTGTGGTAAGAGACAAGGAGGCAATTTGAAGAGGGTTTGTTTGAGTTTTTGTTTCGCAGTTTTACTACAGTTGGTCCAAAAGTTGCAAACCCCCAGAGATCAGACTTAAATTGCCAGCTGTATATGTTTTCCAAGACAACGATTAATTTGATACTTGTGGAAATAAATAAATAAACAAGGAAGCCAGTTCTAAGCGTCTACTCCACTTTCCCCTATATCCAGAGAATCCCCCACATTTTTTTTCAAGTTCCATTTTTTCCATGATTTCTGTTACAATGTCTCCTTTTTTTTTTTTTTCATATAAATCCAAAGGAGTGAGTGAAATCTCTATACAGGGCAAAGTGCCCTTTCCTGCCTAACCACTTGGCTCAGTAAGGTCCTAGCGTCTCTCCAGGAATTGTCTGGGTATTAGCCAAAGAATGCTAAAGCTCAAGGAACCCACACAATCCTTGAAGTCAAGGCCCTCATTTTACAGACGGGGACGCCGAGGCCCAGTCTGCGGAGTCACTTGCCCACAATTTGGTGCAGGGTTAGTGGTAGAATGAGGACTAGAATTCAGCTCTTCCCTAGTGATTTGAGGGTCCCATTTTGCTATTCCTGGCTTTCTTCACTGCGCACCAGGACTCTGGCCTGGGCCCAGCCTAACCTGCAATGAGGCCTTTGGCAAATATCACCTGATGACATCATCCCATAGTGAGGGTTGTGAAGATGAAATAAGAGCTCAGACTTGAGGGTGTCCCATCTGACCTCTGCTGGCGTGCAGAGGTGTTTAATGTGGGCTCCTGGAATTCCGAACCTGGATTGTCCCACCACACCTGTAATGTCTCTCTGACCCCAGCGAAGATGGCCCTCATTCCAGACCCTTTAGGACAGCACTTTCGATTGAAATATAATACAAGCCACATCTGTCAGATTTTCTAATAGATACAGGTGGCCACCAGCAAGCCCCTCCCGCACCGGAGAGGGAACTGCTCTCTCCACACTCTCCTCCTCCCCGCAAAGAGAGAAGAATAGAGTCTGAGCTTTGGTTAATGGACAGAAAATGATTCCCTTGTTTGACTCATACCAAAGCCTGTCTCCTCAGGGGGACCAGGGAGAGTTCAAACTACCTGCTCCCTGCTGCCCCCTTCTGGTCAAGTAGGTCATGCAGGGAATGTGGCTACCTAATTGTAATGTTCTGAGTGGGCTGTGCTGAGTAATGAGTGGGAGTGTTCCCAGATCAGAGAAATGAGCCGGAGCTTCCTCCCCCTCCTCATCTCCCATTCTTCCATTGAGAGACTGCTCCCTACCTAGCCCTTCCACTCCTTCCGGTGTGGGGTGTGTAGGGGAAAGATAGATGTTTTACTGAGCGTGCTCCACCTTCCCGCTCCTAGAGAAACCTGCCTGGAGACACTCATCTTGGGAGTCATGCATTAGTAATTGGTTAGAGGTGCATTTCTTATGTGTCAATTTATTACCAATTGTCTCCCAGGGATCAAGAAATGTGTACCACAGTCCTGAGGCTTGGCCC